>NW_023270513.1:3745948-4212370 GCF_011800145.1 Mirounga leonina | reverse complement strand
CGCCCCTGTAGCATGATATTTTGATACCATGTGGGTATTCTGTTTCCTCCCCACAGAATTTCACCTCTTGGCCTTAGTTTTTGTTCCTGGTTCTTGTCTGATTTGATTATTACTTGGGTGGTGGAAAAATGATGACTTTCTATTTGCTATCAAACCTTCCTACTTTTATTGGCAGACATTTTGCTGTAAAGATGAACATCCTTGTCCCCCACCCCCGACCTAGTTGCTCTTGTTGCTGTTGTGTTTGCAGCAGCAGAGAAAGATGAAAAGCCATTCAGATGTTGTTCTAAGAAATATAAAGGGAATAAAATGGACAATATTAAGAGAAACGTAAACAAGTTTAAGATGATTTGAGTAAGAATTCCTCTAACATTCCAAACATAATGACAAAATCTACTGGCTGAAATTAACAACAAAAACAACAAAGTTTTTAACAATTATTAAGAGGACCTGAGTTATAAATTTGTTCAGCTATAAAATGGCTTGGATCTTTTGTGCACACATACACACTCTAACACACATACACACAGTTTAGATGGACACATGCTAAAAATATAAATAAAAACACTGTTTATTTCAGTTCAGAACTTATGTTAGAAAACTCTGACTCCATGTATTACATTTTACAAAAAGCAGAAGATCTTCCACTAAGTCTATATAATACAAGACCTTTCTGACAAGATGAAAGAGGAATTGATTCAAAATCTGAAAAAACAAATTCAAATACCTTATTTTTACCATCACAGGAGTGGTGAGACATGAAACCCTGGCCAATTAATATTTAGGTACATTTTGTCTACAATGACTTTCCAATTTTTCAAGACATGATTTATAGCTTAAAACACTGAACTCGTGACACAGATATTGTGGAATCCATTCTATTGCTTACAAAAGAGTTTGAGCTAATGGGGCGCCTGGGTGGCTCAGTCATTAAGCGTCTGCCTTCACCTCAGGTCATGATCCTAGGGTCCTGGGATGGAGCCCTGCATCAGGGTCCCTGCTCAGCTGGAAGCCTGTTTCTTTCTCTCCCAGTCCCCCTGCTTGTGCTCCCTCTCTGGCTGTCTCTCTCTGTCAAATAAATACATAAAATCATTTTAAAAAAGAATTTGAGCTAATTACAAAAAAAAATTGTTTCTGTCATAAAGGACAACAATCTAGCTGTTATGCTGGAAATCAAATTCCATTGTTGTTTTAAATCAAGATTTTTGTTTCATTGATTTTCTCTATTATTTTCAGTTTTCAACTTTATTCATTAATGGACTTATTTATTTATGAGACATAATTAAATATATACTGTATGTTATTGCTTATATGTGGAGTCTAAAAGGCTGAACTTGGAGAAACCGAGAGTAGAATATGGTCACCAGAGCTGGGAGTTGGGGAAAAATGGGAGATCTTGTTCTAGGGATACAAAGTTCCAGTTAGAAAATGCATTATTTCTGGGGATATAATGCATAGCATTTTGATTATACTTAACCATACTATGTTATACACTTAAAAGTTGCTGAGATAATAAATATTAAATATTCTCATTACAAAAAAAGAAATTATAATTATCTGAGGTGATGGAGGTGTTAGTTAACATGGTTGTAATCTATTACAATATATAAATATATCAAATCAACATGTTGGACAACTTCAACTTATACAACATTATATGTTAATTATATCTCAATAAAGCTTGGAGAAAAGAAATACAATGCATCCAGATTGGAAAGAAGAAATAAAAATGTCTTCATTCACAGACACCATGTAGAAAATCCAAAGGAATCTACAAAACAAGCTAATATGACTAAGAGGGGAAATTAACAAGATTGCAAAATACAAAATCAAGATACAAAAAATGAATTTTATGCCTATACACTATCAGTAATTAGAAATTGACATTTTTTTAAAATTGTAAATACTTAGGGGTGCCTGGGTGGCTCAGTTGGTTAAGCGTCAGACCCTTGGTTTTAGCTCAGGTCATGATATTAGGGTCCTGAGATTGAGCCCCATGCTGGGCTCTGGGCTCAGTGTGGAATCTGATTGAGATTCTCTCTCCCTCTCATTCTCCCTCCCCCTCTGTTCCTCCACCTCTCCTGCCTGCACATACTCTCTCTATATATAATAAATAAATTCTTTTTAAAAAATTATAAGTAATGTTCTGCACAGCAAAGGAAGCAGTCAACAAACTAAAAGGCAACCTATGGAATGGAGGAAGATATTAACAAATGACATATCAGATAAAGGGCTAGTATCCAAAATCTATAAAGAATTTATCAAACTCAACACCCAAAAAAACAAATAATCCAGTCAAGAAATGAGCAGAAGACATGAACAGAGATTTCTCCAAAGAAGACATAAAATGGCTAACAGACACTTGAAAAACTGCTCACTATCACTCAGCATCAGGGAAATGAAAATCAAAACCACGATGAGATACCACCTCACACCAGTCAGAATGGCTAAAATTAACAACTCAGGAAACAACAGATGTTGGTGAGTATGTGGAGAAAGGGGAACCATCTTACACTGTTGGTAGGAATGCAGACTGGTACACCCACTCTGGGAAATAGTGTGGAGGTTCCTCAAAAAGTTAAAAATAGAACTAGCCTACGATCCAGCAATTGTACTACTACTATGTATTTATCCAAAGGATACAAACATAGTAATTTGAAGGGTCACATGCATCCCAATGTTTATAGCAGCAATGTCCACAATAGCTAAAATATGGAAAGAGCTTAGATGTCCATCAACAGATGAATGGATAAAGAAGATGTTATATATATACAGACACAATGGAATATTGCTCAGCCTTCAAAAAGTATGAAATCTTGCCATTTGCAACAACATGGATGGAACTAGAGCTTGTTATGCTTAGTGAAATTACTCTGTCAGAGAAATACAAATATCATATTATTTCACTCATATGTGGAATTTAAGAAACAAAAGAGATGAACATAGGGGAAGGGAAGAAAAAATAAAATAAGATAAAAACAGAGAGAGAGGTAAACCATAAGAGACTCTTAACTCTAGGAAACAAACTGAGGGTTGCTGGAGAGGAGGAGGGTGGGGGGATGGGGTCATTGGATGATGGGCATTAAGGAGGGCACTTGATGTAATGAGCACTGGCTATTATCTGGAACTGATGAATCACTAAATTCTACCCCTGAAACTAATAATATAGTATACGTTAACTAATTTGAATTTAAATAAAAAATTTAAAAAGGGGAAGTGGGTGGGGTGGTGGGGTAACTGGGTGATGGGCATTAAGGAGGGCAGGTGATGTAATGAGCACTGGGTGTAATATGCAACTGATGAATAACTGAACTCAATATCTGAAACTAATGATACACTTTATGTTAATTATTTGAATTTAAATAAAACAGGATAATAAAAAAAAGAAGAAAAAAAGAATGTTAAATACTTAGAGATCAATCTCTCAAAAAATATGCAACACTTGTAGACCAAAAAGTATAAAACATTGCTGAGAGATTTAAGAAAGTCTAAATAAAGAATGCACCCTGTTTGGAAGATTTCATATGTTAAAATGTCAATAATTCCTGTACTGATTTATAGGTTTCTCGTAATCCCAATCAAACTCCAGAAGGTTTTATTTTCATTGTGTTCAGTGTTTTAATTATTCTTAATTGTAGTAAGATATACATAACAAAATTTAGCATTTTAACTATTTTTGGGGTGATGAAAAGTTTCTAAAATTGATTGTTGTAAATTTGCACAAATACGTAAATATACTAAAAACCATTGAATCATATACTTTAAATATGTGAATTTTGTGATATGTGAATTACAACTTGGCAAATCAGCTCTGTAAAAAATTTGAAATTAATTATGTAGGAAATAAAATATAGTAGAATGAATAAAATGTAAAACCATTTTTACATGCCAATTCAAATAGATAGTTGTCTCAAAAGCTTGATGAAGTAATGGGTACCTGGTTGGCTCAGTTGGTTAAGCATCCAACTCTTGGTCTCAGCTCAGGTCTTGATCTCATGGGTCATGAGATTGACCCCCAAGTCAGGTTCCATGCTCAGTAGGGAGTCTGCTTGAAGATTCTCTCCCTCTGCCCCTCCCCCTACTCACACTTTCTAAATAACTAACTAAATAAATAAATCTTTAAAAAAATAACTTGATTAAGTAAAATAAGGCAAGAAAAATATACAGATTAGCAATAAGAAAAGAGACAACCACAGATACCAGACACTGAAAGAATTACATGAGAATAGCATTTGTAACTCATCCATGATCAATTTAAAACTCTAAAGAAATGGACATTCCTAAAAAATAAATAAATGACAAAAATGACAAGTTGAAGTGAAAAACTTGAATAAACTACTATATATGAGATTGGAATGTTGATTGGAGATCTACCATGAGAAAAGGCACGAGGGCCATATGAGTTCACAGTAGAATTTAACTTTTAAGAAAAGGTAATCCTTATTGGGAATGGCTGCTAATAGGTATGGAGTTTCTTTTGGGGATAATAGAAATGTTCTGGAATTAGTGTTGATGGTTGCACAAAATTGTTAATATACTAAAAAATCACTGAATTTTACACTTTAAAATGGCTAAAATGGAGAATTTTATGTTATGTGAATTTTATCTTGATAAAAAAGCATTTAATAACAGATAAACACCAATGTTATCTAAATTCTTCTAGCCATAAGAAAATCTATAGGAAGTTTTCCAATACCTTTCATAAAGCCAGCATTATTTTATTACCTAAACCTGGTCAGGACAGTAGTAAAACAGAAAACTAGAAACCAATATCACTTATAAATAAAGATTTAAAATAAAAAAAATTTAGGGGCTCCTGGGTGGCTCAGTCATTAAGCGTCTGCCTTCGGCTCAGGTCATGATTCCAGGGTCCTGGGATCGAGCCCCGCATCGGGCTCCCTGCTTGCCAGGAGCCTGCTTCTCCCTCTCCCATTCCCCCTGCTTGTGTTCCCCTCTCTCGCTGTGTCTCTCTCTGTCAAATAAATAAAATCTTTAAAAAAAAAAAATTTAAAAAGATTTGCAAATAGATTCAAGTGATGAATCCAAAGAAAAATACTCTCTAACCAAGTTGTGTTTATTCCAGAAATGCAAGTGTAGGTCCATATCTGCTATTCTATCAACATAATCAACAATATCCTATCAACATTAAAAATTTCAAGAAAGAGCACCTGGGTGGCATAGTTGGTTAAGCGTCCGACTCTTGGTTTGGCTCAGGTCGTGATCTCAGGGTTGTGAAATCGATCTCCACGTTGGGCTCCCTGCTCAGCAGAGATTCTGCTTGAGATTCTCTCTCCCTCTCCCTCTTCCCCTCCCATCTGCGCTCTCTCTTTCTCTCTCTAAAATAAATAAATCTTTTAAAAAACTTCAAGAAAAAATCACAATTTTATTAACAGGGACTAAAAATATATTTTATAAAATTTAGCAGCCATTATTGATAAGATTAATGTAAGTGTATATATATATATATATATATATATATATATATATATATATATATATATATAGGATTAAAAGAAAAAACATATATAATGACTATTTACAAACAAATATTATCCAAAACACTAAGACTATTTAAATCAAAGTCAGGAAGTGGATAGGATGCATGTTATCACCACTATTATTTAATATGACCTTGGAGGTCTCAACAAATGCAATAAGACAAGAAATTTAAATAACTGGTATAAACCTTGGAAAAAAACAAAACTACCTTTTTTGAAGATATGATTATATACCTAGAAAGCTCATGACAGTGTTAAAAATTTACTAGGTTCTGGGGATGGACTACTAATGGGTATGGAGTGTCTTTTGGGAGTGATAAAAATGTCCTAACATGGATTATAGTGATAGTAGCATAATTTTATTCAATGGTCTAAAAACCACTCAATTGTGTATTTTAAATGGACGAATTGTATTGTATGATATCTCAATAAAGTTGTTAATATTCTACTAGATTAAATAACAAAATTTGATAGTTTATTTTAAAATAAAAGAATAAGTATACAAAAATCAATAGCTTGCCTCTTCTAGCACTAAATATTTAAAAATAGAAATCAGAAAAAATATTTCATTCAAATAATGGCAAAGCCTATAAAATACTTAGAAATAAATTTAACAAGACACATGACCTATATTAAGAAAACATAATCTGATTAAAGAAATATAATCTCGTTAAAGAAAATAAAACCAGATCTGATGTTGGGGCATACACACGCAAAAGCCATGGTTTAAAAGGACAATTAGCATATAAAAGAGCTAGCACTCTGCCAAGCAGTGGGGGAGCTGCTGGAACACTCTCTGGGGGAAGAGCTGGCAGCATGGGTTATGCTCCCCCTCCACCTTAACAATGTGGAGGAGAGCAGAGCCCAGGTGCACTGGCTGGTCTGCCACATTAGCGAGCCCATGTCTGTAGACCCACACCAGCCCCAGCTGCACAGGGGCACAGAAAAAAGCCATGGTTTGAAACAGCAATTAGCATATAAAAGAGCCAGCCCCAGATCTCAGCTGGATGGCAGGGGTGCTGCTGGAATACTCACTGGGAGCAGACAAGTTTACACTACCCCCCCACCACCTTGAAGGCATAGAGCAGTGCACAGTTCAAGCACCCTACCAGTCTGCAGCTTCACTGAGGCTCAGGCCCCTAGCCCACATTATTCCCAGTCATCCCACTAAGATGACCACAGGGCAGTGTACATGAGAACACTCCTAGTTAGTGCTCACCACAGCTCTAGCTTTTGTGCCAAGGTGACACAGGTGCAAAGCACTCTGGAACACTCCAGGCCTATGCCATTTTGGATTGCTAGGCACCCCCAGTGCAGAGTGCCTTGGAACTTCCCAGCTGATATCTGCTTCAGATACAGCCACCCTGCCATAGTGACCCCTGAATAGAGCACCCCAGGGACCCTAGAGTCAGGTCTGCTTTGGTTTTAGTTACCCTGCCAAGGCACCTTCTGTGTGGCACAACCTAGAACACACTCACCTGCACTGACCTCAGTGCACCTCCAACCAATGGAACAGGGTCCCCCTTGTGCCGAGCATCTTGGGGCAACCCAGCTTCCAACCACTTCAGCTTCAGCTGTTCTGCCAGGGGCACATTTTACACAGAGAGCCTAGGGATCACACCAGCCTATGACCACTTTAGCTTTAGCTGTTCTACCAAAGTGCCCCTTGAATGGAGTACCCCCAAGACTTCCTAGCCTATACCCCACCTTTGCTCCAACTACCCATTCAGGACACTCTCTGTGTGAAGAGTCCTAGAATACCCTAGTTTACATTCATTTGAGTTTCAGCTATCTTGACAATGTACCCTCTCTGAGTAGACCCTATGTCCTCAAGACTGTACCCACTTTAGTTTCAGCTATCCTGCCAGGGCACCCTCTGTGCAGAGAGCCCAGAGACCTCCTAGTCCACACACTACCACAACTCCAGCCACCCTGCCAGGATGCCCCCTGCAAAGAACATACCAGAACATTCTGACTTATACCCATTTCAGCTTCAGCTGTCCTTCCAGGATGACCTCAGTGCACAGAACCAGGAGACACCCTGCCTTGTACCCACTTCAGCTTCAGCTGTCCTGTTAGGGTGCCCTCTGCATGAAGAGCCCTGAGATTTCCCAGTCTACACACTGCCTCAGCTCAAGCCATGATGCCAAGGCACCTTCTGAGCAGAGAGCTCCAGGATACTCCAGATAACACCCACTTCAGCTTCAGCTATCCTACCAAAGTCCCCTCTGTGTGTAGTCTTGGGACACCATGGCTTGCACACACTTTAGACTTACCTGTCCTGAGAGGGTACCTGCTGCATGGAGAGCCCAGGGAATGCACTGATCTGCACCTACTTCAGCTTTAGCTATCCTGCCAGGGCTCCCACTGAATTGAGATCCCTGTGAACCCCACCTCACACTAGTCACAGCTTCAGCCAGCCAGCAAAAGTCACCAGCCATACATAACCTACATGGGGGACAACCATACACAAGACCATTCTTTCAAGTTTAGGAAAAGTAACTGTCCCATTAATTCATAAAAACAAACATAGAAAGTCAAGCAAAATTGTGAGACAGAAGAATACATTCCAAAAGAAAGAATAAGACAAAACCTCAAATAATGAACTAAATGAAATGGAGAAGTGAGGAGAAGAAGATGGCAGCAGAGCAGGAGGACCCTTGGCTCACCTCATCCCACGAGTACAACTAAATAACTATCAAATCATCCTAAATACCCCAGAAATCAAATTGAAGACTGACAGAACAAACTCCACAACTAAAGGGATAGAAGAGGCCCCATCAAAGAAGGTAGAAAGTGTGGAGACGTGGTTTAGGGGAGAAACGGATTGCAGGTGCTGCAGAGGGGAGGGAGCCATGGTCATGGAATAAGGCAAGGGAGAGAAGGCCACACAGGGGAATGCACAAGGAGAACATTTCCCAAAGCCAACAGTTTGGAAAATTAGAGAGGATGAATTTTGTGAGTTCTTGCAACCAGTGGGACTTAAAGCCTTGAGTTTTAAAGGTCAGGGGGTTTGGCTGGGATAGAGCCCTGAGGGCACTGCCCTGCTCCCAGAGAGAGGGCAGGCAAACAACTCAGAAGCAGATAGGGTGGAAACAATGATTTGAAGAAGGCCTGGGGCACACAGGTGGGAGATAATTTGCTCTTCTGGAGCCTGTCCCTGAGAGGTAGTGCTCATGGAGACACCTCTCACGGAACAAAGGAGCTGGCCAGCACCATTTCCCTACCTCACCCTTCAGCATAAATACACAGCCACCTTCAGGAAGCAGCACAGTTCTGACACCGACTGCCTAAGTTGCTTACACCAAGCCCCACACCCCTATGCTCTGACAGGACTGCCATTATAAGTCAAGCTTGCCTCAGTCCCAGTGCTACCAGCCCCTCCCACAGAAGACCTGCACAAGCCCCTGCCCACACCATGTCTCTAAAGTGTGGAGTTTTAAAGGTCAGCAGGATTGGCTGTGATAGAGCCCAGAGGGCACTCCATTGCTCCTGGAGAGAAGGCAGGCAAAAAACCCAGAGCCAGACAGCATGAAAAGCGCAATCTGAAAAACACATGTGGCATACAGGTGGCAGATTATTCACTTTTCTCAGAATGTCTCCCTGAGAGGCAGCATTCATGGAGACACCTCTCCAGAGACAAAGATTTACCTCCCCTGCTCCTCAGCATAAACACAGAACCACCTACAGGAAGCAGAGCAGCACCCACACTGACTTGACTAACTTGCTTACATCAAACCCCACAGCCCCACACCCTGACAGGACTGCCCTTTTCAGTCAAGCATCAGTCCCAGTGCAATGGGTCCTTCACCCAGAAGACCAGCACAAATGTCTGCCCACACCATATCTCCCCACCAGAGAGTTCTGCGGGGCCTCAGTTCTCATGGAAGTATATCAGGTATCATTTAACGAGCAGACCAGAGCACACCAAGTTAAAACTTGCCACATTCTGTCCAAGGACCAAACACTGCCCATAGTAGGCAAGGAGAGCCTCTGCAGAGGACTGGCCTGAAGGATAGAGCAGTCAAAACACAACATCAGAGCACATGCAGCACACACCAGAGACACTCCCTGAAGTGCCCATCCCTGGGCACTCCATGTCTTCTTCCTTATGAATCCATTACTCTCAGGAACAGGAAACATAACTGGCTTTTCTAACACAGAGAAGAAGGCAGAGACTTAGAAAAAAATGCCAAGATGGAGGAATTCATCCCAAATGAGAGAACAGATAAGGCCACAGCCAGAGATCTAACTGAAACACATATAAGTAACATGCCTGATGGAGAATTTAAAGCAACAATCATACAGATACACACTGGGCCTGAGAAAAGAACAGAAGAGACACATCTTCACTTCTCCTCAGGGAGACCCTTTCCATAGAGAAAAAAGACATGAAAAAAATCAATCAGAAATGAAGAATGCAACAAATGAGACTAGAAACAGGCTTGATGTGATGAGCAGCAGGCTGGAAGAAGCAGAGGAATGAATTAGTGACCTAGAAGACAAAATAATAGAAAATAATGAAGCTGAACAAAAGAGGGAAAGAATTACAGGCCATAAGAATAGACCTAGGGAACTCAGTGACTCCATCAAACGTAATAACATTCATATTTTAGGAGTCCTAGAAGAAGAGAGAGAAAAGGAGGCAGAAAATTTATTTGAGGAAATAATAGCTGAAAGCTTCCCTAATCTGGGGAAGGAAATCCAGGAAGCATAGAGAACTCCCATCAAAATCAAAAAAGCAGGCCAACACCAAGACATATTGTAATTAAATTTGCAAAACAGTGATAAAGAAAATCCTAAAAGCAGCAAGAGAAAAGAAGTCCTTAACTTACAAGGGAAGACAAATACGCTAGCTGCAGATCTCTCAAAAGAAACTTGACAAGCCAGAAGGGGGTGGCATGATGTATTCAAAGCGTGGAATGGGAAAAATCTGCAGCCAAGAGTCCTCTATCCAGCAAGGCTATTATTCAGAATAGAAGGAGGGAGAAAGAGTTTCCCAGACAAACAAAAACTAAGGGAGTCTGTGACCACTAAACCAGCCCTGCAAGAAATATTATAGGGGACTCTGTGACTAGAATGGAAAGACCAAAAGTGATAAAAACAAGAAAGGAACAGAAAAAATCTCCAGAAACAATGACAAAACAAGCAATAAAATGACACTAAATACATATCTATCAATAATTACTCTGGATGTAAATGGACTAAACACTCTAATCAAAAGACAAAGGGTGTCAGAACGGGTTAAAAACAAAACAAAAAAAAAAACAAAAACAAAAAAACCAAGACCCATCTATATGTTGCTTACAACAGATTCATTTCAGACCTAAAGTTACCTGCAGATTGAAAGTTAGGGGATGGAAAAATATTTCTCATGCGAATGAACATCAAAAGAAGGCCAGAGTAGCAATACTTCCATCAGGCAAATTAGATTTTAAACCAAAGACTATATCATAATAAAAGGAGTAATCCAACAAGAAAATCTAATAATTGTAAATATTTATGCACCCAACATGGAAGCACCCAAATATATAAAACAATTAATAATAAACATAAAGTAACTCACTGATAATAATACAATAATAGTAGGGGACTTTAACATCCCATTTATATCAATAGACAGATCATTTAAACAGAAAATCAACAAGAGAAAAATGGCTTTGAATGACACACTAGACCAGATAGAATTAACAGATATATTCAAAACATTCCATCCTAAAGCAGCAGAATACACATTCTTTTCAAGTACACATGGGACATTCTCCAGAACAGATCACATACTAGGTCACAGATCAGGCCTCAACCAGTACAAAAAGATTGAGATCATACCATGCATCTTTTCTGACCACAAGGCTATGAAACTTGAAGTCAACCACAAGAAAAAACTTGGAAGACCAAAGTAGCTTAAACAACATATTACTAAACAATGAATGGGTCAACCAGGAAATTAAAGAAGAAATTTTTTATGTTAATAATATATATATAATAAAAAACAAAACAAATGAACAAATTTTAAAAAATTTAAAAAAAAAAAACAAAAACAGACTTAAATACAGAAAACGAATTGGTGATTACCAGAGGGAAGGTGGGTAGGGTGAAATAGGTGAAGGAGATGAAGAGTACACTCCTTGTGATGAGCACTGAGTAATGTATAGAATTGTTGAATTACTATATTGTATACCTGAAATGAATATAACACTGTATACTAATTATATGTCAATTAAAATATTTTTTACTTTAAAAAGTTTTAAAAAGTAATTAATTAATTAAAATAAAATACATGGAAACAAATGAAAAGGAAAACACAACAGCCCAACACCTTTGGGACGCAGTAGAAGTACTCCTAAGAGGGAAGTATATAATAATACAGTCCTACCTTAAAAGCAAGAAAAATCCCAAATAAACAACCTAACCTTACACCTAAAGGAGCTAGGAAACAACAACAAACAAAGCCTAAAGTCAGCCAGAAGTGGGAAATAATAATGGTTAGAGCAAAAATAAATGATATAGAAACTGAAAAAACAATAGAACAGATCAATGAAACCAGAAGCTGGTTCTTTAAAAAAATGTATTAAAATTGATAAACCTCTAGCCAGACTTATCAAAAAGAGAGGAGAAAGGACGCAAATAAAGAAAATCTAAATGAGAGGAAATAACAACCAGCAACACAGAAATACAAACAATTATAAAACAATGTTATGAAAAACTATATGTCAAAAAATCAGACAAACTGGAAGAGATGGATAAATTCATAGAAACACATAAACTACCAAAACTGAAACAGGAAGAAATAGAAAACTTGAATAGACAGATAACCAGCAAAGAAATTGAATTAGTAATCAGAAAACTGCCAACACACAAAAGTCCAGGGCCAGATGGCATCACAGGCAAATTCTACCAAATATTTAAAGTTCTTCACATATTATTCCAAAAAATTGAAAAAGAAGGAAAAATTCCAAATTCATTCTATGAAGCCAGCATGACCTCATACCAAAACCAGATAAAGACTCCACTAAAAAAGGAAACTACATGCCAATATCCCTGATCAACATGGATGCAAAAATTCTCAATAAAATACTAGCAAACCGAACCCACAATAAATTCTCAATAAAATACTAGCAAGCATTCACCACAATCAAGTGGGATTTGTTCCTCGGTAGCAAGTGTGGTTCAGAATTCACAAATCAACATGATATACCACATCAATAAAAGAAAGGATAAGGACCATATGATCCTTTCAATAGATGCAGAAAAAGCATTTGACAAAGTACAACATCCATTCATGATAAAAGCCCTCAACAAAGTAGGGTGAGAGGGAACATACATCATCAAAAAGGCCATATACAAAAAACCCAGAGCTAATATCATCCTCAATGGGGAAAACTGAGAACTTTTCCTCTAGGGTCAGGAACAAAACAGGGATGTCCAATCTCACCACTCTTATTTAACATAGTCTTGGAAGTCCTAGCCACAACAATCAGACCGCAAACTGAAATAAAAAGCATCCAAATCGGCAAGGAAGAAGTCAAACTTGCACTACTTGCAGATGACATGATACTATATACAGAAAACCCGAAAGACTCCACCACAAAATTGCTAGAACTAATAAAAAATTCAGGCAAGTCATAGGATAGAAAATCTGCTGCATTTCTGTACACCAATAATGAAGCAGCAGAAAGAGAAATCAAGAAATTGATCCCATTTACAACTGCATCAAAAACCATAAGATACCCAGGAATAAGCCTAACCAAAGAGGTAAAGGATCTGTACTCTGAAAACTATAAAATGCTGATGAAAGAAACTGAAGATGCCACAAACAAATGGAAAGACATTCCATGCTCATGAATTGGAAGAACAAATATTGTTAAATGGTTATATTACCCAAAGCAGTCTACATATTTAATGCAATCCCTATCAAAATATCAACAGCATTTTTCATAGAGCTAGAAAAAACAATCCTAATATTTGTATGGTACAACAAAAACTCCAAATAGCCAAAGCAACTTTGAAAAAGAAAAGCAAAACTGGATTCATCACAATTCTAGACGTCAAGTTGTATTACAAAGCGGTAGTGATCAAGACAGTATGGTACTGGCACAAAAATAGACACATAGATCAATGGAACAGAATAGAAAACCCAGAAATAAACCCACAACTATATGGTCGATTAATCTTCAACAAAGGAGGAAAGAATAACCAATGGAAAGAAGATAGTCTCTTCAATAAAGGGTGTTGAGAAAACTGGACAGCAACAATAAAAGAATGAAACTGGAGCACTTTCTTACACCATACACAAAAATAAATTCAAAATGGATAAAAGACCTAAATGTGAGACAGGAAATCCTCAAAATCCTAGAGGAAAATGCCGGCAGTAACCTCTTTGACATCGGCCATAGCAACTTCTTACTAGATATGTCTCCTGAGGCAAGGGAACAAAAGCAAAGTAAACTATTGAGACTTCAAAATAAAAAGCTTCTGCACAATCAACAAAACTAAAAGTCAACCTACGAAATGGGAGAAGATATTTGCAAATGACAACTCTGATAAAGGGTTAGTATGCAAAGTATATAAAAAACTTATCAAACTCAACACCCAAAAACCAAATAATCCAGTTAAAAAACAGGCAGAAGACATAAATAGACATTTTCCCAAAGAAGATATCCAGATGGCTAACAGACACATGAAAAGATGCTCAACATCACTCATTATCGGGGAAATACAAATCAAAACTACAATGAGATGTCACCTCACACCTGTCAGAATGGCTAAAATCAACAACACAGGAAAAAACAAGTGTTGGCAAGGATGTGGAGAACGGGGAATCCTCTTCCACTATTAGTGGGAATGCAAACTGGTGCAGCTACTCTGGAAAACAGTATGAAGTTTCCTCAAAAAGCTAAAAATAGAACTTCCCTATGATCCAGCAATTTCACTACTAAGCATTTACCCAAAGGTTACAAAAATAGTGATTTGAAGGGATACATGCGCCCCAATGTTTATAGCAGTATTATCCACAATAGCCAAATTATGGAGCAAGGCCAAATGTCCATTGACTGATAAATGGATAAACAAGTGATGTATACATAAACAATGGAGTATTAGTCATAAAAAAGAATGAAATCTTTCCATTTGCAATGACGTGGATAGTGCTAGAGAGTATTATGCTAAGCGACATAAGTCAGAGAAAGACAAATATCCTATGATTTCACTCATATGTGGAAGTTAAGAAACAAAACAAATGATCAGAGGGGAAACAAAAAGGAGGTAAGCCAATAAAGAGACTCTTAACTACAGAGAACAAACTGATGGTTTCTAGTGTGGAGATGCATGGGGGCATGGGTTAAATAGGTGATGGGGATTAAGGAGTACACTTTTCGTTATGAGCACTGGGTGTTGTATATAAATGTTGAATCACTAAATTGGACACACCTGAAACTAATATTACTCTCTATGTTAAGTAACTGGAATTTAAATAAAAACTAATATAAAAAAATAAACATAGCGCTCTTCCCATACACTTCCACAGAAAACTTTAAAAAATAATTTCAGCAAATAAATGAATATGGAATGATGGCATATCACTATTTTGCAACTTTAAATGAATTAATGGATCTAGCCATTGAGGGACACCCAGACATTATGTGACTCCTGATGAGAGACCTCCCCATGAGCTGTCTAGCCAAGAAAATTGAACATGAAGCTGATTAAGCCTCTGAAGTGAAGCACCAATTTGTAAGAAATACAGAAGACAGAGAATATAATATGTTAAACAATACCATGGCAATGAAATCAGCAAAGTCCAACTGGGGTAATCCTACTGGACAAACAAGCAGATTTCCTCAATAAACTGCAAGGAAGAAAGAAGAGATAAGAGGAGAAACCTATGGCTTAAAAGAGACAAAAAAATTCATGAGCCATATAAATCAAATGCAATGCATGGACCTTATTTGGATCCTGATTCATTCTTTCTTGCTCTGTCTCTCTGTCTCTCTGTCTCTCTCTCTCTCTCTCTCTCTCTCTCTCTCTCACACACACACACACACACACACAAGCATTTATGAAATAATTGGGAAGTTTGAACAAAGAAAGAATATTTGATGATAGAAAGGACTTGTATTTTAGGTGTAATGGTATGTAATTATATTTAATAAAACGTCCTTATCTTTTATAGATACATACTATTTATGGATGAATGGATATGATGCCTGAGATTTGCTTCAGAACAATATGGGGGAAAAGAAGGCAGGAGTATAAATGACAGAAACAAGATTATTAGTTGATAATTGTTGAACCTACATGGTGGAATTCATTGTATTGTACATTCTGTTCTTGTAATAAGATATTTTAAAAATGTGTCCATTTATTAAGTCACAAAGTAATACAGGAATAAAGATATACTCAATAAATAAAGCTAAGAGCTGGCTCGGGGAAAGACTAAATAAAATAGACAAACTTTGGACAGGTCCATCCTATAAAAAAGGGAGAAAACACAGAGAAAGTACGTCAGGAGTACAAAGGATGACATAATCCAGATTCAAAGGAGACTTAAAAGTTATAAGCAGTTTTGCACAACTTTACATAAATAATTTTGACCCCCAAAATATATTTGGCAAGATCTGGAGACTGGTTGTTACATCTAGGGGTGCGGAGGATGGTACCACTGACATCTAGCTGGTAGAGACCAGGAATGCTGCTAAACATCCTCCAGTGTGCAGGACAGCCTCCACAACAAAGAATCATCAAGTCCCAAATGTCGACAGTGTCAATATTGAGAAACCCTGACCTGGATTAAATTGGTGTTTTCTATGGAAACATTAATTATCAACAGTGACCCAAGAAGAATTAAAAATCTGGATAATGCAACTGAAATTGTTTTCACAAATCTACCTATTCCCAAAAGACCCCAGGTGAAAGAGTCCTACCAAGTGATGTTCTACCATAACTTCAAGGAACACATAATTTTCATTTCATATAAACAACCTTAGAGAATAGAAAAGAGGGGAAAGTACCAAACTCATTTCACAAGTAAGCATAACCTTGATACTAAAACCATACAAGGACTCCATAAAAAATACTATTATAGGCCAATATAATATAAAAACAAAGATGCAAAAATCCTAAATAATATATTAGTAAATTGAATCTAGTGCATATTAAAGGGAGGGTCCATCATGACCAAGTGTGCTTTCTCTCAGCAAAAAAAAATATGGTTCACCATAAGGAAGCCTATTGATATAATTCACACATTAACCAAATAAAGGACTAAACAAATGATTCTTTTCAATACATGCAGGAATATCATTCAATAAAATTCAACATTCAGGGCGCCTGGGTGGCTCAGTTGGTTAAGCGACTGCCTTCGGCTCAGGTCATGATCCTGGAGTCCCGGGATCGAGTCCCGCATCGGGCTCCCTGCTTGGCGGGGAGTCTGCTTCTCCCTCTGACCCTCCCCCTTCTCATGTGCTCTCTCTCATTCTCTCTCTCTCAAATAAATAAATAAAATCTTTAAAAAAAATAAAAATAAATAAAATTCAACATTCATTCATAATAATATTAATAATAAAGATTTAGGAAGTCAAGGAGAGAAAGAAATTATTTTAATGTAATAAATGGTATCTTCTGGAAACCTAGTGAAGACATATTTAATATGAAACATTAGAAACATTAGAACCAGTCCATTAAAGTCAGGAACAGGAAAGGATAGCCAGTATCCTCACTGTAAGTTTTCTAAAGATTTGAAAGGTAAAGACATAACTGTTACTATTTGCAAACGATATGCCTGTTGATCTAGAAAATCCAAAAACATCACCTTCAGACATCTAGTTAGGAATTTTAAGATTGTGGATATAATCTTTGGATATAAGTGGATATAAGGATAAACATACAAAGGAAGTGGATATAAGATAAACATACAAAAACTATTTTCCGGGCACCTGGGTGACTCAGTTGGTTAAGCGACTGCCTTCGGCTCAGGTCATGATCCTGGAGTCCCAGGATCGAGTCCTGCGTTGGGCTCCCTGCTCGGCAGGGAGTCTGCTTCTCCCTCTGACCCTCCCCTGTCTCATGCTCTCTCTCTCTATCTCATTCTCTCTCTCAAATAAATAAATAAAATCTTTTAAAAAAAACTATTTTCCTATAGATAATAACTAATTAAAATGTAATATACAGGAAAAAATCTTAATAGCAACAGAAACTACAAAGTACCAAGATACATAAAATTTACCAAAAAAGTGCAAGGTCTTCATGGAGAAAACTACAAAGTTTACTAAAAGAAATAAAAGAAGTCCTGAATAAATATACATTGTTTGTAGACAGGAAAGCTAAATATTATCAATATGTCCATTCTCCCCAAACAAATCTATAAATTTAGTGCAATTACAATAAAAATCAGGCTTTTCCTTAGAACCTGATCAAATAATTCTAAAGTTCATATGAAAGATTAAAGCTTGATGATGGTGAAGGCACTGCAATATTAATGAAGGAATGGAAAAATAGATTAATGAAATAGACTAGTGATCCAGAAACAGACCCATGGGTATAATCAAAGTAGCATTTCAAATCAATAGGAAAAGGATAACTCATTAAGTGGTGTTAGTGCAATTGGCTAACCATTTAGGAAACTATTAGGTTAAATTTCTATCTAAACCCACTTGTAAAAAAGAAATTATAGAGGAATTAAAAGAGTTATAGATAAAAAGCAAAACAATAAAAGTATTAGAAAACTCGATAATGTGTTAATGATCTTAGGGACAGAAAGGCTTTATTAGATTTTTAGGGTTGCCATAACAAATTACCACAAACTGGGTGGTTTAAAACAACAGAAATTTATTCTCTCACATTCTGGAAGCCAGAAGTCCAATATCAAGGTGTCAGTATGGTTGGTTCCTCCCAGAGGCTCTGAGGGAGAATCTGCTCCATGTTTCTCCCCTAGCTTCTTGTAGTTGCTGGCAATCCTTGGCATTCCTTGGCTTGTAAACGCATCACTTCCATCTCTGGCTCTGTCTTCACATTGCCTTCTCCTCCCTATGTATCTTTTCCTTTTCTCATGAGGACACTTGTCATTGGATTTAGGAGCTAGTAGGAAATCCAGCATGATCTAATCTCCAGAACCTTAATTACATCTGCAAAAGCCCCTTTTCCAAATAAGGTCACATTCACAAGTCCTGGGTGGACATATCTTTTGGGGAGTCACCATTCAACCTCCTATAAAAGCCTTCTAAAATAAGACAAAGACTCATAAATTTGACTTCATTAAAAATAAAAACTACATGAAAACACCATAAAAATGCAAATAGATAAACTGCTTATGGTAAAACAAGTACAATATCTCTTTTAGATTTCTTTAACAAAAGCTAAAATGCAGAATACATATATTTTTTTAAATTCCTATAAACCAATAAGAAAAACAGCCCAATAGAGAAATGACTAAGTATATAAAGAAGACATAAACTAACTAAACATAATATAATAAAATATAAATTAAATTGAACATAAAAAGATGCTTAGTGACATTAGTAGTTAGGTAAATGAAACTTAAGGTAAGATACCATTTTGTACCCACTAGATTGCTCAAAATTAAAGTCTAATCATATCAAGTTTGGTAAGAATTGGGGAAGTGGAGACTCATTCACTACTGGTTGGTGCAGATAATTTAAATGGCTTTTTGGCTATATCAAAAATTTTTAAATGCCTATTTCCAAAACATCCATATGCATTCACAAGAAGACATATACACATATTCCCTGAAGTACTGTTCTCAAGAGTTCAAACCCGGAAACAAACTATGTAAATGCTCATCAATAGAGGAATGCTTATTTCTGTAGCAAAAATGCTTTTGAAAAGTTTTCAATCCCTTAGAAAGTTCCAAGGTCTAAATATATATGAAATTTGTATTGTAGTAAGTTGTTCTGTTACCCACACATTTTAGTCCAGATGGCTATTCTGAGACAGTGTAAGCAAAACTGGTTATAATAAATGAATTTTGTATTCCCAAGATTTGTTTTTCTTTCAGTATGTTATCATTTTGAGCTACATTTCTGGAAGCATATACGACAGGTGTACTTACCAACTGTGCCTGAAATAATTACATTTTGAAAAAAATCTGCCACTGCAAATCTCTAGCTTCCTGTCATTTCTTCATGTTGAAATTATTCCTACATGAATTTGTTTACTTCATATTTCTCAAGTGTGTTTATTTAAAATTTATACCCTGCCTACTTCCCAAATGATTTTAAGATAGCTTTTTAAAATTCATGTATAATAAGACAATTAAAAATAGCTCAAACTCATATGAGTGTATGTGAGGGAGGGGCTCTCAGGGGAAAAATACATATGCTTTAATTCTCAGTAATTTATATTAAATTTAGCTCTGAACTTCCTGGTAGAAGCACTGATTAAGAGGGACTATTCCTTGGGGCGCCTGGGTGGCTCAGTTGGTTAAGCGACTGCCTTCAGCTCAGGTCATGATCCTGGAGTCCCGGGATCGAGTCCCGCATCGGGCTCCCTGCTCGGCAGGGAGTCTGCTTCTCCCTCTCACCCTCCTCCCTCTCCTGCTCTCTATCTCTCATTCTCTCTCTCTCAAATAAATAAATAAAATCTTAAAAAAAAAAAAGAGGGACTATTCCAAGTTAATTAGAGCTGACAACTATTTTCTTTTTCTCTTCCTAAATTCTGAAAAGTATTTCTTGCATGGTTTTTACCTATCCAGGAAATATGTCCTCTACAGAACTTTTGCAAAAGCTGCAGAGATTTTCCTCATATCCTAACGCATCCTTGATAATGTCTTTTAGTGAAAGTGTTGGTTGATTTTTGGGTCTGGAGTTATTTTATTTCTTTTTGGTGAGACTGGGCTAATGTGGTCCAGTTATGTTGCTTTCTGCTATGGTGAAAAATAAAATGCCTAACAAAGTATTTATTAAAAGATGGCCCCCTCACCACCTGCAAAATAAAAAAAAAAAAATAGAGGAATGCCTATATAAACCATGGTGTATGATAACATAACGAGATCTCCATGACATAATTTTGGATGAATAGGGCAATCTGCACAACAGGAAGTAGGGTATAATATTGTTTATATTAAAAGAATACACAGAAAACAATAATATTTTATATGCATTTCGACATATATATGTTAATCCATCGGAAAAAAATCTGGAACGATACAAACCAATCTTATAACAGAGGTTACCTTTGGGAAAGGAGATAGAGGAGCCTCTGATTGTGGGTGATAGACATAGGGAACTTCAACCTTATCTGTAATGTTTTAACTTTTTTCATGAAGAATGTGCTTATATAGTGCTTCTATAATTTTTTCAAAAAATTGAAAGAGAGTGAACGGGAAATGATGGAAAGGAGATAGTGTATGAACCTTTTCTTTCAAGAAATTTGATAATAAAAGATTTATTTTTACTTAATAATAAGAGAATAGCTAAGCAAACTTGAGGACATGTACTAGAGGGAAGATTAGTGCAGATATTAACATAAAATGTAAACCATGGAAATATTTATAAAATGTGAAGTTTTAAAAATTTTGGATTTTTGAAGATTAGTATAATGAAAGCTTCCAGGAAATATAAGGGATCGACAATAAAATATTCCGAGGAAATTGGAAATAAAATTTTATTTTAGAGTTAAACTATAAAATTAATATACTTTGAATCAAATAGAAAAATCACCTTCAAGAAACATAATGGCTTTCAGACTGGCAAGTCTTGGCTATAACCTGATTGATAGTTTTGACATATTAACAAATGTGTCAGTGAGCCATGGAAGCACAGAAAAGGGAGAGTTGGTGAAGCCAACATAGAGCAGACGTGTTAGTTACTTAATCCTCCCCTGCCCATCCCTACGATGGGGTTAATAATAGTATTTACTTCATACGGTTATTGTATAAAACAAAATAGCACTTGGTAAGGAGTAAGGCTTATGCAGTATTTAAGGGAGGGACCCGTGGTGATGAGGCCAACATAAACCGTCACAGTTCTATTTCTCATTATCAACCAGCTCTCTGGTTCTCATACATCAATCTCATAAGGTAATCGGCATGAGTCAGCCTCCTGACTCTGACCAGTTCTGGGGCACTGAGGAGATCAAGTTTCTAAGGCTGAAGGACTATATACCCAGCCTGGACTGAGGTTGAAAGCACCAAGCTAACGCCATCCAGCCAGGCCTCCTGTTAGCCAGCCAGTTACCTTTCTTGGTGTCACCCTACCTTGGATATTCCTAATCTAGTCATACTTCTAAATAACTCGGGGCGCGGCGGGGGGGGGGGGGGGGGGGCAGGGGGGGAGGTCTGTGCAGAAGAAATAAAAAGACTAGAAAAGTTACACTAAAATATTAAGGGGTGGTTGTGTGTGTGAAGGAATTATGGGTGATTTGCTTTACTTTTCTATACTTCTCAAGTTTTCTTTAGTGAGCATTTATTATTTTAATATTTTTAGAACATTTTTAAACGATGGTAAGGTGAAGAAAAAGAGAGGGCAGTAGCCTGAAGGGGACAAGGATAGAGACAAGGCTTCAGAGGCTACAAGCTGAGGGAAAGATGTCAGGGAGTTAGGGCCAGAGCAGGGAAGGTCAAGCACTCTTTCGTCCAAAATGAAGTAGTTTTCCCTGGAAAGACTTTTTCTTCCCCTGTGCCCTTGGGCCTTGAAATGGCTTATTTGCCAATCCTGGCATTTGCATAGCAAGCGACTGCAATGGGAACTATTTGCTTGAGAATTCTAAGTGTATCACCGTGTCTAATTGTATCACTGACTGGCTGTTGAAACTGAAAGTTCCAGATCTGAGTTCTTGAGCATTTCCTCATTCCTCATCATCAACATTAAGGAATATTTGCTAGTCACCTCCTTGGTGCCAGGCTTGATGCTAATTTGGGCAGGGGTGCGCGGGGTGTTGGAAGGGAGGGAGCTTGTGAGAAGAGACTAAATTGAGAGAAATAAAAAGGTAAATGAAAATACAAAATCACCGTAGCCTGGGCGAGGTGGCTGGAGACGGCTTAGAACCACAGATTCTCGGAGTTGGAGTTGAAAGGTCTGTCTAATTCTCTTACTCTGAGATTCAGAGAGCAGCTGGTACTTAAAGCGAGCTTTGAAAGGCGTGCAGGCTTGGCACCAGCGGAGATCGAGCGTGGGGGTTGAGGGCAGCAAACGCAGGGAGCAATGGCCCTGGCGCCAGGACACCGAGCGGGGTGCGGGCCGAGAGTACCCTGTGGCCAATGATCAGTGTTACCTACAGGCTTCTTTTCTCTCCTCCCTTTGGCCCCTTTACTTTCAGCTGAGTCTTTGTTGCCTCAGCCGTGTGACCTACGTGCGCACGAGGAAGCCTTCCAAGGCAGTTACACAACCTCCTCCAACTCCTCTCCAGCCAAGGCCGTCCTGAGGCCCTGCTGGCCTCGCAGCCCAGGCCCCCACCCGGGGAACTAGTTCCCTGCAAGCGCACCACTGCCCCCTCCTTCCCGTGCCTGGCTCTTCACCAGTTTCTAAGGAAGAAAGTACCTTAGGGAGTTCTTTCTTGTTCGGTTTGGGTCCGAGTGAGGAGTTTAATCTGAGCTTTTAGGCAAGAGTACGAAATACAGTAAAGCCCCGGAGATTCCAATTCTTTAGACCCTGGCCGCCAAGCGCGCGTCTCGCCTTTTAGGTTTGAAGTTTCCCTAGGTTCCTAAAACGAGGCCGGCGGAAGAAACGGCCTCCTCAACATCCTGCGCGCACAGCAAGCGTGGAAAACTGAACTAGGCGTTGGAGGTGTTTCGAAAATAAACCTCTGGAGGCATACTGCCTACGGTGACACATTCTCGGCCGCGGAGCGGGCGGGGGCGCTGGGGACCCGCGCGGGCGGGGCGGGCCGAGGCGAACCCCTTGGACGCAGCGCGCAGCTGCCAGGACCCGCCGCGCCCGCCCCGCCCCCGGCTCGCGTCTCCCGCAAGGTGGAGACGGCGCTGCCGCCCGCGCCCCGCTGCCGGCCGCCGCGTCCGGGAGGTCGGCGGGGGAGGCAGGATCCTCTCCTGGAGGCCGGGCGGGACCAAGGGCGGCAGAGGGCGACGCCGGGCGGGGAGCGGCGGCGGGGCCCCAGACCGCCGGAGTCTCGGCCACTTGCTGGCGTGTGCTGGGGCTCCGGAGGCCGCCGGCGCGTGCACGGCCGGCGCCAGGCCTGAGCGGCGGGAGGGCTCAGCCGGGGCCTGGCCCTCGGGTTTCCCACCGCCAGGGCGGAGCTGCCCTGGAGCCCCCTCACTTGGAGGGCCGAGGGCCCCTGTGGCACGCAGGCCGTTTCTCTGAGGGGACTGGAAACGTGGCGCGATGAGGAGCCGGAGTAACTCTGGGGTCCGACTGGATGGCTACGCTCGGCTGGTGCATCAGACCATCCTGTGCCATCAGGTAGGGGAAGGGGTGTCGCCTGTAATCACCGAGGGTGTGCAGTGTGATAGCCCAGACGGAGACGGCTGGATGAACCCCCCACCGTGTGTGTGTGTGTGTGTGTACGTGTGTGTACGTACCAGGTTCTCCCGCCCCCTAGCTGGGGAAGCCTTAGAGGACCCTGAAGAAAAGATAGGTGTTGGGCTTGGGCCGAGAGCAGAACTAGGGTCAAGCACCGTTAGCGGGGAGCCCTGAGCCTTGGCTTCAGAAGCCCTGCCCTTCGCCCCCTCCGCCGTCCCCCAAGTCACAGCAGGGTTCCAGGGGGGCACGGTTGAAAGACGTGTTGAAGGGGCGCCTGGGTGGCTCAGTCGTTAAGCGTCTGCCTTCGGCTCAGGTCATGATTCCAGGGTCCTGGGATCGAGCCCCGCATCGGGCTCCCTGCTCGGCGGCAAGTCTGCTTCTCCCTCTCCCACTCCCCCTCCTTGTGTTCCCTCTCTCGCTGTGTCTCTCTCTGTCAAATAAATAAATAAAATCTTAAAAAAAAAAAGAAAGAAAGAAAGAAAGAAAAGAAAGGAAAGAGAGAGAGAGAGAGAGAGAGAGAGAAAGAAAGAAAAGAAAGAAAGAAAGAAAAGAAAGAAAGAAAGAAAGAAAAGAAAGAAAGAAAGAAAGAAAGAAAAAGAAAGAAAAAGAAAGAAAGACGTGTTGAAGCTTGTTTATTGACAACCCCCTCCCCTGCCCCAGGCTTGGGCGTCATCTTCTTGCCCTCCAGCCAAAGAAGAGAACTAGGGGAACATTTAGCCATTTTAAGGCTAGACTAATGTGAAGATTTGAGGTACCTTGTATATACTGTTAATTATATACTTTTTTCTGGTCCTTTAATGCTAGTTTTTCAGTTTTGATAGTTTATTCTTTCTAACTGGAAAGTTAAAATACTGCCTTTCTTTTAACAGTACTCACATTTCAGACTCGTAAAGCTTCAGCTAGCTTTTTCCCCTTATTCAAGATAGCAGTTGCTTGCACTTGGTAGGAAGGGGAGGTTCTAAAACTCGGGAGTAGTGGAGTAGAAGAAAGACCAAAGTCCCCAAGTGACCCCTTTGATAAGTTTGGTCTCCTCATATTAACAGCTTATAGTTACCTGCCTGTCCTGTTTTTCTTGGTCTTGCAGAATCCAGTGACTGGCTTGCTTCCAGCCAGCTATGATCAGAAGGATGCCTGGGTCCGAGATAATGTGTACAGTATCTTGGCTGTGTGGGGTTTGGGCCTGGCCTACCGGAAGAATGCAGACCGGGATGAGGATAAGGCAAAGGCCTATGAACTGGAGCAGGTACTCAGAATAAATATACAAGGAGATCTGGAGCTGTGTGTGGTAGTGAGGGTGGGGGGGGGGGTTGGGGAGCAGGAATTAAAGGAAATGTAGCTCTAAGGAGCTAAAAGAAGTGTATTTTGCCTTTCTCCCTCCCTCTTCACTTTGTTGAAATTACATTCCAAAAAGCTTTCCTGTATTGTACCAATGTACAATTTTTGATGTAGTGGAAACTTGAAACTTGCTGATTCAGGGGAAGAGGGCACAGTCTGTTCTGTTATAGTGGAAAAGCCTATCCTGGGATCTTTGCTGGAATTTATAATCCTCTTCCTAAGTAAAGGTATTTTGCAGCCTCGAGGATATTTATTCTCATTGAGAAGAATGTTTGGGGGCAGGTATCTATCATTTTACTTCATTTTTAAAAAAATTATAGGTGGTATTTGTATGAGGATAACTGATACAAATTCGCAGACCTTCACAACTAGACACAAGTAAAGAATTTAGTTGTTGAATTTTATACCTGTGACCTCTGTTTCAGAGCCTGTCCCCCTCCCTCAGCAAAATAAGGTCAGAGTCAGCAGATGCCTTTAAGCCAACTTTTAAGGCCCTTCACCTTTATAGAAAGTAGCATCCTTTATAGAACTGTTCAGACAGAGGGTGCTGCGTTCTCTTGAGTGACCCAGAAAATGATATTCTGAGTTTCATAGGGTCTCTTAATGTGATACTCTGCTGTCCGTTGTAAGGTACATGTGAACTCTTTTCCATTAGTGGAGAAGATTCTACACCAGCCATTTGCTCAAGTGGTATCCCTCTGACTTAGGCAATCTGAGCTCTAGTCTTCATCTATAAATCAGAATATTAAGGTTTGGTTATTTTTAAAGGGCATCAACATATAGCGGGGTTGCAGTCCCTGGCGATAGGGAAGTTTCACTATATTGTCCTCTGCACAGCAGGTATTCATTATTCCTTCAAGCCATTATTGAGAGGGACTTAGGCCCATCAGAAAAAAAAAACTGTTGGAGTTTTTGCTCTAGCCCAGGAAGTATAGATCAATATTTTTATGACTTATAAAAATAATACATAACTATTGTAAGAATTTGGAAAATATAGAGGAGTATTTTAAAAATCCTGTAACCCTATTCCTCCTCTCACCCCTGAAATTCTACATCCTACTGTAATGTTTTGCTATTTTGACCTCAGTATTTTGTTTGTTTTGCTAGAGATTAATATCAGTGGAACAGTACCCAAGATTCCATACCTAGTACCATTTGACTGATTTTTTTTTTCAATACTATTAGAAGAAATCTCTTGTCTCCTTGCTGACATTTTTCCTTCTATGGTCCAGGAAGAAATAATTTAACAGAGGAAGGGGGGGAAATTAAGGAAAGACTGAAATGTTTATTTTTTTATTATGTTCAATTAACCAACATATAGGACATCATTAGTTTTTGATGTAGTGTTCAGTGATTCATTAGTTGCGCATAACACCCAGTGCTCATCACAACACGTGCCCTCCTTAATGCCCATCACCCAGGTACCCCATTCCCCACCCCCCTCCCTTCTGTAACCCTCAGTTTGGTTCCCGGAGTCCAGAGTCTCTCATGGCTCATCTCCCTCTATGATTTCTCTCCCTTCAGTTTTCCCTCCCTTCCCCTATGGTCCTCCGTGCTATTGCTTATGTTCCACATATGAGTGAAACCATATGATAATTGTCTTTCTCTGCTTGACTTACTTCACTTAGCATAATCCCCTCCAGTTCCATCCGTGTCATCCATGTCAATGCAAATGGTGGGAATTGTTTACTTTAAAATTTTAATGTTTCATTAAATAGTTTCTAACATAGCCCAAAAATATTTTTCATACTACCTCAATAATAACTTCGAAATATCTCAAAAAAACATTACGGCAATAGGAAGCATCTTCAAAAAAGAAACATTTCTCTGGGAATCCTAAAATTTATATGGCCTTTCATTATGAATTAAAACACATTTTATTATTAGGTCTCATTAACTTTTTTTCTCAAACCTGACTCAGTTAATTCAGACCAGGGATCAGAAAACCATCTCTGTAAAGGGCCAGAGAGGAAATATTTTTGGCATTGTGGGTCATGTGTGATCTCTGCCCAAATACTCAGCTCTTCAGTTATTGCACAAAAGCAGCCAGAGATTTATTTACAAAACACGTGGTTAGCTAGATTTGTCCCTAATCTATATGAGTGGTTCCAAACTCTGGCTGTACAGTGGAATCATTTGAGAAGCTTTTAAGAACTACCCTTACTAGACCCCACCCTAGAACAATTTAGATAAATCTCTGGAAGTGAAGCCCTGGTGCATTAGTATTTTTAAAAAATACTGATTCTAAAGTGCAGCTAGGGGTAATAACCACTGATTTGTGGCCAATAAGAGTATAGATTAAATCCAGGAAATCCATAGATTAAATTCCCACCTATTCTCAACTCTCCACTACTGTGTGGATTTTCCCAAACCACTGACTGTTAATCATTTTCACCCTTCCTTCCAACTCTCACCTTGGTTCCTCTCTAAGAAACAATATCAGAGAATCAAAGAGAATTAGGAGACAAGGGTTTAGGTGACTATTTCTATCTTAGATTGAGAATATAACTATGCACATATATGTTTTTATAAATGCCCTTTGCTCTTGGTCACATAGATATAGAAATACACCCATAAAAATAAATAGGCACACAAATAGACATAGCTCTTTGGATGCCTTCAGTTCTGCTTCGTCCTCAGTTTTGTTCTCTTTGTGTAGTCTCTTATCTTTTCTCAGGAGTTAACTATTCCCTTTCTAAGGATGACTTCCCAAACTGCATCTTTAAATCTGATCTCACTTGTTTCAAACCCTGATTTTCATTGTCTTCTGCTCAGTTGCACCTGGCTTCTCAAGCTCAGAATGTCTGAAACCCCATGTTCCCTACTAAAAACAATAAAACAATAAAAGCGACCCCCGAAAACAGCAACTCAGCATACATCCTTTATTCTCTTATTGGTGTCCTCGTTCTATCTCATTCACCTGGGCAACATTATTTAGAGAATTTCCCATAGTGTATTCCACGGAACATTAGGTCAAATAAGTTTGGGGATATGTTAAACAGTGGGTTTCTTTACTCCATTATTTCTCAGAGTCTTTGATGTACTAATGTACATTTCGAATCTAAGATGAGGGTGGGTTTTACAACCTTTCCAGAATTTCCCGGACTAACTAGTGTTCTATAAAACAGTGTTTGAAAAGTGCTGCCCTTAGGGTGATTTTTGACTTGCCCCTTTTGCCTTTTGATACATGCAGGCCAAAGTCTGTTGATTCTTATAATTTTTCCTGAGTTCATCTCCTCCTTTCTATTCCCTTCTGCCTCAACCACAGTCTAGACTTTGATCACTTCACACTGTTGTGAAAATTCAAATGATACCATTTGCATCCCCAGCAATTTTTCTCTGGCTCTCATTTCCCTACCAGTAAAATCCAGATGTTTGAGATTGATAGGCAAGACTCTCTGGGGCTTGGTCCTAGCCTGCTTTTTCAGTATCGTATCATTCTGGTGCCCTGCATTGTCACCCCCAGTTCCAGCCAGGTTGGTGTCTTCATTACTCCTCTAACAATCCCTTAATAAGAATACCTGACATTTGTGTAAATACTTTTTGTTGTACTACATACTTCCCCATAATTACTAGTATTTTATTCTCACAGGACCCTGTGATTTAGGTATTATCTTCCCCAATTTACAAGTGAAGGGATTGAAGCTTGGAGATGAGGCTGGAATTTGGTGGTGCCATGAACACAACCTGGACTTAATGACTACAGATTAAGTCTTTTTGAATTTTTCCTCCATGGAAGTCGTGGACATTCTCACCTTCAAATCTTTTTACAAGTTGTGTCTTCCACCCATAATGCCTGTTGTCTTCCAATCTGAACTAATACTCCCCTTTCAAAGCCCAGCACCACTCCCACTTTTTCTGTGGTTTCTATCCTCATAAGACCACCACTCAATTGTACAGTGACCACTTCTTTCCTGGGACTACTTTCTTGGAATTTCTAGATCACTTGTGGTCTGTACCATTCAACATGTTCACTTTTTCATTTAGCAGACTTTATGTAATTTGTCGTGTGCCAGGCCCTGTGCTAGATATAAAAAAACAAAACGGGACAAAATGTTTATATTTAGCTCTCAACTTCTTATTTTTAAAATTTTTTAATTTACAGAAAAGTTTTAAAAATAGTAAAATGAGCATATTTGTATAGACTCTTTATCCCGATTCACTAAATTGTTAATATTTGGTCATACTTGCAACCGCCCTCTCTCAAAATGCATGCACACACACATACACACACATGCAATTTTTTTGATGACTGATTTGGGGGTTACTTGCAAACATGGAATATACATTTTTATTTATTTTTTTATTTTTTTGGAATATACATTTTTAAAAATAAAGCCTGTGTGGGGCGACTGGGTGGCTCAGTGGGTTAAGCATCTGACTCTTGACTTCGGCTCAGGTTAGGATCTCAGGGTCATGAGGGCTCTGTGCTGAGCATGGAGCCTGCTTAAGATTCTCTCTCTCTCTCTCTCTCCCCCTCCCCTGCTCCCTCTCTCTCATAATAATAATAATAATAATAATAATAATAATAATAATAATAAGTCTGCTCAGTCCATTGACTTAAAGTTTTATTTCTGAACCTGGTCTCTGTCCCTTTTTCTTAAGGAGTTTATAGTCTAATGGAGGAGACAGATATATAAGCAAATAGTTAAACAATACATTAGGACAGATACTGTAGGCACAATATCTATAGGAGAGAAGTACAATAGAAAGTGCTGTGGGACACAGAGGCAGGAATGTCTTTACTTTGAGCAAAGCAAGGAAGGACGCACAGAGGAAATGGATTTTAAAGGATAACTAGGAGTTGTTAGGTAGACTATATTTGTAGTTTACTTTTTTTTAACTTTTGTGTTCTGTCTCCCCCTTATCTTTATGTTCCACAGAGTCTGGTAGAGTGTTTTATATATTTTAGATGCCCAACAAACATCTGATTGTACATATACCTGGAGAGAGAGAGAGATGAATACGTACATAGATATGGTGGCACTTGATGTGGTTAGAAGCGCTACTATATGAATGAACATGTATAATTAATGCTAACTAGAACACTGAAACAGAAAATGGCCAGTTTGGGGGAACACCAAGTACAGATAGTTTCCCTCATTCCTATCTCCCCATGCTTTCTATTAATTTTATCCTGACTTGGAAGTTAGAACTTGAGAACAGAAATGACTGGCAGTGGCCATTCCAGGAGGACAAAAGTGGAATTAGGAATTCTCCACTGGGTCCATGATTCCCACGTTTGCTGTTTAAGTTAAAGAAAACATAGGCGTGCCTTGGTGGCTCAGTCAGTTACTCGTCCAGTTCTTGATTTCACCTCAGGTCAGGATCTCAGCATTGGATCATGAAATCGAGCCCCCTGTAGGGCTCTGTGCTGGGCGTGGAACCTGCTTAGGATTCTTTCTTCCTCTCCCGTGGCCCCTCCCCCTCCCTGCTCTCGTGGTCATTCTCTCTCTCTCTCTCTCTCTCTCTCAAAAAAAAAAAAGAGAAAAGAAAAGAAAATGTAGGTGGCAGTAACAGGGCTTGATGGTAAAGAAAGTTGAAAGAATGTGATAGAAAGCTGTGAGTATGTGGTGACATGGAGAAGATAGTTCGGAATTGAATCAAGTTCCCCACAGAGGAGGCTGTGTTAAATGCTTTCTCTAACAGGGTATATTAAAAGGGTGGTCTCTTTCATTAGGGTCAAAGTAGTGATAGAGATTTTTTTTTTTTTTTTTAATTTACGTGACAGAGAGAGAGAGAGAGTGCACAAGCCGGGGGGGGGGGGGCCAGAGGGAGAGGGAGAAGCAGGCTCCCCGCTGAGCAGGGAGCCCGATGCAGGGCTCGATCCCAGGACCCTGGGATCATGACCTGAGCTGAAGGCAGACGCTTAACTGACTGAGCCACCCAGGTGACCCCCCCGTTTTTTGTGATAGAGATTTTTCTTATAGGGGTTGCAATCAGTTTCACTATTTATAATAAATGCTTCATGCTTTAAAAGGTGACGAGATCATATACTGCCTGCCTGCTCTCTCTCGCTCTCTCTTACTTTCTCTGTCTCTCTATCTATCTATATATACATACATATGTATATATATATACACACACACACTTCCCTTGCTCTGTAAGGGGAGGGTACCATTTGTAGACAGAAATTACTTAAGAAAGGGAACTCTCCCAAGGAAACACTTTTTATTTTTTCTCAATAAAAGACTACATAAAGACTTGGAGCATAATTTAATAGATACTTATCCTTATCATGCCTGTTGCTTATAGTCCCACTTCAGTGTTTTGAAGGAATGACAGAGTGATCTGGCTCCCAAGCAGATTAGTTTTCAGGGATGTCCTGAAGCCACCTCTGAGCTAGCATTCCCTGGAGTAACCTGGTTGTATTTCTTTTGGACTGTGAAATGGCAAGCTTAAAGAAATGGAGAAGCCATGTGATGCTATGTTTTTCCAAAACATATTGCCTACCCGTGCCTCTGTTGATGGGCCCTTCTAGTGTCATTTACTATAACTAGTGTAGCATATTATTACTATACCATATTATAATTAAATATATTATTATTACTATGTTATGCCAACTAGTACAGTATATAGTTGGTGATCAGAATTTTGGAATGTGATTGGAAAACGAAGCGCGTTAGAAATTGCCAAGCCCTAGTAAGAGAAAGAGTGTTGATTTGATAATGAAGAATGGCTGTAGCTTTTTTTTCATGGAAAAGAAGTTGAGTTGCACTAACAATTCCCCTTTACACTTATTCTGAATTGAAGTTCATTTATTCTTTAAGGAAAATGTACAGATAAATATTGCTGTGAACTCCTGAAGATAAGTCTTGGCTACTTTAGAAAAAAGAAAATGATGATGTTGGCTTCTCTAGGCCATAGGATCTATGGTAGAATATCCTCATAGCTTTAGGAATTTTGAGCTGTCTTTTCTCCAGGCAGAATGTCCTCTAACAGGATGGTTGGCTTGGTTTTATATAAACCTGTTGGAGCTTGGATTTTTTTTTTTTTTTGACTTGACTTGAAGGAGGCACCAACTGCAGCTTTTGATTCCACTTTTAGCTGCAGTTTAGCTCTTCTGTGTGCCTATAAAGTAAATGCCATGTAAATAGGAACCCTGGATAGGGTTACTTGTTCTGAAAAGGTCATGTACCAACTGCAGTTGCTGAGTAAGTGTTCCTGCATCTAGGGATGTTTATAACAGTCTTGTTTCCATTTATTTCTGCAGAGTGTAGTGAAGCTGATGAGGGGCCTGCTGCACTGCATGATCAGACAGGTATGGCATTGTTAACAGCTCCCCTGTAATAAAAGCACATTGTAATAGTGTCTCTACCCTTTAGGAATTGTTCATAGCTTATATTCTTTCGATTTCACAAATAGTAGACACTAATTTTAGAAAATTTGTAGAATCGAGGAGGGAAATGTCACCCGTGTTCTCACCACCCAGTTACCACTGAAATGTTTCTTTCCAGTCTTTTTTTTCCCCTCTACAAATGCCTTTTTAGTAGACTTCATCATTATTGTACACGCAATTACATACATTGAGTAAAGATGATACAGGCCTGTAAGCCCTCATATGAAACCCTTAGGACCAGATAAATTCTGGAATTCAGACTTTTTCAGATTTTTCAGTACAGCGCAGATACTAGAATATTATGCTCTCAGCAGGTCCAGAACAGCACCGTATCATCAAAAACATTAATCTCTCCATAGAGAAACATGCATTTTCACACTCAGTGAAATAAGAAAAGACTACAAATAGCCCCATGTCAATTTGAATCAAGTGTTGCCACCAAGTGAATTTTGGCACAGAACTTAAAGAGGAAGAACTTTTGTGGCAGTATTTTAGATTTTAGGATTAGAGATTAGTGCCAAAGACTTATATCTGCTTGCATTAATTTGCATTTTCCTGACCTTGAATGAAGTTGAGCATCCTTTCCTGTGTAGATTGAAAACTTGCATTTCCTCTGTTAATTGCCTGTTAAGTCCTTTGTCTGTTTTTATTTTGGGCTGTCTCTTTCTTGACTAATTGAGGAGTTGCTATACATTATGGATATTAATGTTTTGTCACACACACTGCAAATTTTTTTAGCATCCTATGGTTTATCTCTTGGGTTTATGGTTTTTTTCATTCAAAAGTATTTTACTGAAAAGAAAGTGTTTTGCTTTTATCCTAGGAGATCTTTACACATGCTGCACACATTGAATCTGAACTGACTTTCTTGAGACCAAGATTACATTTTATTAGAAGAAGCAGTCGAGGCCCAGATTAATAAAGTGACTATCCACAGGCACGCAACAAGTCTAAAGTAGAAAGAAATCAACTCCAGACTTCTGAACTTCTTTATCAGTGCTCTCTCGCCTGGGGTAGCTCATTGCCATCATTTTCTTTTTTCCCCTTCTCTGCTCCTTTTTTTCTTTTTGTATTTTAGATATTGTATTTTCTATTTTCCACCTTACCAAATAGGTTTAAAGCCACCAACTTCATGAACCTTATTTAAAGGTATAGTAGTTTCTATCACATATCAGATGCACATACAACGCAACCTCAGTTTCAGGAACAGTCTTTCAGTTGGTCCCTTGCACGATGTTTCCTTTCTGACCTCTGGTTTCAGCCTTCGTTCATACGTTTTCTCTGCCACTGCATGTATCTCTCCCCAGCTCTTTTCAGTATTCCTTCAAAATAGATCCCCTTATCCTAATTTCCCTCAACATTCCTCCCTCTGTTTCAGGAACAAAGGAATCTTTTTTACAACTCAGTTGTCTCTTACTAGGCTGTTCACACTCAACCCCTCTGCATCTCAGTTTGTATCTACAGTGTGACAAAACAGCCATCTGAAGAGCAAAAGAGAGGTAGTGAGTAGGAAATAGCTGGCTTTAACTGGCATGAATTTATAATTGAATTGCTTAAATTAAAAAACAGCAACAGCAGACTTTCCTACTTGCCTTAGTGCGGGGGGGGGCGGGGGGGGGGCGGGGGAGAAGTAACAACGTACTTTAAATATTCACCATCGCCTGAAAACTAAATGCGGTGATACATGTTAGAGTACTACAGAAGGATGGCATATGGGACAAAGTTTCTGCATTGCCTTCCTTTACTGTTCTTGTTTTCTTCAGGTGGATAAAGTAGAATCCTTCAAGTATAGTCAGAGTACCAAGGATAGCCTCCACGCCAAGTACAATACCAAAACCTGTGCCACTGTAGTGGCTGATGACCAGTGGGGACACCTGCAGTTGGATGCTACCTCCGTGTACCTGCTGTTCTTAGCGCAAATGACTGCCTCAGGTCAGTACCAGGACAGAATGGCTGGGAGCCCCTGCAGTGAGGAGCACGTGCTCTGGCACATGTGGCTTCTCCCAAGGTGTTGACCGGAAAACGATATAGCTGTGGACCTTGCTCAAAGACACACAGCGGAAATATAATATTTTGCAAGTTTTTTACAGAGAAACAACTCTCTGAGGTCTAGTTAGTGTTCTTTTACGTTGAAAAACAAGTCTGGGGTACTAATTAATTTTTTTAAGAATGGAGAACCAAGAAATCTGGGGTAGATTTTATTTAGGTGGGTATTTTTTATCTTTATCTTTCATTATGCCTCAGATACCATGAGATGGTGACATGGGAAAGAAGGGCTAGGGTTTATTGCTTGTTCTCATGCTATGCACTGACCAGCCTTTAGTATTAACATAACTGAATCACCTACTTTATACTACTCTTTATGTATATATTATAAACAAGGCATCTAAATTATATTAAGGGAATTAACTTAGTAATCAGAATTCAAATATTGATTTTTTTTATTATTGAATAATATACCCTTTTCAGATGTTTTGTTATTAGCTTGAGGTGCTTTACCTGAAAAAGGCAAGTGTAAGAACCAACATAATTCCCTTTCATTTCTCCTAACTTGGGGAGGACAATGAATCTGATTATACTCAGTTTGTAAATTAAACAGGACCTTTTCCAGATCTTCCTGAGTAATTAAAATGTACTCAGAATACTACATTTTTGACATTCTAATTTCCCTCTCTTTCTATCTGGCTATAGAACTAAGTACTAAGGGCATTCAGGATAAGAATTGTCCCAGAATATTCTTGTTCTCCTTTTCTTGCATAAATAAATATTTGGTATAAAGCCTTCCTTTTTTTTCCCTCTGCAGTGCACAGCGCAGAACCTGAATTACCTTTTATTAAAATTATAACATAGCTACCCACATACTCCCATCTTTTGGAGGGGAGGTTCATCCCTGAGTAAATATATTTTTAGGTTTTATGCATTTAAATAGAATGGCAGCTATAACTCCATTTCTAATATTCTTTTAGTATCAACTCTGGAGTGTTTTTCTACAAAGCAAACTGTCTAAATATTTCTTATGGTTTTCATTTTGAGTCCAGAAAGGAAGCAGAAATATACTAAAGAGGTTTATATGAGACATACGCATTCAACAAATATTTGTTGATTTCTGACTTAATATTTGATTTTCACCTTAATAAGCTGACTTTGGTAGGTGCTTGGAAAAAAAGATGGATATAATTTGATCAGGCCGGGCACCTAGGTGACTCAGTTGGTTAAGCATCTGCCTTCGGCTCAGGTCATGATTCCAGGGTCCTGGGATCAAGCCCCACATCAGGCTCCCTACTCAGTGGGGAGTCTGCTTCTTCCTCTGGCCCTCCCCCCGCCCATGTGCTCTCTCTCTCTCTCTCATTCTTTCTCTCTCTCAAATAAATAAATAAATAAAATCTTTAAAAAAATAATTTGATCAGGCCTTTGCAGAATAAATAGGAATAAGTAGAATTTCACAAGTCAGAGAAGGAAAGGGAATAGCCTGGCTGCAGCACAAAAGTTGGAAAGATACTGGCCACCAAGGTAAGACTAGTTATCTTCTATGGCTAGAGTATAAGATAGATCTGGAAAAATGCCAAAAGATGAAGCTAGAAAGTCGGAGCTAGCTGTTTAAGGGCCTGTAAATCACGCTAGGTAGTTTGGAGTTTAGTCTATAGTCATCAGAGAACCACTCAGTTTGAAAGTTTCAGATGATTTGCTCAGTTGCAGGAGGATAGGTGGAATGGGAGAGAAAATTACGCTGGAGGACTAGTCAGGAGGTTAGTGAAATACTTTAGGCAAGAAATGATGGAGAACATATGTAAGGCAGTAGCCTTGAGGATGAAAAGGATAGATATGAGAGATAATCAGTAGATAACACATGAAAGATGTTTTGGAAAATTTTCATCTTTCATGGAAGCAATTCTCTGCACATGTTTGAACTCTTAAAAATCTCAACCTTGGTTAAAAGAGAGGCTTAGACAGAAGCTGACTGCCCTTCCCCCCAGCAAAATAACCATAAATTATGAAAATATAGTTTTAAAAAACCCGACCATTTAGTCACTGGACATTGTCCTAAGGGCATACGGCAAGTAGAGAAACATTTATTCAAGCAAATCTAAATCTTGGTAAGAGCAGTGAGAGTGTGGCATTTAGACCACAACCCACTCCCTCCCTCGCCCCGCTCACCATGGCACAAGCACTACTGAGCATGGATGTAGCCAAGAATATAAGGCTTCCTCTTCCCCTAGCTCTTGGTTTAGGGCTATGATCTCTCCCCGAGAGAGGTTGCCAGCATTTCTCATTCTCCCCACCTCTGTGTTACAGAAGCTCTGGTCTAGCCAAGAATAACTAAGAGGTCTGGAACTCCGTTCCTACTCCTCAGTCCCACTCATGGAGCTTAACCCCAGGCAGAGCAGTCCAAGAATAATAGGCCTGGCCCACCTTGCTAGTAGCATGGAAGGAAAGGCAGGCCACACGAACAGAAAAGCTCCATAGTCCCTCTCAAGAAAACTGACTTCATTTGGAACTGACTGTGGGAAAGTTCAAGTCTAAGGGCGCTCTGAAAAACAGTGAAGATTTTTGTTCTAAGAAATTACGAGGCGTCTGATGCTCAATTAGAGCAACACACTAACCCATAGACTAGCCAGAAGTTTTAGCAAAGAACCAGGGACAGAGACAGCTAAAAAGAGTTATCCTAGGGTTAGAACAAGTGTCAAAGGCTGGCCTCAAAATCCTGAAATGGGTCTTGAATTTAACTGGATGAGACCGTGGAACAATTTTTACTTCAGGGCAATATACAATCAGCTGGCAATTGGTGGAGGTTAACAGCTGAGTATGATACCAACAGAGGCAGACACTTAATAGACCACGGAAGACTAAAACAAAAACTGTGGTCTTCCTTAGGTGACAGTGTGTATGCCCAAGGCTACATCCTCCAAGGAACAGCATCAGAGGCTGCATACTGTGGGAAAAATAGAGTTCATTGAAATTGTCCAGCCAAGTCACTAAACAAATAACAAGTAAATATAAACAAGCCCCATATAGGAGGGTATCGACATATCTATAGAGCTTCTACAACATATTATCCGCAAAATCTAGTTTGCAACAAAGACGTATGACACATGCAAAGAAACAGGGAAGTCTGAGTCAACACACACAAAAAAGCAGGTAACAGAAACTGCCTTTGAGAGGAACCATTATGTTGAATTTAGGAGACAAAGACTTCAAAGCAGTTACTATAAAAATGTCCAAAAACCTAAAGGATACCATGCTTAAGAAAGTAAAGGAAAATATGATGAAAGTATTTCATCAAATAGAGAATATCAATAAAGAGATGACAGACCTGTACCTCTGAAACAAATAATACATTATATGTTAAAAAAAAAAAAAAGAAGAAGAAGAAGAAGAAGATAGCAGGAGGGGAAGAATGAAGCGGGGGGAGTCGGAGGAGGAGACGAACCTTGAGAGACTATGGACTCCGAAAAACAAACTGAGGGTTCTAGGGGGGAGGGGGAGGGGGATGAATTAACCTGGAGATGGGTATTAAGGAGGGCACGTTCTGCATGGATCACTGGGTGTTATATGCAAACAATGAACCATGGAACACTACATCAAAAACTAATGATGTAATGTATGGTGATTAACATTAACATAATAATAAAAAAAAAGAGAGATAAAAATGAACCAAATGGAGATTGTGGAGTTGAAAAGTATAGTAACTTATTTTTTTCCAAATTTTTATTTCAGTTCTAGTTAGTTAACCTATAGGGTAATATTGGTTTCAGAAAAGAATTTAGTAATTCATCACTTACACATAACACCCAGTGCTCATCATAACAAGTGCCCTCCTTAATACATATCACCCATTTAATGCATCCCCCAACCACCTCCCTCCATCAAACCTCAGTTTGTTCTCTGTTGTTAAGAGTCTCTTATGGTTTGCTTCCTTCTCTCTTTTTTTTCCCTTGCCATATGTTCATCTGTTTTGTTTCTTAAATAACACATACGAGTGAAATCATATGGTATTTGTCTTTCTCTGACTGACTTATTTCGCTTAGCATATAGTACACTCTAGCTCCATCCACATCATTGCAAATGGCAAGATTTCATTCTTTTTTGACGGCTGAGTAATATTCCATTGTGTATGTATACACCACATCTTCTTTATCCATTCATCAGTTGATGGACATTTGGGTTCTTTCCATAGTTTGGCTATTGTTGATAATGCTGCTATAAACATCAGGGTATATGTACCCCTTTGAATCTGTTTTTTTTTTTTTTTAAGATTTTTATTTATTTACTTGACAGAGAGAGATACAGGGAGAGAGGGAACACAAGCAGGGGGAGTGGGAGAGGGAGAAGCAGACTTCCCACGGAGCAGGGAGCCCGATGCAGGGCTCTCCCAGGACCCCCGGATCATGACCTGAGCCGAAGGCAGACGCTTAACAACTGAGCCATCCAGGTGCCCCTTAAATCTGTATTTTTATATCCTTTGGGTAAATACCTGGTGGTGCAATTTCTGGATCATCAGGTAGTTCTATTTTTAACTTTTGGAGGAACCTGCATACTCTTTTCCAGAGTGGCTGCACCAGTCTGCATTCCCACCAACAGTGTACAAGTGTTCTCCTTTCTCCACATCCTCACTAACATCTATTGTTTCCTGACTTACTAATTTTAGCCACTCTGACCAGTGTGAGGTGGTATCTCATTGTGGTTTTTTGGGGGGGGGGGGGTTTGTAGGTTTTTTTTAATTTTTTATTTATTTTTTAGAGAGAGAGCGAGAGAGAAACAGCATGAGAGGGGAGAGGGTCAGAGGGAGAAGCAGGCTCCCCGCTGAGCCGGGAGCCCGATGTGGGACTTGATCCCAGGACCTTGGGATCATGACCTGAGCCGAAGGCAGACGCTTAACCATCTGAGCCACCCAGGCGCCCTCTCATTGTGGTTTTGATTTGTATTTCCCTGATGATAGGTGATGTTGAGTATCTTTTCATGTGTCTGTTGGCCATCTGGATGTCTTCTTTGGAAAAATGTCTATTTGTGTCTTCAGCCCACTTCTTAACTGGATTAATTTGTTTTTTTGGGTGTTGAGTTTGATAAATTCTTTATAGATTATGGATACTAACTGTTCTAAAGAAAAGATTCACGGCAGCCATACTCTTAGTTTCAAAGGGGAAAAAATACTTTATTGATATTATAAAAATCTAATAGAAACAGAAAGAAGAAAAGGGAAATCTACACATAGATGAGGGCAATACTAAGCAGAAAAGGAGAATAAGACAGAGTTACATCAAATTGGGTACTTACAACATCCAGTCTCATTAGCTGGGGAAGCCCCTTGGAGATAGCCAGGCTGGAGACCTGATTGAGAGGCCTGGACAGAGAGTCCTCCCCTCAGGTGGAACTTCCAACTGACCGTCCCCATAAGGGCCATATTTATAGGTCAAATGACATGGCAAGTGATGGGGTCTGAAGTTAAACAGTTGTTTGCTTATGTGCAATTTGGAGCAAGCTGCAGTCCTATATTATCATATCTTTACGTATTCAAGGATCCTGGGCTAGGTGTGCTTGCCTCCCCTCCCAGATTCCACTGAGGGGGCAGGGGGCGGCAGCCCAGCCTGGAGCTGGAGGGGATGTAAGGCAAAATTTATAGCTCTTGGCATCCAGACCAGAAGGGCCAATTCTGACCTAGAAGCCAGCTAATGTCAACTAATCAGGCTCCCAAGGTCACTTACGCAGCACAAGTGTCACAAATAACATTCTTTATCCCACCTGTGTAGGTACAGGTTGGGGTGGTCAGTTATGCAAAACAAATCATAGAAACCTCTATCCATACAAAATACTAACCCTTTATCAGATAAGTCAATTGCAAATATCTTCTGCCATTCCATATGTTGCCTTTTAGGGTTTTTTTTTTTTTAAGATTTTATATATTTATTTGAGAGAGAGAGTGAGAGAGAGAACATGAGCAGGGACAGAGGGAAAAGCAGACTCCCCTGCTGAGCAGGGAGCCCAATGCAGAGCTCAATCCCAGGACCCTGGGACCATGACCTGAGCTGAACGCAGGCGCTTAAGTGACTGAGCCACCCAGATGCCCCTGTTACCTTTTAGTTTTTTTAATTTTTTCCTTCGCTGTGCAGAAGCTTTTTATCTTGATGAAGTCCCAATAGTTCATTTTTGCTTTTGTTTCCCTTGCCTCCAACAATGTGTCTTGTAAGAAACTGCTATGGCCAAGGTCAAAGAGGTGGCTGCCTGTGTTCTCCTCTAGGATTTTGATGGTTTCCTATCTCACATTTAGCTCTTTCATCCATTTTGAATTTATTTTTGTGTATGGTGTAAGAAAGTGGTTCTGTTTCATTCTTCTGCATGTTGCCGTCCAGTTTTCCCAACACCATTTGTTGAGGAGACTGTCTTTTTTTTCATTGGATATTCATTCCTGTTCTGTTGAAGATTAGTTGACCATATAGTTATGGTTCCATTTCTGGGTTTTCTATTCTATTCCATTGATCTATGTGTCTGTTTTTGTGCCAGTACCATACTGTTTTCGTGACTACAGATTATTTGTAATGTAGCTTGAAATCTGGAATCATGATGCCTCCAGCTTTGCTTTTCTTTTTCAGGATTTCTTTGGCTATTCGGGGTCTTTTGTGGTTCCATACAAATATTAGGATTGTTTGTTCTGGTTCTGTGAAAAATGCTGGTGCTATTTTTGAAAATTTCACTAGAGAGGCTGAACATATTTGAGCTGGCAGGAGAAAGAATCAACATAACTTGAAGATAGATCAACAGAGATTATGCAATCTGAAGAACAAAAGGAAAAGATAATAAAAATGAATAGAACCCAAGAGAAATGTAGGACACGATTTAGAGCATCAACTCATGTGTAATGAGAGTATCCAAAGGAGAGTAAGGAGAGAAAATATATTCAAATAAATCGTGGCTGAATACATCTCAAATCTGATAAAAAATATTGATCTATACATCAAAGAAGCTCAATGATCTCCAAGTAGGATAAATAGAGATCCACACCCAGAAACATCATAGTAAAAATATTAAAAAGCCAAAAATAAACAGAACATCTTGAGAGCAATATGAGAAAAATGACTTGTCATGTACAAGGGAACCCAAATAAAGTTATTAACTGACTTCTCTTCAGAAAAAAAAAATGGAGGCCCAAAGGAAGTGGAATGATGTATTATTCAAAGAAGAACCCGTCAACAAAGAACCTTTTATCCAACAAAACTATCAGAAATGAAGTGAAATGAAGATATTCCCAGATAAATAAAACCTGAAAATTTGTTGCTGGTAGACCTACTGCATAAGAATTATTAAAAGAAGTTTTTCATATTGGAATCAGGTGACCCCAGATAGTAATTGGAATCCATACCAAAAAAAAAAAAAAAAAAAAAAACTACTTGTGAAAGACAAATACCATATAATTTCACTCATATGTGGAACTTAAAAAACGAATGAAGAAACAAGAGACAAAATGAAAAAGCAGACTCTTAAATACAGAGAACAAACTGGTGGTTGCCAGAGGGGAGGTTGGTTGGGAGTGGGAATGGGTGAAATAGATAAAGGGGATTAAAAGCACACTTAACTTGGGGCACCTGGCTGGCTCAGTAAATAGAACATAGGACTGTTGATCTCAGGGTCATGAGTTGAAGTCCCATGTTGGGCATAGAGCTTACTTTAAAAAAATAGGTAAAAAAATTTTTTAAAAAGAGTACACTTAACTTGATGAGCCCTGAGAAACATATAGACTTGTTGAATCCTGATATTGTATACCTGAAACTAATATAATTTTTTAAAAAATGAATTTATTATAAATTAAAAAAAGATAAAAATAGAGAAAAAACAGTGGTAAAAATAATTATAAAATGCAATATAATTACATATCCCTTCTTTCTTAACTGATCTAAAAATCAATTGTATAAAATAGTATAATTGTATCACTGGGGCTATAGCATATAAAAGTGTAATATATTTGATAATGACAGAATTAAGTAAGTGTGTGGGAACAAAGCAATATTGAATTAAGGAAATAATACCAAATGGTAACTCAAATCCACAGGAACAAATGAAGACCACCAGAAATGGTAAATTAATAAGATTAATATTACAAAATATAAATATGTAATTTCCTCTCAACTTCTTTAAAAGATATAAAATTATATAGAAAAGTTTGAGATGATGGTGGCTGAGTAGGAGGACCCTAAGCTTGTCTTGTCCCACAAACACAACTAGATAACTATTCAAATCATTCTGAATACCCCAGAAATCAACCTGAAGACTGACAGAACAAACTGCACAACTAAGGGGCAGAAGAAGCCACATCAAAGAAGGTAGGAAGTATGTAGACATGCTTTAGGGGAGAAACAGATCATGGGGTGCTGCCAAAGGGAGAGAGCTGTGGTTGAAGAGAGAGGAGAGAGGGTGGGGGGAGAGGGAGGAGCACATTAGAATGCACAAGGAGAATGTTTCCTCAAAGCCATTGGCTGGGAAAATGAGAAGGGCTTACTTTCTTGAGTTCTTACAACCAGCAGGGCTTAAGGACTGGAGTTTTAAAGATCAGCAGGCTTGGCTGGGATGGAGCCATGAGGACACTGCCCTTCTCCTGGATAGAAGGCAGGCAAACAACCGGGGGACAGATTCTGTGGAAACAACAATCCGAAGGGCACTTGGGGCACACAGAGGGGAGATTATTTGCACTTCCTGGAGCATGTTCCTGAGAGGCAGAGTTCAGAGAGATGCCTCTATGGGGACAAAGGAGTTGTTTGGCACCATTTCCTTCCCCTGCCCCTCACCATAAACACAGAACCACCTGTGGGAAGCAACACATTGCCCACACTGGCTGCCAAACATGCTTACACCAAGCCCCCTCTCCCCTGTGTTCTTGCGGGACTGCCCTTCTCAGTCAGGCTTGCCTCAGTCCCAGCATGGCAGGTCCCGTGCCCGGAAGACCAGCAGAAAAACCTGCCCACACCACGTCACCTGACCAGAGAATTCAGCAGGGCTTCAGTTCTGCTGGAAATGGCGTCAGGTCTCATTTTACAACCAGACAAGAGCATTAGTTAAAACTAGTTAAAATGTGCCACATCATGGCCAAGGACCAAACACTGCCCACTTCAGGCAAGGAGAGCCTCTGCAGATGCCTGGCCTGAAGGATAGAGCAACCAAAACATGACAGCAGATGCATGCAACACATACCAGAGACACATCCTGAAGCACCAAACCCTGGACACTATATGACTTCTTTATTCTCAGGAGCAGGAAACATATGGGCTTTCCTAACAGACAGAAGAAGCCAGAGATTTAGACAAAATACCAAGATGGAGGAATTCATCCCAAATAAAAGAACAAGATAAGGTCATGGCCAGAGATCTAAGTGAAACAGAATTAACATGCCTGATGGAGAATTTAAAGCAAAAATCATAAGGGTACTAACTGAGCCTGAGAAAGGAATGGAAGCCTTCAGGGAGGCCCTTACCACAGAGATAAGAGAAATAAAAAAGAATCAGAAAAAAATGCAGTAACTGAGAATGGAAATAGGCTTGATGCAATGAACACAAGGCTGGAAAAGAAGAGAAATGAATAAATGATGTAGAGAACAAAATAACAGAAAATAATGAAGCTGAACAAAAGAGAGGAAGCTGAACACGAGAATACACTTAGGGAATTCAGTAACTCCATCAAATGTAATAACATTCATATTGTAGGCATGCCAGAAGAAGAGAGAGAGAAGGGGACAGAAAATTTATTTCAGGAAATAATAGCTGAAAACTTCCCTAATCTGGGGAAGGAAACAGACATCTAGATCCAGAGGCACAGAGAACTCCCATCAAAACCAACAAAAGCAGGCCCACACCAAGACATACTGTAATTAAATTTGCAAAATATTGTGATAAAGAAAAAAATCTTTAAAGCAGCAAGACAAAAGGAGTCCTTAACTTACAAGGGAAGACCCATAAGGCTAGCTGGAGATTTCTCAACAGAAACTTGGCAAGCCAGAAGGGAGTGGCATGATGTATTCAAATGGTAAATGGGAAAAATCTGCAGCCAAGAATCCTCTCTCCAGCAAGTCTGTCATTCAGAATAGAAGGAGAGAAAGAGTTTCCGGACCAACAAAAACTAAAGGAGTTCATAACCACTAAACCAGCCCTGCAAGAAATACTAAAGGGGGACTCTTTGAGTGGAAAGGAAAGACCAAAAGTCACAAACACAAGAAAGGAACAGAGAAAATCTCCAGAAACAATGGCAAAACAAGTAATAAAATGGCACTAAATACATATCTATCAATAATTACTCTGAATGTAAATGGACTAAACACTCCAATCAGAAGACGGAGTGTTAGAATGGATTTTTTAAAAAAACGAGATCCAACTATATGCTGCCTACAAGAGACTCATTTTAGACCTAAAGGCACCTGCAGATTAGAAAGTGAGGGGATGGAGAAACATTTATCATGCAAATGGAGATCAAAAGAAAGCCAGAGTAGCAATGCTTATATTGGACAGAGTAGACTTTAAAATAAACTGTAACAAGAGATGAGAAGGGCACTATATCATAATATATCAAAAGGGGAAAATCCAACATGAATATCTTAAAATTGTAAATATTTATGCACCCAACATGGGAGCACCCGAATATATAGAACAATTCATAATAAACATAAAGGGACTCACTGATAATAATACAACAATAGTAGGGGACCTTAACACCCCACTTACATCAGTGAACAGATCATCTAAGCAGAAAATCAACAAGGAAACAATGGATATAAATGACACACTGGACAAGATGGACTTAACAGATATATTCAGAACATTCCATCCCAAAGCAGCAGAATACACATTCCTTTCACATGCACGTTGGATGTTCTCCAGAACAGATCACGTACAGAACAGATCTAGGTCACAGATCAGGCCTCAACCAGTACTGATGAGATCATATCATGCATCTTTTCTCATCGCAAGGCTATGAAACTTGAAGTCAACCACAAGAAAAAATTTGGAAAGACCACAAATACATAGAGGTTAAATAACATGCTACTAAACAATGAATGGGTCAACCAGGAAAAGAAAGAAGAAATGTTTAAAAATACATGGAAATAAATGAAAAGGAAAACACAACAGTCTAAAACCTTTGGGATACAGCAGAAGCAGTCCTAAGAGAGAAGTATATTACAATACAGGCCTACCTTAAGAAGTGAGAAAAATCTAAACAGCCTTACCTAAAGGAGCTAAAAAAGAACAACAAAACCTAAAACCAGCAGAAGGAAGGAAATAACAAAGACTAGAGCAAAATTAAATTATATAGAAAATTTAGAAACACAATAGAACGGTCAATGAAACCAGGAGCCGGTTCTTTGAATATATTAATAAAATTGATAAACCTCTAATCAAACTTATTAAAAAGAGAAAGGACCCAAATAAATAAAATCAAATGAGAGGAGAGAAATAACCAACAACACAGAAATACAAACAATTATAAGAGAATATTATGAAAAACCATATGCCAACAAATTGGAGAACCTGGAAGAAATGGATAAATTCCTAGAAACACATAAACTACCAAAACTGAAACAGGAAAAAATAGAAAACTTGAACAGACCAATAACCAGCAAAGAAATTGAATCAATAATCAGAAAACTCCCTACACACAGAAGTCCAGGGCCAGATGGTGTCACCAGCGAATTCTACCAAACATTTATAGAAGAGGTGTTGGGGCACCTGGGTGGCTCAGTCGTTAAGCATCTGCCTTCAGCTCAGGTCATGATACCAGAGTCCTGGGATCGAGCCCCACATCGGGCTCCCTGCTCAGCGGGGGACCTGCTTCTCCCTCTGCCTCTGCTGCTCCCGCTGCTCGTGCTCTCTCTCTCTCTCTCTCTGACAAATATATAAATAAAATCTTTAAAAAAAAATAAAGAAGAGGTGTTAACTCTTCTCAAACTATTCCAAAAAACTGAAAGGGAAGGAAAACTTCCAAATTCATTCTGTGAGGCCAGCATTACCCTGATACCAAAACTAGATAAAGACACTACACAAAAGAGAACTGCAGGCTAATATCCCTGATGAACATTGATGCAAAAATTATCCACAAGATACTAGCAAACCAAATCCAACTGTACATTAAAAGAACCACACCACAATCAAGTGAGGTTTATTCCTCAGTAGCAACGGTGGTTCAGAATTCTCAAGTCAATCAACATGATACACCACATTAATAAAAGAAAGGATAAGAACCATAAGATCCTTTCATTAGATGCAGAAAAAGCATTTGACAAAGTACAACATCCATTCATGATAAAAAATCCTCCACAAGTAGGGTTAGAGGGAACATAACATCATAAAGGCCATATATGAAAAAAAAACCACAGACAATATCATCCTTAATGGGGAAAAACTGAGAGTTTTTCCTCTGTGGTCAGGAACAAGACAGGGATATCTACTCTCACCACTGATATTTAACATAGTACTAGAAGTCCTAGTCATAGCAATCAGACAACAAAAAGAAAGAAAAGGCATCCAAATTGGTAAGGAAGAAATAAAATCTTCACTATTTGCAGATGACATGATACTGTATATAGAAAACCCTAGGGGCACCTGGATGGCTCAGTTGGTTAAGTGTCCAACTTGTGGTTTTGGGTCAGGTCATGATCTCATGGGTCATGGGATTGAGCCCCACATCAGGCTCTCCACCCAGCGGGAAGTCTGCTTGAGATTGTCTCCCTCTGCCCCCTCCCCCAACTCTCCCTCTCTCTCTCTCTGTAAAATAAATAGATCTTAAAAAAAAAAAAAAAAACCCTAAAGACTCCACCAAAAATTGCTAGAACTGATCAGGAATTCAGTAAAGTTGCAGGGTATAAAATCAACATACAGCAATCTGTTGCATTTTTATACACCAATAATGAAGTATCAGAAAGAGAAATCAAGGAATTGATCCCATTTACAATTGCACCAAAAACCATAAGATACCTAGGAATAAACCTAACCAAAGAGGTAAAAAACCTGTACTCTGAAAACTATAAAACAGTGATGAAGGAAATTGAAGATGACACAAAGAAATGGAAAAACATTCCATGCTCATGGATTAGAAGAACAAACATTATTAAAATGTCTGTGTTATCCAAAGCAATCTACACATTTCATGCAGTCCCTATCAAAATAGCATTTTTCACAGAGCTAGCACAAACAATTCTAGAATTTGTATGGAACCACAAAGACCCCGAATAGCCAGAACAACCTTGAAAAAGAAAAAGTTGGAGGCATCACAATTCCGGACTTCAAATTGTATTACAAAGTTGTAGTGATCAAAACAGTATGGTACTGGTGCAAAAATAGACACATAGATCATGGAACAAAATAGAAAATCCAGAAATGAATCCACAACTATATGATCAATTTATCTTTGACAGTGGGGGAAAAAATATCCAATGGAAAAAAGTCTCGTCAGCAAATAGTGTTGGGAAAACTGTACAGCAACATGCAGAAGAATGAAACTGGACCACTTTCACACACCATGCACAAAAATAAATTCAAAGTGGATTAAAGAGCTAAATGTGAGACAGGAAACCATCAAAATCCTAGAAGAGAACACAGGCAGTAACCTTTGTGACATCGACCATAGCAACTTCTTACTAGATATGTCTCCTGAGACAAGGGAAACAAAAGCAAAAATAAACTACTGAGACTTCAACAAGACAAAAGGCTTCTTCTGCACAGCAAAAATCAACAAAACTAAAAGGCAGCCTAAAAAATAGGAGAAGGTATTTGCAAATGATGTATCTGATAAAGGGTTAGTATCCAAGTATATAAGGAATTTATAAAGTACAACACCTTAAAAACAAATAACCCAGTTAAGAAATGGGCAGAAAACACGAATAGACATTTTCCCAAAGAAGACATACAGATGGCCAACAGACACATGAAAGATGCCAAACACCATTCATCATCAGGGAAATGCAAATCAAAAGTGTAATGAGATATCAACTCACACCTTTGGGAATGGCTAAAATCAACAACACAAAAAACAACAGGTGTTGGCGAGGATGTGGAGAAAGGGAACCCTCTTGCACTGTTGTTAGGAATGCAAACTGGTGTAGCCACTCTGGAAAACAGTATGGAGGTTTTCCAAAAGTTTAAAAAAAAAAAAGAACTACCATATGATTCAGCAATTGCAATACTAGGTATTTACCCAAAGGATACAAAAATACTAATTTAAAGGGATACATGCACCCTGATGTTTATAGCAGCATTATCAACAATAGCCAAATTATGGAAAGAGTGCAATGACCAAAGAACAGATAAAGAAGATGTGATAAATAAATAAATATATATATATATATATATATATATATATATATATAAATAAAATGGAATATTACTCAGCCATCAAAAAGAATGAAATCTTGCCATTTGTAATGATGTGGATGGAACTAGAGCGTATTATGCCAAGCGAAATAAGTCAGTCAGAGAAGACAAGTACCATATGATTTCACTCATATGTGGAATTTAAGAAACAAAACAGATGAACATATGGGAAGGGAAAAAAGAGAAGGCAGCTAACTGTAAGAGACTCTTAACTACAGAGAACAAACAGGGTTGCTGGAGGGGTTGTGGGTGGGGGGATGGGCTAAATGGGTGATAGGTATTAAGGACGGCACTTGTGATGAGCACTGGGCTTTCTTTTTTCTTTTTTTTTTATTATGTTCAATGTGCATCAGTAGTTTTTTTTTTTTAAGATTTTATTTATTTATTTGACAGAGAGAGACACAGTGAGAGAGGGAACACAAGCAGGGGGAGTGGGAGAGGGAGAAGCAGGCTTCCCGCTGAGCAGGGATCCTGATGTGGGGCTCAGTCCCAGGACCCTGGGATCATGACCTGAGCCAAAGGCAGACACTTAACGACTGAGCCACCCAGACACCCCAGTACATCAGTAGTTTTTGATGTAGTGTTCAACGATTCATTGGAGCAGTGGGTTTTATATGTAAGTGATGAATCACTATATTCTACTCCTGAAACTAATATTACACTGTATGTTAACTAACTAGAATTTAAATAAAAACTTGAAGAAAAACAAAATAAAAATAGGGATAGACATAAAAAATCAACAAAAATTTAAAAAATTAAAAACTTAATTGCTTCCCTAAAAGTCTTATCTCCAAATACAGTCACATTGAGGATTAGGACTTCAACATATGGATTTCAGGGTGACACAATTGAGTTCATAGCAAGCACTTAAGGAAAATATAGTAGTAAATCTTCATGACCTTGGATTAGACAAAGCCCTGTTAGACATGACATCAAAATCATAAGCAACTAAAGAAAACATAAGCTGAAATTTATCAAATTAATAACATTTGTGTTTCAAAGGATCTCTAAAGAAAGTTACAAACAATCCAGAATATGATAGAAAGTATTGATAAATCATATATCTGATAAGGGACTTATATTTATAATATATAAAGTACTCCACAAATCAATAATAAAAAGATAACCTGATTTTAAATAGGCAAAGAATCTGAGTTGACATTTCTCCAAAGAAGATATTTAAATGGCCAATAAGTACACGAAAAAAATGCTGAACATTATTAGTCACTAGGCAAATGCAGATCCCAATAATGAGATACCACGTCACACCCCCTAGGATGGCTAAAATCAAAAAGACAGAAAACAACAAATGTTACTGAGGATATGGAGAAATTGGAACCATCATACACTGTTGGTGGGAATGTAAAATGGTGCAGCCACTTTAGAAAATAGTCTGGCAGTTCTCAAAAGGTTAAGCAGAATTACCATATGATCTAGCGATTTCACTCCTTGGTATATGCGCAAAAGAAATGAAGCAGTGTTCACTCAAAAGCTTGTATATATACATGAATGTTCATAGCAGTATTATTTATAAGAGTCAAAGAGTGGAAACAACCTAAATGTCCATCAACTGATAATTGGATAAATATGATTTATTCACACAGTGAAATATTTTTTTAGCAACAAAAAGAATGGAAGCACTGATATGTTCTGCAACACGTATGAACCTTGAAAACATTATAAGTGAAAGAACTCCACATCAAAGGCCACATATTGTATGATTGCACATATATGAACGTACGGTAAGGCAAATCTGTGGCGACATAAAGTAGATTAGCGATTGCTTAGGTGGAGGAAGAGGGAGATCAAGTCATGAAAGGAAATGGGGAATGACTGGTAAATGGGTATAGTGTTTCTTTTAGGGGTAATGAAAATGTTCTAAAATTGATTGTGGCCATGGTTGCAGAACACTGCATGCCCTAAAAACCATTGAATTATATACTTGAAATGGGTGAATTATATCTCAATCACGTTGTTAAAAATGAAGGAGAGAGGCTTATTGATAGATGAGTACAAGTCAATGTAAGTGGAATAGACCGCTGAGTTGGCCTCATTTCTGGAGCTCTGCATGTTTTAGTATGCCTTAAATAGTACTGCCGTCTTTGGCCTTACCCAGCCCTACCTCATTTCATCTCTATGTATCCTCTGTTCTACAAGCAGTGTCTTGGCTCCACAGAGGGGACAGGATGCAGAGGTCCTGAATGTATGGTGGTGTCTCAAGAGACAGGTCCCTCTCCTGTGGTTAACAGGGTTGTTTAAGATCATTCAGTAAATCATTATTGAACATCTATTGTTCAGTATTATTTAATACCATTCACAATACTATGTGAGATACTTTTGGGGACTATAAATATAAATAAGAAATGGTTCTTCCTTCAAATTTAGGTACAGATTTATTTATAGTACAAAGTAAAAAGTTCATTAGAGCAAGGAAAATAAAATTCTATGAAACACAGAAGAGAAGAATCAATGACGCATCACAGAGGAGATAGAATTTGAGCTGGGCCTTGAATGAACAGTTTGGATTTCAAGATGTGGAGAAGGCCATTTAAACAATATCACGAGCAAAGGGACAAATAATAGAAATGTGGCATTTAAATTGTATAGTGATTTGTTAGCTGTGACACAAGTCTGAGAGATGGACAAAACCAGTTTCACACCGTCTGCCTTCTCTCAGTCTCTGCACAAGCACTCTGGCACACAAAGGGGACGAGATAAAGCTGTGAAGCTGATGTCCAATATTATAACTCTCGTCTCTTTTTTCTCTCTCTATCCAAGAGGTTAAGATCATTACTGCTACAAGAAAGACACATTGCTAATGCTACTGCCCTGTGCTGTGGTTGCTGGTTTTGACAGAGCCATGCATCAGGAGGAGTTTGCTGTCTGATGATATGGATCATACAGTCCCTTTTGGCCCAAAAGTTACAGAGTTCTGTGATCTAAAACATCTGTCAATAGATCAGAGATTTAAATGCAAAAAAAAAAAATGAAATTATAGGGGCGCCTGGGTGGCTCAGTCCGTTAAGAGTCTGACTCTTGGTTGCAGCTCGGGTCATGATCTCATGCATGGGTCGTGGGATTGAGCCCCGCATCAGGATCCACGCTCGGTGGAAAGTCTGCTTGAAGATTCTCTCCCCCTACCCCTACCCCCACTCTCTCACACTCTCTCTCTAAAATGAATAAATAAATCTTTTTAAAAATGAAATTATAGAAGTACCAGAAACATTCATGGGATAAAGCTTCTTAAAGAGTCTGAGAATAAAGTAAGATAAAAACAGAGAGGGAGGCAAACCAGAAGAGACTATAGGGAACAAACTGAGGGTTGCTGGAGGGGAGTTGGGTGGGAGGATGGGATAATGGGGTGATGGGCATTAAGGAAGGCACGTGATATAATGAGCATTGGCACTGGATGTTATGCAACTGATGAATCACTAAATTCTACCTCTGAAACTAATAATGCACTGTGTGTTAACTAACTTGAATTTAAATAAAATCTTAAGAAAAATAAAAGTTTCTGAGAAGAAAAATATACTGTAGGCAAAGTCAAAGTTCAAACAAACTAGGAAAAATACTTGCAACACGTATGATGAGTAAAAGGATAATTTCCTTAATGTTCATCAACATGTCAGTAGCTCAAAGACCAGCAATTCCATGGAAATTGGCAAAGGACACAACCAAACAGCTCATAGGAAAAGAAATGTGGATGGCAATAAACATGAAAAGACTCACAACCTTACCCACAATTAAAAGAACTACAAATTAAACTACAAAGAGATTTTATTTCTCCTTCATTACAGTGGCAAAGATCAAAGATTTTTATTAAAGCCTGTGTTGACAAGGGTATAGGGAACAGGCAGGCAGGGCTGATTGGTATGTAAACTGTAGAACTTCTTTGCAGAGTAACTTGGTGATGATTATCAATGTTTAATGTACACATGGTGAAGTATTTAGGGAGAAGTGTACTGATATTTGCAACTTACTTTGAAATGTATCAAAAAAGATGGATTGATGGATGGATCAATGTTAATGTTAATGCTTGAATCCAAATAATGTGCATACAGATGTCCACTGTAAAATTCTGTCATTTTTTCTGTTTGTTTGAAAATGTTCACAATACAATGTTGGGAAAAAATAATATGCGTAAATCTGTGACTCAGCAATTCTTCTAAGAATTTACCTTGATATACTGGTACATGTGCACAAAGATATATAAATATATCATTCATGTATATATCATATATATATTCATGTGTATCATATATATCATATATGTATTCATATATATATACGTATTCATTACAGCCTTGGTTATAGTGATGAAGCATTAGGTACAACCTAAATGTTTTCAATAGGGAAATGGTTATATAATTAGCCATTTAGTGAAATGCCATGTTGCCATTAAAAAAAATAAGGCAGATCTCTTTAAAATTGTCTCCGAGGTATATATGAAAAAAGCAAGGTACAATATAGTATACTACTCTTTGATACTTTTTATATATGCATAATATTGCTCTGAAAGGATACAGAAGAAACTGGTAAGGCTGGTTTCTTTTTTTTATGTAACAGAATTTTTATTAAATATTACATAATTAAATAATCGTTTTAATATTAAATAATGTGAGGGGATCACTTCACATATCACACAAACTTTGCAAAATGTGAAAATGCAGACTCCTCCTGCCTCCCTGGAAATCTTACCATTTGGAATACCTCATGCAGCACTCCCAATCTTTCAACATATAAATGGCTCTCTTTTTTCAAGTCTATCAAAGTATAATTTACCTACAATAAAATCCAGCCATTTAAGGGGCGCCTGGGTGGCTCAGTCATTAAGCGTCTGCCTTTGGCTCAGGTCATGATCCCAGCGTCCTGGGATGGAGCCCCGCATCGAGCCCCCGCATCGGGCTCCCTGCTCCGCGGGAAGCCTGCTTCTCCCTCTCCTACTCCCCCTGCTTGTGTTCCCTCTCTCTGTCAAATAAATTAAAAAAATCTTAAAAAAAAAAAAAAAATCCAGCCATTTAAAATGTACATTTCAGTGAGTTTTTACAAACGTATAGTTAAACCTGTTGTGTCTTGTGTTGTTAATTTTAGCCATTCTGACTTCTTTCAGAGAGGAGTTTTGGCAGGTGGGGAATGATGTGATTCAGGGTGGGAGAAAGAGTCACTGTATGCCTGTTGGTATTTCTTTATAGGGGTTGGGCGGACAGGAGAGGGGAGAGGAGTTTGTTTTGTTTTGTTTGAGAGGAGTTAATTTTTAGAGAAAAATGTATCGTACTATACATACTGGGAAGCAGTATAGCAGCTTGGTTAGGAACTCAGTCTCTGAAGTGAAACAGAAGATGATAGTTGGGTCTGGTTTCACTATTTATAGCTAAATGGTCTTAGGCAAATATTTAATCTCTCTAAGCCTCATGGAGAAAATAGAGGTACCCACTTCTTAGGGTTGATGTAAAAATTAAATGGATAATTCATGCAAAACACTCCATTTGTCAGCTATAACTATCTTTGTATAGTTTACATTTAGAATAATTATCATTTTTTTACTCCAAAAAGTATAGTTTTAAGTTTTCCTGAAACAAACTGAGTGTTGTTGGAGTGGGGGGTGGAATGGGAGGGATGGGGTGACTGGGTGATAGACACTGGGGAGGGTATGTGCTCTGGTAAGCGCTGTGAATTGTGCAAGACTGTTGAATCTCAGATCTGTACCTCTGAAACAAATAATGCAATATATGTTAAGAAAAAAAGAAGAAGAAGAAGAAGGTAGCGGGAGGGGAAGAATGAAGTGGGGGAAATCGGAGGGGTAGACGAACCATGAGAGACGATGGACTCTGAAAAACAAACAGGGTTCTAGAGGGGAGGGAGGTGGGAGGATGGGTTAGCCTGGTGGTGGGTATTGAGGAGGGCACGTTCTGCATGGAGCACTGGGTGTTATGCACAAACAATGAATCATGGAACACTTCATCTAAAACTAATGATGTGATGTATGGGGATTAACATAAGAATTAAAAATAAATAAATAAATAAATAAATAAATAAAAAACCACTTTGAGATACCACCTTACACCAGTTGAAAATAAACTAGGTGCAGTGGGCAAACTTTTATGTAAATGCTCATCTAACGACTGCTAAAACTTCTTTAGGTTGAGCAGGTGTGGCTCTAGAGAACTCCAATCCCTCTGTGCGTTTAATGCTGAGATTTTGTATAAAAGACATTCTATCATGAAAAAGGTCTCACCACATTAGGACCAAGAAAAAACAAAGTATAAGCAGGATGTGTCCCATCCCTGTCCCCATCTCACCATCTAATTTGTATATTTGGGTTAGCTATAGCTTCAAAGATGTGTTACTATTAACAAACACTAATTTATTAAAACAAAGAAGAAAAACAAAACAAACAAACAAACAAAAAAACCATAATCTTTTTCTACTTCTTGCTTAGTATTTAGACTCTCTCCAACTCTTTTTTGAAATAGTTGTCTTTCTTCTTCCAGATACCTTAAGGTACATTATAAATTAATTACCTATAGAATTAGGAGTCTGAGACTTTCTATGGAAACCTACAAATAACAGTTAAAATTCTTCCATGTTATAATATGCTGGGATCTCACATAGTCGAAGACTAGCCTAGGTCTGATTTGTGGTTTTGCTTTTATGGTTTAGGAATCAAAGTGCCTCTCATTGTTCCATTACTTAGGAGTAATGGAATCAGTTAGTTACTATGGCTGCCTATAAAGCCTATAGTGATAATTGACCAGCTCTATATCCTTATTCTCTTTTTCCTCAGGACTTCATATCATCCACAGTCTAGATGAAGTCAATTTCATACAGAACCTTGTGTTTTACATTGAAGCTGCATATAAAACTGCTGTAAGTACTCATTTGGGAATTGATTTTAAACATATGTTTCTAAAAATACTGAACAACCCCCTCCTTCTCCTAATGCTGCCCCTCATAGTGAACCAATCTATAAAACTTCTGGCAGAAATTGCCTTCAGCCTCTTTCTTTGCTAAGCTCCATCATCCTCTGTTTGCCTTCTCTCCAAAGGAGTTACAGAGACAAAAGGGTCAAGATGCTATGCTTCCACTCCTGTCAAATTCTGTAATATCTCATATCATGTATTTGGGAATCTGGAGCTAAATTGTCTTATTTTAGTGGTCTGTGGTCTTGAACTGGAGCAAGATGGCTAGGGAGTATTATGGGTAAGTTAGCTACTTAGACATAAAATTTAGTCATATGTTTAATATTATCTGTAGACATTCAGTGCTTACTATACAAAAAATAGTTCCTTTTTCTCACAACTACCATATGAGGTAGGTTTATATTAAATCATAATATATTTAACATCTCCTCTCTCAGGGATTGCTGTTCTTCATTGCATAATGTTCACTGTATTGAAAATGGCTGTGTCATAAATAGTCCAGTTTTTTAGTCATCTAATTGTTTAATTTGTTTAGTTTTTCGCTGGTTTAGATGGGAGCGTAAACCTGTGGCCTGTCACTCCATATTTGCCAAAAGGATAAGTTTAACATAGACATATTTGATGCAAGCAGACCTTATTTGTTGACTGATCACTTTGCCTTCTGATACCGTAGGCCTGCTAAGGTCCAGGGTACAGGTCAGGGTTCTCTGGCCTCTCCATTGCAGCCAGGGGTTGCAGCAGCAGAATTAATGATATGTGCCTTCTCATACTCTAATCTTGCTGCACAAATTAGGGTAGAGCTGGGTTTGGGAACAAGTGAGGCTAGCCATGGGATAAATATGGCTTACCTTCCAGAAGCTTCACTTTAACTCAGAGATTTGATATAAAAAGTAATTTAGGGTAAATATAGAAACAAACATAGGGGTGTGTGTGTGTGTGTATGTGCATGCACACATGCATGTGTACACATGGATATTTCCAAATTCTGTTCAATGAGAGGGCCTAGAAGCAATGACACCACAGTGACAATGAGCCAGTGCCTAGGTCTTGGATTGTAACTATTCGTAAAAAAAAAAAAAAAAAAAAAAAAAAAAAAAAAAAAACAGGTTTCCTTGTAGAAGTGATTGTTTCTAGGGCTGGGGGGAGGAAAATACAAGATGAAACTACAGTATCTTGTAGTGACAGAAAGTGAGGACGTGTTCAGAAAGAATGGGGCATGTCCAAAGGATGCAGGAGCCAACCTGGAAGAACTCCCAATGGCTAAAGCTGGAACAATTTGAGCAACAAAACAAGTAATGATAATATTTTATTATAACCCAGAGAATAACCTAAATATAAGTTCATACTGATATAAACAAATGAATAAATGAATGAGGGAGAAAGGACAGCTCTTCCTTAGAGAAGAATTGCAATTAATGACTGTAGAGGTAATGAAGGAACTAAAAAAATCACCACTGAAGCACCACTGTAATAATTGTTACAGACAAGATTCACCAATGGATGCTACATTGGTGGGTAGATGTTTGAGGAGATACATGATATTTGCACAGTTGTAAAGTATGTTTCTCGAGATAGTTATTAATCATACGGGGGAAAATGGTTAACAGTAGATTGGAGAAACCCTGCAGACACCACCTTAACCGCGTGATGAAGGTTAACATCACCATAATAGGACATATCAACATCGTGTACTCCCTGATATGATGCAGTGAGAAGGACACAGCATAACGTCTGTAGAAATCTTGACCAAAAAATGCACAATCTTAATCTAATGAAGGGAAGACATCAAGTGAACCTAAATTGAGAGAAATCTATAAAATACCCGACCACTGATCTGAAAGTGTCAAGGTCATGAGAGGCAAGACTTGAGAAACTTTAACTGATTGGAAGAGACTAAGGAGGCATGACAAATGCAGCATGGTATTCTGGATTGGATCCTGGAACATAAAATGGTTATTAGTGGAAAAACTGGTGAAATCCTAACAAAGTCCATAATCTGGTTACTAGTATTGTACTAATGTTAATTTCTTAGCTTTGACAAGTGTTATGTCAGATGTTAACATTAGGGGAAGTTGAGTGAAAGGTATATGGGAACTCACTGTAGTATTTCTGTAACTTCTCTGTAAGTTTAAAGTTATTTCAAATAAAACAGTTCTTAAAAAGTAATTTTAAATGTTATAATTATATTATCGAGAGGCCATATACAGCTATGTTTAAGAATTTACACTTTGGACTGAGAGTACTTGGACTCTAATCCTAGCTCTGTCATGTATTAGCTGTGTGGCCTTGGGTGAGTCACTTAGCCTCTCTCTGCACCTTAGTTTCATCATCTATAAGATAAAAGGATTAAGGAAGATAGTAGTATAAAGTGCATAGGTTAGTGTATGGTACATTGTCAATGCCAACAGAGAGTAAAATTAGATATTTAAGATAAAACACTGGGGTGCTGTTTGGGCTCCATCTTCTAGACCCCCTGAGTATCTGCCTTGATAAAAAATTTTGAGAAGCATTTCTCTACATGGACTGAGTTATACTTCTTAGGCCTGATCAGCTGTTGAGGAGTCTTCCAACTTCTTAGAGGTCCCAGGAGAATTTGAAGCTACTAAGAAAAGAGCTACAGGGGCAACCCAACTCATTGGCATCTCCTTAATAGGTGTTGTGGGTACACATATTTATGGCAAATTAGCTACTATGTGTGCCTTTTATTCAAGAGTTGTGTCTCTAGTAAGCATTTAGTAGTAATGACTTGCTAATGGTATGCTGGTTATTTTATGCTAGGACTTTGGGATATGGGAACGTGGAGACAAGACCAACCAAGGGATCTCAGAATTGAATGCCAGTTCAGTTGGCATGGCAAAGGTAATTTTCCTTGCTTTGTTTGTACCAAGTGTGGGGTAAGGAAATACACCTTTATCATAGATAAAGGCTTAACATGAATTTGGATCATCATCAAATTGTTCTTTTAAGACCCAGGCAAAATTTGGATTCTCCCATAGAACTATGGACATGTAGGTAAAGATTTATTTCATTAGCTCCAGATTTGTATATCCAACTGCTTTTGTAGCATATCTCTACTTACATATACCACAGAGACCTCAGAGAACATATTTTTTTTAAGATTTATTTGTTTATTTGAGAGAGAGAAGTGAGTGAGTGTGCACATGAGGGCCGGGCAGAGGGAGAAGGAGAGAGAATCTCCAACAGTCTACCCACTGAGTACAGAGCCCAACACAGGGCTCGATCCCACAACCCCAAGATCATGACCTGAGCTGAAATCAAGAGTCAGACACCTAACCAACTGAGCCACCCAGGCACCCCAGAGAACATATCTTCAACTAAATTCATCTTCTCTACCATTACAAAAATAAAAAGAGGCCTTCTCCTTCCATACACCAGTTGACAAAACTTGATTGTCAGAGAACCATCTGTCAATCCTGAACCCCCCTCACTCTCCTGAATCCCACATATCATCATCATCATCATTAACTACCTTTCCACTTGACTCCATCTTTTCCTTCCCATTGCTACTGCCTTAATTTCAGCTCTTATTTTTGGAGACAGCAAGAAGCCATAAAATAGAATAGCAGGAATAGGATCAAACATATCCATTATAATGATAAATATGCATGACCTAATTGAAGTTTCCCCTCCAAAAGACACAGATTGATTTTAAAAGGATAATACACCCCTGTGTTTATTGCAGCATTATTTACAATAGCCAGGATATGGAAGCAACCTAAGTATCCATCTTATAGATAAATGGATAAAGAAGATGTGATACACACAATGCATTACCCAACCATAGAAAAGAATGAAATCTTGCCATTCATGACAACATGGATGGATGTAGAGGGTGTTATACTAAGTGAAATAAACCAGACAGAGAAAGACAAATAGCATATGATTTTACTTATATGTGGAATCTAAAAAACCAAAACAGTAAGAGCAACCTAAATTTCCAACAATTGTTAAATGGTTAAATAAATAAGAGAGAATATTATGTTGAAATAAAGAATTTTCATAATATGGAGAAACATTTATGCTCTAGTATCCTAACCAAATTTCATATGAAATGATCTCAACTATAGACAGATTTACATAAAGAAAACTAGTAGGAAACATGCCAAAAATATTAGCATTATTTTGGGTGATTTTTTTGCCCTCTCTATACTTTTTTATGTTTTCAAATATTCTATAACAAGTATGTTATATTTTATAATCAGAAAAGCAAGAAATTAATAAGCAAATTCTATTTAAAAAAAAAATCTTCTGCCTTGGTGACTAGTAACTTTCATCTTTAAGTTAATCATAGTATCTTTTTAGGGTATTCACTTCCCTATGGAAACTCAGTGATGTGCCAATACCTAATGGCTATTGCATTTTAATATCTTACATCCACACAACTTCTAGCATTTCTTATGTGCTGGTATCATACTTGCAGCTACCCTACCAGAAGAGTGGTTTACTGTGCCTTGTTCAAATTACTTTTGAAGTGTGATGCTTGGCTTGATAATGCTATAACTTTATCTATGCTGTATCTTTTTTTAAATGCATTTTTGAAGAATTCAGCCGCTGGAGATAAAAATAATAAAACAAAATTTTAAAAACAAAATATATTTTTATTGAGGTGTAATAGGCATATAACGTTGTGTAAGTTTGGAGTGTACAACATGTTGATTTGACACATTTTTATTGCAATATGATTACCACCAAAGTGTTAGGTAACACCTCTATCACATCATACAATTATCATTTTTTCTGTGATAGGAATGATTAATATTTGGTCTCTTAGCAACTTAGAAGTTTATAATACACTATTATTGTCCATAATCACTGTGCTATGCATTAGGTCTCCAGAACTTATTTATCTACTGGTTGCAAGTTTGTACCTTTTTTAAAAAAGAATTATTTATTTTAGAGAGAGAGAGAAAGGGAGCAAATGGGGGGAGGGGCAGAGGGAGAGAGTCTTCAAGCAGACTCCCTGCTGAGCATGGAGCCCTGTGTGGGGCTCAATCCCACCACCTGTGAGATCATGACCTGAGCTGAAACCAAGAGTTGGGCGCTTAACCAACTGAGCCACCCAGGAGCCCCGCAAGTTTGTACCTCTAAACAACATCTCCTCAATTCCTCCATCCCCCAGCCCTTGGTAACCACCATTTTACTCTGTTTTTTGAATTTGACTTTTTAAGTTCCACATATAAGTGATGTAGTACAGTATTTGTCTTTCTCTAACTTATCTCACTTAGCATAATGACCTCAAGGCCATCTCTGTGGTCACAAAGGACAGGATTTCCTTCTTTCTCACAGCTGAATGATATTCCATTGAGTGTGTGTGTATCATGTCTTCTTTACCCATTCATCTGTTGACAGTGTTTCTGTATATTGGCTATTGTGAATAATGCTGCAATCAACAGGGAGTGCATATATCTCTTTGATATCCTCTTTTTATTTCCTTTGTATATGTGCCCAAGAGTGGAATTTCTGGATCGATCATATGATAGTCCTATTTTAAGTTTTTGAGGAACCCCCATAGTGTTTTCCATAGTGGCAGAACCAATTTGCATTCCATCCAACAGTGTATGAGGGTTCCTTTTCTCCACATTCCCAAGCCACTTGTCTTTTTGATAATAGCCATTCTTGCAGGTATGAAGTGAAATCATATTGTGGTTTTGATTTGCATTTCCCTGTTGATTAGTGACTTTGAACATCTTTTGATGTACCTGTTGGCCATTCGTATGTCTTCTCTGGAAAAAATATCTATTCAATTCCTCTGCTCATTTCTTAATTGAATTGTTTTTTTATTATTGACCTGTATGAGTTATTTACATATTTTGGATATTAACCTCTATAGTTTGAAAATATTTTCTCCTATTCCATAGGTTCCCTTTTCATTTTTTTGATTGTTTCTTTTTCTGTGCAGGGACTTTTTAGTTTGATGTAGTCCCACTTATTGATTCTTGCTTTTATTGCTTATGCTTTTGGTGTCATCTAAAAAAATCATTGCCAAGACTAGTATAAAGGAGCTTTTTTCTTATGTTTTCTTCTAGAAGTTTTACAGTATCAGGTCTTATGTTTAGTCCATGTCAAGTTAATTTTTGTGAGGGTGTAAGTTAGGGGTCTGATTTCATTCTTCTGCATGTGGTTATCTAGTTTTCCCAACACCATTTGTTGAAGAGACTCTTCTTTCTGCATTGACTCTTCCTGGCTCCCTTGTCAAATATTCATTGACTGTAAATGCAGGGGTTTATTTCTGACTTTTATTCTGTTCCATTGGTGTGTGTGTCTATTTTTATGCCCATACCATACTATTTTAATTACTATAGCTTTGTAGTATAGTTTAAAATCAAGAGTGTGATGCCTCCAGCTTTGTTCTTCTTTCTTGTGATTGCTTTGGCTATTTGGTGTCTTTTGTGGTTCCAGACACATTTTAGGATTGTTTATCTATTTCTGTGAAAAAATGCCATTGGAATTTTGATAACAATTGCATTGGATCTATAGATGGCTTTTGGTAGTATGGACATTTTAACAATATTATTTCTTCCAATCCGTTGAACATGGGATATCTTTCCGTTTGTTTGTCTTTAATTTCTTTCCTCCAAGTATTGTAGTTCTCTTTCTTTTTTTAAAGATTTTATTTATTTATTTATTTGAGAGAGAGAGAGAGAGAGCACATGGGGGGGGAAGGTCAGAGGGAGAAGCAGACTCCCCGCCGAGCAGGGAGCCCGATGCGGGACTCGATCCCAGGACTCCAGGATCATGACCTGAGCCGAAGGCAGTCTCTTAACCAACTGAGCCACCCAGGTGCCCCAAGTATTGTAGTTTTCATTGTATAGCTCTTTTACCTCCCTAGGTAAATTTACCCTTAAGTATTTTATTACTTTTGATGCTATTGTGAGTGGGATAGTTTTCTTTATTTCTTTCTCCAGATGTTTTTTTTGTTGTTAATGTACAGAAGTGCCACTGATTTCTCTATGTTGATTTTATGTCCTGCAACTTTACTGAATTTATTGATTGTTCCAACACTTTTTGTTTGAGTTTACAATTTTCTGTATATAATATATCATCTTCAGATAATGACAGTTTTACTTCTTCCTTTCTGATTTAGATGCCTTTTATTTCTTTGTCTTGCCTAATTGCTCTAGCTAGGACTTCAAATATTATGTTGAATAAGAGTGGTGTGAGTGGGCATCCTTGTCTTGCTCCTGATCTTAGAGGAAAAGCTTTCAATTTTTCACTATTGTTTTTGTTTTTATTTGAATTCCAGTTAGTTTCAGGTGTGCAATATAGTGATCCAACACTTACAATACCCGGTGCTCATCACAACAAGTGTTAGCTGTGGGTTTGTTGTATATGGCCTTTATTATGTTCAGGTATGTTCCTTCTATACTGAATTTGTTGAGGTTTTTATCATGAATGGTTGCTTGCAACCTCCATCTTAACTGTCTCTGGGATAATATGGGAGGCAAAGAAAAACTCAGAGGCCCTTGGGAATAAAGAATGCTACATTGTTTTTGCTGTTCTGCTGAACAAATTAAAAATGACTTCATATGCACTGATATGATACTGGGGTACAGGGAGGAGAAATCTGTATCTTTTGCGGAAAATGTCCTTTCTTTCTTTGCTCTTCATAGGCAGCCCTGGAAGCATTGGATGAACTGGACCTGTTTGGTGTGAAAGGTGGGCCCCAATCAGTTATCCATGTCCTGGCTGATGAAGTACAACACTGCCAGGTAAGAGAATAATGAAGGACATTATAGAAAATGTTATTCTTACCCAGACTCGGGATGAGCATGGCCTTGAGAATAAAGAGACTCGAGAGTACATAATCTGATTTATTACCATGTGCCAAAAATGTATTATCCAAGCTTCCCATGCTGAGATAAGGCTGATATAGCATGAACTATAACATACGTCATAGTCCTGTTCTCTCAGCCATGTTTATAAAGGAATCTCATCATAGTATATGGAATTCTCCACTGTTGTCCTATCAAGGGTCTATGGGCTCTGCTCCTTTTCTAAATATACCAAGAGAACAAGAGGTGACTGATTTGAATGTTCTTCTTGATAGTGGCTTTGAAACATTCTCTTGTCCCCAGTTGGCTCTAGGCTTAGATGTTTGGAGATTAGACTGTTTAAGTGGTAAATATGTATCTTCACTTTTGTTTAGGGTTACTCTCTGTATTGAAAGAGTAAGGTTCTTCTCATTGGCAAGATGACTTTCTCCCCATCTTCAAACCCTGATTAGATAACTATGGTGAATATAAACTCATCTTCTCATTTCAAAAATGTGAAATTTTCCTTAGAAAAAATAAATGTCAGCAGTGTAGGAGCTGAGCTTTCCACATCCTGCTTTCTCAGCAGCTGCATTTTCTCTATCTTTATGCTTCAGTGGTTGCTAATGGCACAAGGGGATTGTGGACAGATGATGTTTAGAGTATTCTTTATCCATTAGCAGCTCTTTAAGATTCAGGATTGGGAAGCCTTGAGAGCAGTATTAAGACAAGAGATGATGTACAGAAATAGCTAGTTTTCTAAGCTCTCACTTAGAAATTATTACTGAATTATTATGGAATTCAGTGTTGATTATCATTGAATCATTATTATGGTATAATGTTTAGATTTTCTCCCGAATGATCCTTTTCCACATAGATCATTTGAAACTAAAGCTGTTAGTTTTATAATCCCAAGTTATTTACTAATGTGCCACTTCTGACTTCCTTTCTTCCTTTTTAGTCTATCCTTAATTCGATACTCCCCCGCGCTTCCACATCCAAAGAGGTAGATGCTAGTCTGCTTTCAGTTATTTCCTTCCCAGCCTTTGCAGTAGAGGATGGCCAGTTGGTAGAGCTCACAAAGCAAGAAATCATCACCAAGCTTCAGGTATGTCCATACGTGCCCTTCTTTTCTTTAAGGCTTTGACTTTAAGGAGAAATTAATGTCGTTGGGGGCTTCAAGTCAGTGATTTAACCAAATGATCAGGGTTAACACCCCCAGTAATAGAACATATTGACCAGTGTGGTATCTGTGCAAACAATGCATTATCTCAGTCTAATCATGAGAAAACATCAGACAAAACCAAATTGAGGGACATTCTACAGAATAACGGATGATCTCTTCAAAAGCGTCAAAGTGATGAGAAACAAGGAAAGACTGAGGAACTGTCACAGATTGGAAGAGACTAAAGAGACGTGACAACTGAATGCAGTAGGATCCTGAAATGGGTTTTGGAAGGGAAAAAAAGCCATTAGTGGAAAAACTGGAGAAATCCAAAGAAGTTTTGTACTTTGGTTAATAGTGTTGTACCAAGATTAATTTTTTAGTTTTGATAAATGTTCTACAGTTATGTAAGATGTTAATATAAAGGAACAGTGGATGAAGGGTAATGGGGACTCTGTACTATTTTTGCAACTCTTCTGTAAGTCTCAAATTATCTCAAAATTTAACAAAAAATATGTTGTCTTTTTTAAAAAAAAAAAAAAGCCTGTTGCTCTCTTATGAGCTCTGTGAACAGGACCACATAGATTAGTAATTGGGCTGTTACAGACTTACCCTATGGTGGAAAGTGATGGAGAGGATAATATTAGAAACTCTGCTTTAGGAAAAAGCCTGTAACTTAGCCCTCACTTGAACTCACATTGATTGCTGAAATCAGTTTCTGCTGCTGGGCTGACATCAGAGGTTTTTTTAAAGAAATAACATTTTATTATTTTTTAAATCCTGTATCTGTGTTGGTGATAGGTCGGCACGTGTAGCTGTTGCAAAGGATGTATTTCTGATGCATTATATGACTGTACCAATGTACATGCTTCTGATTTTTTTTCTCTGCATTCCCAGGGGCGTTATGGTTGCTGTCGCTTTCTACGAGATGGATATAAAACTCCTAAAGAGGTAGATTTCTTTTCCCCAAAATGAGTCCACGGTAGAATAGTCACTACTGTCCGCGGTCTCATTCAGAGAAAATACTTGATGTATTATATGTTGGCTAACTGAACATCATAAAAAAAATACTCAAAAGAGAAAATACTTAACTCACTGGTGGTACTTAAAATAATCACTCAATAGGATAACAATAACTCATGTTTGCTACCTTCGTTGGGCTTAGTTGCCAAGTTCTGTTTGTGAGCCTTTACGGATTAAATAAAATAGAGGAAGGTGCAATTCTTCCACTTCTTGCAGCTGGTTGGTTTCAGGAAAGAGCTACTGATAGATCCTTAAATCAGTGGATGAGAGTTTAAGCAGAAACAGAATATTTGAATAGTCTCAAAGTATCTCCCTCCCCAATATTTCATAATTACAAAGGGGAAAAGCTTTCCTTTGTTAGGTCTTCCTGGCCCTCTTCCATCTCTTGCAGTTGGTTAGTTCTAAACAGAACCTGATCTTGAAAAGTTAACATCCTTCTGTTCCACTTGTCAAAAGTTCTCCATGGAATTATCAATGGAGAAAATTAAGTATTATTAAAGGGAATGAATGGTCAAGAAGGAGCACTTCACTGGCAATGTAGACGTTGTTTAGGGCTTTTTTTAATCATCGAGCTCAAACTCTTCTGGTCTACTTCCCTTCTTCCACTTTATTCTTTAGCCCTGTTTATTTCTAGCTCTACCAATCTATTAAAATTACACTCTGAAATATCATCAGAATCTCCCAAGTGATCATTCCAGTAGCCTTTACCCCATCCTTATTATACTTGACTTCTCTGTCGTACATTACTGTTCCCTACCTCTCCATTTTCTTGAAATTCTTTTCCTATTTACTTTATACAACACTACACTATCCTAATTCTCTTTTTGTTCTTTCCTTACCGAACTATGAGGGTTTACCAAGATTCTGTTCTTGGGTCCTTTGTTTACTGTATGTAGGTGCTACATCTGTAACTTGTGCTTCAAGTGTCACCTCTACAAGAATGATTCCCAAACCCTCATCTCTTGCTGTCCTTGTAAACATTTCTGTTTGTATGTTCTGCTGCTACCTCAAACTTAACATATAAAATCACACTCATGTTTATTGTAAATGAATCTCACTTCTTCATATACCTGCCTATGGTATCATTCTTATCCCAGTTCTACTAGTTACAAGTCACATCACAAAGTACTTGCTGAGGGAGGGGGAGTATGTAACGCCCTGCCTTCTCTGAAACAAACTATCAGAAGTGAAAGGCTGTATTGTGAGACCTCCGAACAAAAGACGTATGGCCGACTTTGCAGTGATAAGATAGACTTTTTTGTGTTTTTACCAGGATCCCAGTCGCCTATATTATGAACCATCTGAGCTGAAGTTATTTGAAAACATTGAGTGTGAATGGCCACTGTTCTGGACATACTTTATCCTCGATGGGGTCTTCAGTGGCAATGCAGAACAGGTAATATGCCAGAGAAAGAGCTTTCCAGAAGAATGGGTTTTAGTATGTCTTCGTCTTTCAGTTAATGGCTGTGCTGACCCTGTGACCAAATGGAATTCTTCCCTAATAGGGAAGAAACAGAGTCTTCTAGAGTCTTCTAGAGACTAGTACTTGAGGGTACTAGGTTAAGAGTTGGAAGGCCTTTATATTGCCATCACTCAGACTTGGCTTTTAACAAACATAGACAGCAAAATAGCAAGCCCTGTCCACTTGCCTCAGTTGTTACAGGTGCTTGAGTTTACTTCCTGGCTTTGTGTATATATATATATTTTAATAAATCTTGGAAATGATGTTCTGACTTTAGCCCCCCCAAAACAACAACAACCCATTTATACCTTGTCCTTGCCCCCCAAAACATGGTCATCATCACTTTTTTGAGCTACATGAATAAAGTAATTTAGAAACCATCATTGGAAAATAGTGAGACTGGGAGATTTAATCAAGGAAGTTTAGTGTCAGGCATTCTACAAATTGGCTATCGTCTAAACTTGGACATAAATCCAACACATTTGGAAGTCACTTATACTTGGCTACATAAAACGCAATTTTGTGTAATTTGAATCCTTTGGCCAATATTAATCTGTAACTGCCAATATGAGTTTAAATAATAGGGTTACACCAAAGTTTCAGGGGCCACAAAGTGCTGTTCTACTCTAAATTTCAGTAAATTAAAGGATATCCCTTTTTGAGAAATCAAATAAGATAAGCAGTAATAGAAATAACCCACCCTATTTTGACCACCCTATTTTGATTCTGCCATTTTTCTCAGACCTCAAATTCCACAGGATTATTTATCAAAAACTTTTCTTGCTCAAAGAAAGATGTATTTATCAAATGTGCCTACGCCTACTAAGTACAAAGCACATTCAGGTTTTTTGGACTCTGGGGGTGGGGGAAAGAGTTGGGAAATCTGGATTCTTTTTTATTCTTTTTTTTCTGGCTTCCCTCCTGACTCTTTTTTTTTAAGATTTTATTTATTTATTTGAGACAGAGAGAGAGCACAAGTGGGGAGGAGGGTCAGAGGGAGAGGGAGAAACAGACTCCCCAGTGAGCAGGGAGCCCGACGCAGGGTTCGATCCCAGGACCCTGGGATCATGATCTAAGCCCAAGTCAGACCTTAACTGACTGAGCCACCCAGGCGCCCCATTCCCTCCCAACTCTTGAGTAGCCCAAATATAGTCATTGACTTCTTCAGATTCTCTGTATACAATGGAAATAGTTTTTTACTCTTCTTTAAAGAAGTTGTCTCTAAAGTTTTTTTTTTTTTTTAATTTCACAGATGAAGATATGCCATAAGCACAAGGGACAGTCAGTTCGGCTATAATAAGACATACATGTTTCTTGAAAATCACCATGCTCTGCATATTTGAGAAATAAAAACTATAGGGCTCCTGGGAAAATGAGGTTGGGACACAACATTTTAAAAGTTTGCCAGAGGGCTCCTGGGTGGCTCAGTTGGTTAAGCATCTACCTTCCGCTCAGGTCATGATCCCAGGGTCCTGGGATCAAGTCCCACGTTGGACTCTCTGCTCAGCGGGGAGCCTGCTTCTCCCTCTCCCTCTGTCTGCAGCTCTGCCTACTTGTGCTCTCTCGCTCTCTCTCTGTCAAATAAATTAAAAAAAAAGAAGTTTGCCAGAAATACATACAAAATGATAGGAACCTGATAAACACAGCATCATAACTTTATGCATGTGAGATGGTTAAGAAGTACATAAATACCACAATAAATATGGCACTTGTAGCTTTAAAAAGACCTTAGGTTTGCTCGTGGGTATGTGCACCCTCGGTCCTGCCAGCTCACCTGACGGGCTCCCATGCCCGCCACCCTGTGTGCCAGAGGAAGGGAACAAGAAAGATGGCAAAAGAGTGAGGGGAAGGAGAAAAAGAACATAGAGCAGACAGGACGAATACAAAATAAACTGAGGAGAAAGGGGAAGAAATGAAAGAGAAGGGAAGGCACACAGAGTCAGGCAGCAGCTCAGGAGTGATTATGAACCGGTAGAAGGAGTGTTCCCTGAACTCAGACAAAAAGTTCTAACACGGAATGTGGATGGGTGGGGTTCATTGCCGTCCTGAGGCACGTCCATGTGCATGTTTTGGGTATTCTTACAGGGGCTCAGTTCAGCTGAGTGTACTCTCAGGTCAAGACTGTGCATAAACACATGTCAAATCTGGGTGATGCTCAAATCATTCCGTCATACATCAGACGCATTGGAATAAATGTGTGCTTTCAAAACGACTGTGATGGCAGAACTGACTGTTTTTTCCACCATAAATTATAGTGGGGTTTTTTTTCCTTTTTGTGTTTTGGTGTTTGCTTTTTATGTATTACTAATCTAACCTACAGCAAATTGTTAAGCAAAAAATGTGAACTTCACTACAAGAGAAACTTATTTTAGCAGTTAAATTCAGTTTTTAAAGCCCGTACATGTAAAGGCAAGAAGCTGTATTTCGAGTAGTGGATAAAAACAGGCCTGTGGGGCTCCTGGGTGGCTCAGTCAGTTAAGCAACTGCCTTTGGCTCAGGTCATGATCCCGGGGTTACAGGAACAAGCGCCATGTCAGGCTCCCTGCTCAGCGCGGAGTCTGCTTCTCCCTCTGCCTGCCACTCCCCCTGCTTGTGCGCTCTCTCACTCTCTCTCTCTCTGTCAAATAAATAAATAAAATATTAAACAAACAAACAAACAAACAAACAGGCCTGCGGAGGCAGGCTGACTTGGGCTCAAATCTGGGCTCAACCTTACACTTGCTGTGTGATCTTCCACAAATTCATAACCTCTTTGAGCCTTACTTTTTCAGGAAAAAAAAGGCTTTAATTGCATATACCTCCTAGGATGGTTATTAAAATTAAAGGTGTTCTACACAACTAATGAATCATTGAACATTGTGTCAAAAACGAATGATGTATTCTATGTTGGCTAATTGAATTTAAATTAAAAAAATCAAATGTGTTAAAGCACACAAAATTTCTAGCATAGTATCTGGCCTGTAATAAGCATTTAGTAAATGCTACTCTCCTTTCTTCTCCCTTTCACCAGGTGAACATGCTCCTTTGCAACAGGAACTTCTTTGGCTACAACCCTCCCTGAGATCCCCAAAGGGAACTCTATAAACTTTTTTCTCCCTTTCTTTTATCTACAGGTTGAAGAATATAGAGAGGCTCTTGAAGCAGTCCTCATCAAGGGTAAAAACGGAGTCCCACTCTTGCCAGAGCTGTACAGTGTTCCTCCAGACAGGGTGAGTTGGACAGTGCCTTAATAACATGGAGCTGGGAGAAGGAGAGCCGGACTTCAACGGGACTGCCTCATTTGAGTCAGACGATTTTTAATTTTCTGATTTTAATGTTCTAAAACTTTGTCTTTTGGTATAAGATGATGAAAATATGATTCTAGGCCTTTGAAAAGAAATTTTTAAAGCAGTCTCAGGTATTGCGCCATTGCATAGTGAGACAAGAGTAAGACCAAACGTTAACAATGGTAGTTTCATGGGCGTATTACTTACCCTCAGACTCATCAAGATGCATACATTAAATACGTAGGGCCTTTTTATATGTCAACCATACCTCAATGTTTAAAAAAAATTAATTGTTCAGAAATTGATTTTTTTAAAGATTTTTTTTTTTTTTGAGAGAGAGAGAATGAGATAGAGAGCATGAGAGGGGGGAGGGTCAGAGAGAGAGGCAGACTCCCTGCTGAGCAGGGAGCCCAACGCGGGACTCGATCCCGGGACTCCAGGATCATGACCTGAGCCGAAGGCAGTCGCTTAATCAACTGAGCCACCCAGGCGCCCCCCAGAAATTGATTTTTTTAAAAAGACCAAACCTTAAAGTTGAGAATGATACGGAGTTCAGTAGGCAGAACTAGAGCGGTGTTCTGTGCGAACTCTCAGGATTTGGTATTCTCTGCTTTGAGGCCAGTAATCTGGGATTGTTTGAGTAGATCAGGCTTGGAAAATGAAGTATGTCCTCATTTCCCCACAATGCCAGTTGGGAGTGCCATCGTTCCTCTTCTCCATTACGAAGGAGCATTAGCCATGGGAGAGTTGCAGTCTTGCATTCTGGTGGAGATGGATGGAATAAGCTACTAGCAGCATCGGCAGCATCACCTGAGAGCTTGTTAGAAATGCAGATCTCAGGCCTTCCTCCACACCTACTCGGTCAGAATCTGCCTTTGGACAAGGTCCTTAGGTGATTTGTATGTACACACATTTAGAGGAGCCCTTCCCTAGACTGTAGTCATAGTGCTGGACTTTTCAGTGCATTGCATATGTAACTGTTCTATAGGGTATGAGTCACAATCCACATTCAGCCTTTTTGTTGTCTAGTATCTTTAACCTTCTATCACCTTTTGTGTGGCTTCTTTATCTTTTCTTTTAGGTTGATGAAGAATATCAAAATCCTCACACTGTGGACCGAGTCCCCATGGGGAAGTTGCCTCATATGTGGGGTCAGTCTCTGTACATCTTAGGAAGTTTGATGGCAGAGGTAAGGGGAAACTTCAAGGCTCTTCCACTTTTTTTCTCCTTTAGTCGTTATAATAATGAGATTTGTGAGTAGCTCATTAAATCTGGATCTGTCTTTTGCCTTTTATATTCTGCCTTAATTATATATTTTCCTCCAGGTCAGGTGCTTAGAGTGGGAGCAGTGCCAATCCTTGACAAAAATCTTTTCCCCCTGGCAACCATGTCTCTCATACTGCCCAGGGCTTCCTACCTTGACACTACTTGGAGCTGCTCTCGGATCAGGGCCTCAATCTGGCCCTTTCAAAACAACCCCCTACCAGTGCCTTGCCTCGTGACTGATGCATGCACCTGTGCTTGATAGTAATGATGACTGATAATGGATTTAAGTACTAACTTTTTCAAGCAACATAATGTTTCATTATCTAATTGAGTAAACTGATAAGATAATTTTAGGCATCACGAAAAGTGGTTGGGAACATCATTGTTTTTAAAAATTTATTGTTTGCGTTCTTTTTGCTGTGGGGCTCTTTAAATGTTTTTTATGTTAAATTCGGTTGAAACAGTCCCATTTTTTGGCTTTTTTTAAAAAGATTTATTTATTTTAGAGAGAGCGTGCAAGCAGGGGGAGGGGCAGAGGGAGAGGGAGAGAAGTCCTCAAGCAGATTCCCCGCTAAGCACGGAGCCCCCACACAGGGCTTGATCCCAGGACCCCAGATCATGACCTGAGCCGAAATCAAGAGTCAGATGCTCAATGACTGAGCCACCCAGGCGCCCCTTGGTTGAAACAGCTGTCAGTGAAGCACTTGGGAATTTTGTCCTTAATGCCCAGCTTTTTTTGAAATTGTGAGCTATAGTAAGGGTTCTCTTTCTCAAAGTTTTCCAGATTTACTGACAAATCTATTTCCCCATTATAGGTTATTATGGTAAGCTATAACTAAGGCTCCTAGAAGATCCAAGGTGGGATTTAGCTATCCTTTCTGGGTCAGACTCTTTGACCTGTTTATGTATGACTATTTTCTGCAGCTGTTTCTGTTCACTCTGTTTTGGGTTTTTTCTCAGTTTTACTGAGATATAATTGACATACATCAATGTGAATTTCAGGTGTACAGCATAAAGGTTTGATTATCTTTAGTTGATGTTATGAACAATGTAGCAATAATGAGCAGAAAGATCTGTTTAAAATAATCCTGACCTGATGACTTTCTCATTCAATGCTATAAAGAAATTAAATATGTGAAAAAGGAGGAGATGAATGGCAATTTTTAAGGGTAAAATGGGTGAGTTCATCCCGTTTCATCAAGGACAGAAATTCAAGTCAAAAGATATCTGCTGGAGCATCTGGGTGGCTCAGTCAGTTGAGCATCTTCTCTCGGTTTCAGCTCAGGTTATGATCTCAGGGTCCTGGGATCGAGCCCTACGTTGGGCTCTGTGCTCAGTGCAGAGTCTGCTGGAAATTCTCTCCCTTTCCCTCTGCTCCTCCCCCTGCCCCCCTTCCCCCCCCCAATCTCTCTCAAACAAATAAATAAAATCTTTTTTAAAAAAGATATTTGCTGAGCAGGACGTATAGCAGTCACATGAATAAATGAGAAAACAAGACTTCAATTATTGATAATAAGCATTGTGGTCTGATGGTCTAATTATATACATTCAGAGAGCAGGTGGAAGTGTAACTAAAAAAATCTTTGGGCTTATCACTTGTACCTCCTCTGTTTCCAACAAAGAACTTGTGGCCATCACTAGAAATTAATTCCAGATGAAATTAATTTGGATGTGAATTCAGGAGTTCAAACATGTTTTATATAGTGAAGGTATTCTTTTCCTTTCCATACCTGCCTCTCACATGTTATAGGGCAGGTTTTTGACACTGGTATATTGTTTCTCCTCAAACATTAGCTTTTTCTTTGAGAAATAGTAACCTGTCTTTTTATGGTTTTTGTTTAGGGATTTTTAGCTCCTGGAGAAATTGATCCCCTGAATCGAAGGTTTTCTACAGTACCAAAGCCAGATGTTGTGGTTCAAGGTATGGATTCTTATTCCCAGCAGCAGAAACTTTATATTAACGATCTGTTTTGGGCCAGTAAATGATGGTGTTATTGTTCATCTCATGGGTTTTGTTAGGCCTCAAAAAGTATACGGTGACCTCGGTTCTTTTTGGTTTCAAGATTGCTATTAATCTTAATCATGAACAAATGCTTAATAAATGATGTCATTTGGCACTCTTAACCACTTCTTACTTCTAGAAACTCTTTTCAATTGTCATGATATTGTAGCCTTTAGATTTTCTCTGCTTTCTTTCTGAACATTCTTTCTGTGCTTTTTCTGTTAGTATTCCTTTCTTCTCATGCCCTTTTAATGGTTGTGTACTTAATCTTATACTGTTGTCTGTCTGTATTTACACTCTGTGTTAGTTTGCTAGTGTTGCCTCCTTCATAATACATTTGCTTCCATGGATCCAACTATTCCTTCTTTGGAGAGTACTGGAAACCTTTATTTTTTGTTCCTAACAATTAACTTAAATTTTGAGGTATCTACTCTATGCAAAACGCTGGGCTAAACTCTATAAACATTATAAGAATTCTAGTCCCAATATCTATAAAACATCTTTATCACTGATAGTTCAAATGCAAAATTGACCTCTTTTGTCTCCATCCCATCCTTTCCCCCTCCCATGAAAAGCAGATCTTTCTACCCTCCTTGTCTCTTGTAATGAGCTCACTATTATTTTAGTCTCCTAGGATATAAAGTTCCAAGTGATTTTTGACTCTCCAACGACACAATCCAGTCTGGTACTAAGCTCCTATAAAACGTCTCTGGTCATTTGACTTTCGGGTTGGTGCTATATGGGAAATAATCCTGTGTATTTTACTCTTCCCTTCCCATGAGACACTTCGTTCTCCTTTGAGGCTTATGCCATCTGGCTGTATTGATCTCCTGGTTGCTCTAATTTATTCATTTAGCTTACAGACTTCCTCTTCTTCCCCAATTCCTGCCATAGTGCTAGATTTCAGCATCATAATAAGTGCCATCTAACATTTTAGCCTCAAAATTCTTGGATACCCATAATCCTAGTGGCATTTCCCTCCACCTCTGTGTTACCCACTCATTTTGAGGACCAAACTTTGGAACTGTTCCACCTCATATATCTTTAATTCCAGAAAATTCCAGTTTATGGTCATAGCTATGTATTATTTCAGTTTTCCTTTCTACCCATGGCGCTTGTCTCTATTTTCTCTGAGTCTGCTCTTCCCTATTTGCTGATCATTTAAATATCTGAATCACCCATGCACCATAATTCTACTACACCCACCAGAAAAATCATAGCCCCACATCAATCTTACAGTCTGCATTTTCTTTTTCTACTAAGTTTTTTATTTTAATTCCAGTATAGTTAACATATAATGTTATATTAGAATCAGATGTACAATATAGTGATTCAACCATCTTATACATTACTCAGTGCTCATCATGATAAGTGTACTCTTTAATCCCCATCACCTATTTCAACCATCCCCCCCCCCCTACCAACCTCCCCTCTGGTAACCATTAGTTTGTTCTCTATAATTAAGGGTCTCTTTTTTGGTTTGTCTCTTTTTTTTTTTTCCTTTGCTTTTTGTTTTATTTCTTAAATTCCATGTATGAGTAAAATCATATGGTATTTCTCTTTCTCTGACTGACTTATTTCATTTAGCAGTATACTCCCTAGCTCCATCCATGTTGTCACAAATGGCAAGATTTCATTCTTTTCTATGGCTAAATAATATTCTGTTGTATATATACACACACATATATATAATGGAATTATATATGTGTATATATATGCATATGCATATATATAATGAAATTATACATATGTATATGTTTAATGGAATATTATTCAGCAATAAAAAAGAATGAAATCTTGCCATCTATATATGTAAATATATGAAATCTTGCTATATATATGTGTATACCACCTCTTCTTTATATATTCATCTATCAGTGGACATTTGGACTGCTTCCATATGTGGCTATTGTAGATAATGCTGCCATAACATAAGGGTGCATGTATCCCTTCGAATTAGTATTTTTATATTCTTTGGTTAAATACCCAGTACTGTGATTACTGGATCATAGGGTATTTTTTTCTATTTTTAGCTTTTTAAAGAAACTCCATACTGTTTTCCACAGTAGCTACAGCAGTTTGCATTCCCACCAACAGTGCAAGAGCGTTCCTTTTTCTCTACATCTCAACAGCACTTGTTACTTATGTTTTTGATTTTAGCCATTCTGACAGGTATGAGGTGATTATCTCATCGTAGGTTTGCCTTGCATTTCCCTGATGATGAGTGATGTTGAACATCTTTTCATGTGTCTGTTGGCCATCTGTATGTCTTCTTTGGAGAAAGGTCTGTTTATGTCTTCTGCCCATTTTTTAATTGGATTATGTGTTTTTTGGGTCTTGACTTAGATCAGTTCTTTATATATTTTTATACTAACCCTTTATCAGATATGTCATTTGCAAATATCCTCTCCCATTCAGTAGCTTGTCTTTTAACTTTGTTGATTGTTTCCTTCACTGTGCAGAAGCTTCTTATTTTGATGGAGTTACAATAGTTCATTTTTGCTTTTGTTTCCCTTGCCTCTGCAGACATATCTAGAGAGAAGTTGCTATGGCCTAGGTCAAAGAGGTTGCTGCCTGTGTTCTCCTGTAGGATTTTGGTGGTTTCCTGTCTCACATTTAGTTCTTCAATCCATTTTGAGTTTATTTTTGTGTATGGTGTAAGAAAGTGATCCAGTTCCATTCTTTTGCATGTAACCGTCCAGCTTTCCTAGTACCATTTATTAAAGAGACTGTCTTTTTCCCACTGGATATTCTTTCCTCCTTTGTTGAAGATTAACTGACCATATAATTAAGTTTATTTCTGAGTTTTCTCTTCTGTTCTATTGATCTATGTGTCTATTTATATGCCAGTACCATACTGTTTTGATCACTACAGCTTTGTAATACAACTTGGAGTCTGGAACTGTGATACCTCCCATTTTGTTTTTCTTTTTTTTTTTTTTTTAAAGATTTTATTTATTTATTTGAGAGAGAGAGAATGAGAGAGAGCAAGCACATGAGAGGGGGGAGGGTCAGAGGGAGAAGCAGACTCCCCGCCGAGCAGGGAGCCTGATGCGGGACTCGATCCAGGGACTCCAGGATCATGACCTGAGCCGAAGGCAGTTGCTTAACCAACTGAGCCACCCAGGCGCCCCCATTTTGTTTTTCTTTTTTGAGGTTGACTTGCCTATTTGGGGTCTTTTGTGGTTCCATACAAATTTTAGGATTGTTTGTTCTAGTACTATGAAAAATGCTGTAGGTATTTTGATAGGGATTGCATTAAATCTATAGATTGTTTTGGATAGTTAAAATAGATATTTTAGCAATATTTGTTCTTCTAAACCATGAGCATGGAATGTCTTTCCATTTCTTTGCATCATCTTGAAATTCTTTCATCAGTGTTTTATGGTTTTCAGAGTACAGGTCTTTTACCTTTTTGGTTAGGTTTAGTCATAGATATTTTATTGTTCTTGGTGAAATTGTAAAAGGAACTATTTTCTTAATTTCATTTCCTGTAGCTTCATTATTAGTGTATAAGGTGCAACAGATTTCTGTACATTGATTTTGTGTCCTGCAACTTGACTGAGTTCATTTATCGGTTCTAGTAGTTTTTTGGTGGAGTCTTTAGGGTTTTCTTTTTTTTTTTTTTAAGATTTTATTTATTTATTTGATCGAGAGAGAGAGAGCACAAGCAGGGGGAGCAGCAGGCAGAGGGAGAGGGAGAAGCAGGCTCCCTGAGGAGCAGGGAGCCATATGTGGGGTTCGATCCCAGGACCCTGGGATCATGACCTGAGCCAAAGGCAGTAGCTTAACCAACTGAGCAACCCAGGCACCCCTAGGGTTTTCTATATAGAGTATCATGCCATCTGCAAATACTGTAAATTTTATTTCTTCCTTACCAATTTGGATGCCTTTTATTTCTTTTTGTCATCTGATTGCTATAGCTAGGACTTCCAGTACTATATTGAATAAAAGTGGTGAGAGTGGACATCCTTGTCTTGTTATTGACCTTAGGGGAAAAGCTCTCAGTTCGTCCCCATTGAGGATGATGTTACCTGTGGGTTTTTCATAAATAGCCTTTATTATGTTAAGGTATGTTCCTTCTAAACCTATTTGGTTGAGGGTTTTTATCATGAATGAATGTTGTACTCTGTCAAATGCATTTTTTGCATCTATTGAAATGATCATATGGTTCTTACCCTTTCTCCTACTGATGTGATGTATCACATTGATTGATTTGCAAATATTGAACCACACTTGCATCCCAGGAATAAATCCCAATTAATCATGGTAAATGGTCTTTTTAATGTATTGTTGGATTTGGTTTGCTAGTATTTTGTTGAGGATTTTTGCATGTATATTTATGAGAGATATTGGCCTCTAGTTCTCTTTTTTTGTGGTGTCCTCATCTGGTTTGGGTATTATGGTGATACTAGCCTCACAGAATGAATTTGGAAGTTTTCTTCCTCTTCTAACTTTTGGAATAGTTTGAGAAGAATAGATATTAACTCTTCTTTTAATGTTTGGTAGAATTCGCTTGCAAAGCCCTCTGGTCCTGGACTTTTTGTTTGTTGGAGGTTTTTTCGTTACTGATCAGTTTCATTGCTGGTAGTTGGTCTGTTCAAATTTACTTTTTCTTCCTGCTTCAGTTTTGGTAGGTTATATGCTTCTAGGAATTTATCCATTTCTTCTGACTTGTCCAATTTGTTCGCATATAGTTTTCCATAATGTTCTCTTAACAATCCTTTGTATTTCTGTGGTGTCAGTTGTTATTTCTCCTCTTTCCTTTCTGATTTCCTTTATTTGAGTCTTCTCTCTTCTTTTCTTAGTAAGTCTGGTTAGAGGTCTATCAATTTTGTTGATCATTTCAAAGAACCAGCTCCTGCTTTCATTGATCTGTTCTATGGTTTTATCAGTTTGTATATCATTTATTTCTGCTCTAATCTTCATTATTTCTTTCTGTTTGCTGGTTTTGGGTTTTGTTTATTCTTCTTTTTCTAGCTCCTGTAAGTGTAAGGTTAGGTTTTTTAATTGAGATCTTTCTTGGTTCTTGAGGTAGGCTTGTATTGCTGTAAATGTCCCTCTTAGAACCATTTTTGCTGCATCCCAAAGATTTTGGACCATTGTATTTTCACTTTCATTTGTTTCCGTGGAATCTTTTATTTCTCCTTTGATTTCCTGGTTGAACCATTCATTGTTTAGTAGCATGTTATTTAACCTCCAAGTACTTACACTCTTTCTCAATTTTTTCTTGTGGTTGATTTCTAGTTTCACAGTGTTGTGGTCAGAAAAGGTACCTGGTATGATTTTGACCTTTTTAAATTTGTCGAGACTTGTTTTGTGGCCTAATATGTGATCTGTTCTGGAGGATGTTCCATGTGCACTTGAAAAGAATGTGTATCCTCATGTTTTAGGATGGAGCGTTCTGAAAATATTGTTAAATCCATATGGTCCAGTGTGTCATTTACAACCACTGTTTCCTTGTTGATTTTCTGTTTGGATGAACTGTCCATTGAAGTAAGTGGGGTGGTAAAGTCTCTTATTACTATTATTGTATTCCTATAATTAGTTCCTTTATGTTTGTTATTAATAGTTTTATGTATTTGGGTGCTCCAGTGTTTGATGTATAAATATTCACAATTGTTATATCCTCTTTTGGATTGTCCCCTTTATTATTAAATAGTGTCCTTCTTTGTTGCTTGTTGCAACCTTTGTTTTAAAGTCTAGTTTGTCTGATACAAATATTGTTACCCCAGCTTCCTTTTGACCTCTATTTGCATGATAAATGTTTCTCTATCCCTTTACTTTTAATCTGCAGGTGTCTTTAGGTCTGAAAGGAGTCTCTTGTAGGCAGCTTATAGAAGGGTCTTGTTTTTTATCCATCCTGTCACCCTAAGTCTGTTGATTGGAGCATTTAGTCCATTTACATTTAAAGTAATTATTGTTAGATATGTATTTATTGCCATTTTGTTACTTGTTTTGTGGTGGTTGTTGTAGTTTTTCTCTGATCCTTTCTTCTCTTCTTGCTTTCTTTCATGGTTTGCTGCCTTTCTTTAGTGATATACTTGGATTCCTTCTCTGTATTCTTTGCATATCTATTAGTGGTTTTGGATTTGTGATTACCCTTAGGTTTGTATATAACATCTTCTGCATATAGCAGTCTATATTAAGTTGATGGTTGTTTACGTTTGAACCCATTCTTTATTCATCTCTCCACCATTTTAGGTATATGGTGTCATATTTTACATCCTTTTATTTTATGAATCCCTTGACTGATTTTTACAGAAATAATTATTTTGACTGCATTTGTGTTTTTTACTTTTCATACTCTCACTTATGGTCTTTCCTTTCCGCTCCTTTCTTGTAGGGCTGGTTTAGTGGTCATGAACTCCTTTAGTTTTTGTTTGTCTGAGAAACTTTATCTCTCCTTCTCTTCTGAATGATAGCCTTGTTAGATAGAGTAATCTTGGCTGAATATTTTTCCCTTTCAGCATTTTGAATATATCATGCCATTCCCCTCTGGCCTGCAAAGTTTCTGCTGAAAAATCTGATAGCCTTATGGGGTTTCCCTTTGTATGTAAATGTCTTCTCTCGCTGCTTTTAAAAATCCTTTTTTAATAGTACTTTTTGCTATTTTAATTAGTATGTGTCTCAGTGTAGACTTCCTACGATTGATTTTTTATGGGGATCTCTCTGCCTCCTGGATGTGGATGTTTCCTTCTCCAGATTAAGGAAGTTTTCAGCTATTATTTCTTCAAATAAATTTTATACCTCCTTTTCTCTCTTTTCTTCTGGGATCCCAGAATGTTATTACCTTGATGGCATCACTTGAGTTCCTTAAGTTCCCTAAGACTATTCTAAGTTTGTATAATTTTTTTTTTCTTCTCATTTGCTCAGCTTGGTTACTTTCCATTACTCTGTCTTCCAGGTCATTAATTCATTCTTTTACTTCCTCTAGCCTGCTATTTATTACACCAAGTGTATTTTTAATTTCCGTTATTTTTTTCTTCATCTCTGATTGGTTCATTTTTTATCTCTTTGTTAAAGGTCTTCCTGATGTCCTCCACTCTTTTCTCAAGGTCAATGAGTATTCTTTATGATCATTACTTTAAATTCTCTATCAGGCATACTACTTATATCTGTTTCACTTAGATGTCTTGCTATAGTTTGGTCCCTTTCTTTCTTTTGTGACATATTCCTCTGTCTCCTCATTTTGTCTACTCTCTGTGTCTGTTTCTGTGTTAGGAAAGTCAGCTACTTCTGTTGCTCTTAATGATAATAGCCTTATGAAGAAGAGGTCCTGTAGTGCCCTGCAGTGCAATTTGTCATTCCCAAGGACCTCGTGCTTCAGGGAGTATCTCCTATGTGTGCTGTGTATGCCCTGCTCTTGAATCCTGGCCTCTTTTTCCTTCAGTCCAGTTGTCTGCAGAGGCTCTCTTTGCCTGTTGTGGGCAGTGTTTGCTCCTCAGCTGGGTGAAGCATGTTTTAACAAGGTGTGCACCTGTCAGCTTACAAAGTGAGTCCTGCCACCACCACTGGAACTTCAGTCCCACAGAACGTGTGGATTGGAGATAAGGTGTTAGTGGGGTTTGCACCTGTGTTCTGGGGGAGGGGACTTGCAGCACCATGACGGAGGCCGGTGAGACTGGAAAGGGAGGATCTGCCCAAGCACGGGAGTGACAGGGTTTGGTATCAGCAAGTTAGGTAGCAAGTTTCAGCACTGTGCTGGTTCCTATGCAGGTGGCCATGTGTTTATGCTGAGGGGTGGAGGAGGGAAATAGTGCCTGCCAGCTCCTTTATTCCTAGAGGGGTCTCCCTGTGATCCCTGCCTCTCCAGGACATGCTCTGAGAGGAGTAAATAACTCTCCCTCCCATTTGCCCCCAGCATTTTTCAAACTGCTGCTTCCACGCTGTATCTCTGCTGGCTCTTTTTCCTGTAGCCTCTTAAAGGGCAGGGACTCCACTTCCTAATGCCCTCTGGGTTCTCCCAGAACCAAGATTGCTGATTTTTAAAATTCCAGGCTTTAAGTCCTGCTGGTTGTAAGAATTCACAAAATTCGGCCCCTCTCACTTCCAAAGCCAAACGTTATAAGGATTCATCTTCCTTCTTCAGGCTCCCCAGTGTATAGTCTGTTTTTTGCCTTTCTCTGTGCCACCAGCTTCCTCCCCACTGCAGATGGCCATGGTCCATTTTGCTCCGAAACTGCATCTCCATCCTTCCTGCTTTCTTCAGTGTGGCCTCTTCTCTACCTTTAGTTGTGGAGTTTGTTCTGCCAGTCTTCAGATCGTTTTCTGGGTTATTTACACTGCTGAGTGTTATCTAGTTGTATGTATGGGACGAGGCAAGCTGAGGATTCTCCTCTGTCATCTTCCCAGCCTCTTCCAGTCTGCATTTTCTGATCCTGTACCTGGCCTGCTAAAACTACTAGAAAAAAAAAAAAAATCACACAAAGGAGCGGATGGTAGCACTGTAATTCTGCAGTCTCCAACTCAACTAGACTCACAGTGCCTCCTGCTGGTCCTTGTTCTTACTGTTACTCAGCATTTTCATTCTTTTCGACCACTATTCCAAACCTGTTTTCAACCCCACCCCTTACTTTCATCCTCTTTCTTGGCCTGCTACCAAGGTTAGATATCTTAATCTAGCTAGATAATCTTAATATTCTGATTGTTGTCAGTTTCCCAGCCCCCCACCACAATCTTACTTATATTTTCACTCATCCTTGTCTCCTTTTCTCTGGTCTCAGAAAAGGTATTTCTTCTCTTCGAGGCCAACTCCTCCTTCCAGTGCTTGATCTTATCCTCTTCCCCAGCCTTCCTAGAAACCTACTCTTTCCTGTTTCTTCAAACTCTTCCTCTCTGTTGGTTCTGGTTTTTAGTTTATTTACATAGTCATCTCCCTTTAGTTATCCTATCTTTCCTTTCTCAACTGAATTTCCTCTTCTTTATATGCCATGCATTCTGCAGTCCTTTCCAGTCTAGCTTATAATTCCTCTGAAAATGCTTTTGCTTAAGTTATTGAAAAATTCAGTAGGTATTTTTCAATCCACATCTTAGTAGATCTTTCTGTTTCATTTATTGTTTATCTTTCTGGAAACTCTTTAACTCCCATGTCTTCTGTGATACCATCTCTTGGATCTTCTTCAACCTAAATTTTGCAATTTTCTGTCTCATTCTGGGCTTCCTATTCTCTTTGCCCCCTAACTGTTGGTATTCCTGGGAGTTCTGTCCATTGACCTTATTACTTAGATTATTTGTTCTTGTCTCTCAGCCTCCTCCTATTCCACACCTTCTCCCTTTTCCTGTCTCCTGAGTTCTTCACTCTCAGAAGATGACTTCACCTCCTATACCACAAAGAAAATATCAGCCTTGGGACAAAAACTCCTCATTCTCACCCTAGGCTTTTCTTCATCTGTCCATTTCTTATATGTTGAACTTCCTCAAGGTTATATTCTGGGGTCTCTTTTCTTTTTTTCTATATATATTCTCCTTGACCCATCTCATCTCTTTATATGCTAATGACTCCTGGATCTATATCACTGTTCTTTAAGATGGCCTCACTTGGATGTTTCACAGGCACTTGAAACTCAACATGTCTAAAATTAGACAGCTGCACCCTCCTACTATTATATCATCCATGCCTGCTTTTCTCCCTATGTGCCTGTGTCACTAAAGGCCACACCATTCTCTTAGTTACACATGCAAATACCTGGGAAATCATTCTCAATATCTCCCCCTCTTTCACCTCCTATATTCAATCAGCTAACAAATCCTGATTTCTTTACCTTCTAATTGATTCTGAAATCCATCTAGTCCTCTCCAGCACAAATGTCATGATCCTAATCTAGGTAATTAGCATCTCTCACTTACATTAGTGCAATAAATTTTTAAGTGGTATCCCTGTCTTCAGTCTAGGCCCACAACAGTCCATCAGTTTATTCTTTAATCATCAAACATTAATATGTTCTTTTTTAAGGTGCAGTTATGGACATATTAATCCTCTCATTACAACTTACAAGGGTTTCCATTGTCAACCTCCTTCACATGGCTTATAAGGCCTTTTATGATCTGGTGTCTGACCCTGTCTGCATTGTCATTTTTTTACAATGGCCCCTTCACGCTCCACGCTCCTGCTGTAAAGAACATTTTATAATTCCTAGATCTGCCTTGTTCCATGTTGCTCTTGAGCCTTTGTCTGTGCTGTTTCTTCTACCTGGAACAACTCCCTTACTTTTACCTTCACCTTTGCCAGATTAATTTCTATTCAGCCTTCTAGCAGAACTCAGTATCAGCGCCATTTTCTCCAGGGATCATGTCTATCTCTGTACTGCTAGCATTTGGCAGTGCTTAGCACATAGGTGGAATTTCCTAAATATTTTATAAAACATAAAGTAAAAAAAAAAAAAGCTCAGATGTTGGGGTCGAAAGTGTTCCTAGCACCCCAAAGTGTTGTTCATTTGCCTCTCTTTCAGTGCATTGCTCTCTGCAGATCCCTGAAGCTCAGTAGAATGCAGTTTGGAAATCATTACCCAAAGATAAAATACAAAATCCTAAAAGTGACACATACACCCTCCATAAAGATCTAGCCTCTGTCTGCCTTTCCAGATTCTTTTTTTTAAACCACTGTGCAAACTATTTTATGCTACAGGAATATTGAAGTGTATGTAGTTCCTCCCCAACCCCCACACACGTTCTTTTTTCATTTCCATGTTTTATGATCATCGTGTACCTTGTACCTAAAATGGATTTCCCCATCCCTATTCCCTTCTTTCTCCTGGCTAACATTCATTCTTTCAAACTCAGCTTAGACATCATCTCTTTCAGAAAGCCTTTTCTGAAACCACTCTCTACCTGTCCCAGACTTGATACATGTCGCTCTTTGGGGCTTACAGTGTTTTGTGCATATCTCTAGTTACCTAGCAGCTTATTTTATAATTGACTTATGTGTGTGTCACTTCCATTACACTGTAAGCTCTTCAAGAGAGAGACTAACTTACCCATCTCTTTATCCCTAGTGCCTAGTATAGTACTTCATCCATTTAGGTGCTTAGTAAATGTTTGTTAATGAATGAATGGATGACCACATGTGTTTTCCTGGACTTTCCTTAGCTCACTATCATTCTTCCTTTGTATATTTTCCCTGGAGAATCTTTGTCATTTTCATGTTTCCAGTTATAAGTAATCGAGATTGTGTTATGTCCAGGGGGCCCTGTGATCACTATATCCTGCATATCCTGACCCAGACCACAGCAGCACAATACCATGAGGCTCCCAAGATAGAAAGATACACACACACACACACACACACACAAAGAAAGACATATACAAAAGACAATGGCAAAGAAAAAGAAAGTAAAACTGTTAACTAGGCTTTTGTCCCAAACACTCAACATAGAAAATACTGGTAAACTTGAATGAATCAAATGGTACCTTCATTTTCGCATAAACCCAATTCAACACATCCACCAGCACTGGAGAAACAGGAATACGGCACATATTTGCCCTCAGTGCTTAGTGTCAAGCCAGCTGAGGCCCCACTCAGATTATTAGCCCCCAGCCAGGTATCTGTCCCCTAGAGGGAAAGTAAACAGAAGGGTCAGGGAGCTGACTTGGCCTCCTCCCTTGTGAGTATGATAAGCACTTCAGAGACATGAATATAACAGGAATAAAAGGGAGCTGTCCAGGCTTGTCATGCTCAGAGTCTAGAACCTACCCCCCCAATCCCAAAACAACCACACACAGTTTTAACTATGGCACCTCAATTCTTTATTCCCAGTTTACCTTGTCTTCTACCATGCTCTGGCTATAGAGTAATTCTTATTATTTGGGTGTTCTTTATTACCCTCAAACTCCTGTCTGGTCTTAAGGATATGAAAGAGCCTTGGAGAATCAACTTTTACCAAAGCTGTAACACACCTCATGTTGGATTTTTTTTCCCTATTCGAACATGGGATCTCAGATATAAAGAGTATTGCATTCTCTAGGAGCACATAGGTACTTAGCCAAAAAAGCAGAATCTAATACTCTAGTCATGAGATCCTTTTTCCTTTTCCATTTAGGTAATAGTGTTATGTACCTAGCATGAGACTTGTTTCATCAAAATTCCTCAATAACTGTTAATTTCCTCCCATTTTCTTTCTCTTCCCTTCAAAAGAAATTATGTGGCTTGAGAGATTTTTAGGTTCCTATTGAAATAAAAGTTTCTGTTGACCTCATCTTCTTTCCTTCCTATAGTTTCCATTCTAGCTGAGACAGAAGAAATCAAGGCCATTTTGAAGGACAGGGGAATCGATGTGGAGACCATTGCTGAGGTATACCCTATCAGAGTACAACCAGCCCGCATTCTCAGCCACATTTATTCCAGCCTAGGTAAGGAGATCGGCCTTAATAATCTGTCATTATAACAATCAAAGCATTATTCGATACAGGCTGGTTTCTATCCTTTTTATTTATTTATTTTTTTGATCTTGTACTGCTTTATTAAACTGGATCTGAGAGGGAATTTAGAGCCTCTGGAACCTAAGTTTCTAATCCAGTATATCCTGAGCAAGCTTGATAATTTTAGATGTGCTTATGAATCTGGTACATAGGGTGTGACTGTTAGCAAATAATATTGTATCTTCATTCCAAGTGCATTCTTAACTAACATGTTCTCCCCTTTCTTGAGACCTGTATTTCCATTTTGAATACATGTTAATTTTATGTAGAGTAATAGCCAAGAAACTTTTTTTAGGTCTTTTATACTGTCATATAATGAATTGGTTGACAATATTAGAAAATTCCACTTAATCTAATATTTATTTTAATTAGTACTTCAATTTCTATTTAATTTATTAAACTTAATGATAGACACATTAAGCAGATTACTACAAATTACAAACTTATACAATTTATTACAAATTTGACATTAAACAAATCACTACACTATTAACAAAAAAAAAAAAAAAAAAAAAAGCTCTGCAAATTTCCAAACTACCCTTGTGAAAGACTGATTAATGGTCCCCAAAGGTGTATAGGTCCTAATTCCTGGAACCTATGAATATTACTTTATATAGGCAGGTATGATTAATTTAAGGAGCTCAAGACAAGGAAGATTATCCTGGATTTTCCAGGTGGACCTTAAATGTAATCACAAGTATCCTTATAAAGGGAAGGCAGAGGGAATTCAGACTATAGAAGGTAGGACATGTGACAACAGAAACAAGAGATTAGAGTGATGCAGCTATGAGTCAAAGATTTCCAAGGAATGCCCACAGCCTCTAAAAGTGAGAATTGGCAAGGAACAGATTCTGTCCTGGAGATTCCAGAACAGCCTTTTTAACACCTTGATTTTGTTTTTAGTCCTGAAAGACTCATTTTGGGCTTCTGACCTCCAGAAATGTAAGAGAATAAATATGTGTTGTTTTAAGCGACTTAGTTTGTGGTACTTTGTTAACAGCAGGAATGGGAAAGTAATACAGATTTTGGTACTAAGAAGTGGGGTAATGCTGTAACAAATATCTAAAAAATGTGGAAGTGGCTTTGTAATCAGGTAATGGATAGAGGCTGGAAGAATTTTGAGTCACATGATAGAAAAAGTCTATATTGCTTTAAACAAACTGTTGGTAGAAATAGGGATGTTAAAGGCATGGCCAGTGAGGGCTCAGAAAGAAATTAGGAACGTGTTATTGCAAACTTAAGGAAAAGGATCCTTGTTGTATAGTGACAGAAGGATTGTTAGCTGAATTGTGTCCTGTATTATGTGGAAAACACAACTATAAATTATGAACTTGGAGGGCACCTGGGTGGCTCAGATGGTTAAGCGTCTGCCTTCGGCTCAGGTCATGATCTCAGGGTCCTGGGATCGAGTCCCACATCGGGCTCCCTGCTCCTCGGGAGCCTGCTTCTCCCTCTGCCCCTCTCTCTCTCTCTCTCTCTCTCTCTGTCTGTCATGAATAAATAAATAAAATCTTTAAAAAAAAATTATGAACTTGGATATTTAGCTGAGGAGATTTTCAAGCAAAGTGTTGAAATCATGGCCTGGTTTTTCTCTTGCTGCTTATAGTAAAATGCAAGAGGAAAAAGATAATTGAGGGAAGAATAGTTAAGCAAAAAGGAACCAGGACTTGATGAAAGTCTTAGATGGGAAAAGATGATAAAATTAGGAGATTGGCTGTCAGGAAAGCATGCTCTGGAAAAAAAAGGTCAAGGACATGGCTGGACAACCTTCTTCTAGAATTTCAGAAAGATCAAAAGATCGGTGTATTCATTCACATTCTTTGAAGAGATAAGGCTGTGACTCATGGATTCCCTCAACCACATTAGCAGAATCTAGGAATAGAGATATGATTATCCAGGAAAGATCTTAGGAAGGACACTCTTGTCTAATGGCATGAACTCCCATGACATATATGCAATACCCACAAAGTTTTTGAGAATGTTATATATGCAGAAACACTGCCAAATTGGACTGAAAGAGACAGAGGACAAGATTAAAGAAGAATATTGAACTCCCCAAGTTCTGTAGCCAGGAAGCAGGCTGATAAAACTACTAAGCTGTGAACAAGTGCTATTCTTCAAGAAAAAGGAAGGATGACTCCAAGGGAGGTGCGTTGGGCCCAGAGGACAGAGCCTCAAACCACAGAGGATTACTACCATGCCTTGAAACCTAATGGAGTTTGCCCAGTTGGATTTTAAAACTGTTTGGGGCTGCTGACTCCTTCCTTCCATTTTCTCCCTTTTGGAATGAGAATGTCTATAATTTGTATTCTACCCCTGTATTTTTAGAGAATATAACTTGTTTTCTAGTTTCAAATGGAGAGGAATTTTGCCTCAGGATGTATCATACCCATATCCTCACCCATACCTGATTTAGCTGATGAGATTTGGGACTTTATAAATAATGATATTTAGAAGAGATTTTGGACTTCAGTTGATGCTGTAATGTGTTGAGAGTTTGCAGAATGTTGGGATGGGATGAATGCACTTTGTAAGTGGGAAGGATATGAATCTTTAGGGGCCAGGGGATGGACTATGGAAGGCTAAAAAATGGTCCCCAAAGATATCCAGGCCCTAATCCCTGGAACCTGTGAATGTTACCGTATATAGCAAAAGGGAATTTACAAGTGTGAATAAATTAAAGAGATTGAGATGGGAGGATTAGTCTGGATTATCCAGGTGGGCCCTAAATGTAATCACAAGTGTCCTATTTATAAGAGGGAGCCAAAGGGAGATCTGCCTATAGAAGTAGATGTGAGGACTGAAGCAAGAGATTGAAGTGATAAGGCTACTAGCCTTATCCTCTGAAGTTGCAATAGGCAAGGGACAGATTCTCCCCCGAGCCTCCAGAAGGAACCAGCCCTGCTGACATTTTGATTATACCTTATAATACCCATAAAGCCTATTTTGGACTTTTGACTTTCAGAGCTGTAAGAGTTTAAATGTGTGTTATTTTAAGCCACTAAGTTTGTAGTGATTTGTTATAGCACCACTTAGAAATTAATACAATCTTAAATCAAGCCACAAAAGGGCAAATTTATAAATAAAGATTATATCCTAGATAATGGATTGTCACAAACCCAAAGCCTACTTTGTGTGTGTGTGTGTATATGTGTGTGTGTGTACTTTTCTTTTTCACCAAGAATGGTCTGTTAATAATTACAGCCAAGCCAAATCTTGTCCAGCTCAAAACCAGTCTCCTTTCCTTTTTACTAACACCTACTTCAGACACTCAATTTCTACAGCAGTTATGTATGTAGATCTCAATTGAGATGGAATCAATCAAGGAGGAAAGGACCAACAGTAAGAGGTGACTTTTCTCTGTCTCTCCTAAACACTCATATTTTATGCCAGTAGGGCCTTAACTCCCAGAGCTATTAATATTACATCTGACTTTAGGAATATACAGATTTCCCCTTTCTTCCATCCTAGCTGTAATGTACAAAATTCCTTTTCTTTTTAATTCAAGTGCAAAGTTGAAATGTTCTAAAGAAACTTTACTTTAAAAAATGGGAAACTATGACTCATCAGTCTAACACAATTCACAGAGCTCACCATAGCACATACCCTCCCCAATGTCCATCACCCAGGCACCCCATCCCTCCCACCCCCCACCACTCCAGCAATCCTCAGTTTGTTACGGGAGATTAAGAATTCCTTATATCAGTGAGATCATATGATACTTGTCTTTCTGTGATTGACTTATTTCTCCTAGCATAATACCCTCTAGTTCTATCCACGTTGTTGCAAATGGCAAGATTTCATGTTTTTTGATGGCTGCATAATATTCCATTGTATATATATACCACCTCTTCTTTATCCATTCATCTGTTGATGGACATCTTGGCTCTTTCCATAGTTTGGCTATTGTGGACATTGCTGCTATAAACATTGGGGTGCTCATACCCCTTCGGATCACTGACCTCTACCTCTGAAACAAATAATACATTATATGTTAAAAAAAAAAAAAGATAGTAGGAAGGGAAAAATGAAGAGGGGAAATCTGAGAGGGAGGTGAACCATGAGAGACTGTGGACTCTGAGAAACAAACTGAGGGTTTGGGGGGGGGGTGGGGGGGATGGGTTAGCCCAGTAATGGGTATTAAGGAGGGCACCTATTGAATGGAGCACTGGGTATTATACGCAAACAATGAATCATGGAACACTACATCAAAAATTAATGATGTAATAATGTATGTTGGCTAACATAACCTAATAAAATAAAATTTAAAAAATGGGAAACTAAAATATAAACACATAGAAATCAACAAGTTTATTGAATATAGATCTCAACTCTTAATTAATTTCTGAAATCTAGCCACAGCTTAGCTTGACTATTACAAAATACTGAGCCCCTGGTTCCCCTCACTTATTCAACCCTATCTGAGATAAATTCCAAGTCAAGACTCTGAAACTTCAGAGATTAATTTGGGTTGATTCTTTACAAAATGGGATGGGTATTTTAGCCCTTCCCAGAATCTGCTTCATGTTTTTTATCATCTCGACCATTCTCTCTAGTCTCAGACTATAATGTGCTCCTAATTTCCAGATACCAGTCCACTAAATCTGTTGACATAAGGAAGGTATTTCTCTATCTAGCCCAAATCTTCTTCCAGGAACAAGTATTAGTTGATTTTCTAGTCACCTTCTTTGCCCCTCTTAGAAGTCTTTATGGTTTGAAGTTCATGTAAGTCCTACTGGTGCCTTTGACCTGATTATCTCTGGCTCTTACTCAGAAGATGATAGGTTAAATTTACCCTTTGCTTCTTCACATTTATTGTTCTAAATTCAGCATAATCTTACTAGGATATAGGTAATTTCCAAGTGCTGGGCCATTATTCTTGGAATCGACCTGCATCACGTCACATTTTTCCACTAAATTGAAGCAAACTCCTTACTGATTGCTTTTTCAAAGCCTACACTTTGTTTAGAGCCTCTTACTAAGTTATTATTTCCTAGTCAAAGGAAATGAAGACTGATGGGTCTTGAGTTTAATGAGTGATTAACCATTACAGGGACTCTAGTAACAAGCTGCATTTACTTTCCAAATATGTTCTTTCGTTTGCTTCATTCATTTATTCTTTCATAACAATCTGTTGCTCACTTATTATGTACCAGGCACTGGGCTAGATGCTGTGGGTGACATAGACATGTAACCAGCTAATTATAGTGCAATCTTATAAATACTGTAGTAGTGGTGTTATGTACAAAGCCCAGGAGAAAAAAGGTAGATTTGTCTGCAAAAGTCATAAAAGGCATGATTTGATAACTTATCAAATGAGTGAATCTTCAAAATTTTATCATAGCAACAATTTCACAATTACAAAATTACTTCAAGCATACATAAAGTGACAACTGTAATACCACCAAAAAAAAGATTTCTTCACCAGGTGTGTTCATGTATATATGTTAACTAAATGGGAATGTCTGCCTCACCTCAAACATTGTATTTCATGTATTTCGGTTCCATAATATATTTTTTAAAAACTTTTAAAGTATGAGATTAATTGGGGCACCTGGGTGGCTCAGTCGGTTAAGCATCCAACTCTTGGTTTTGGCTCGGGTCATGATCTCATGGTTGTGGGATGGAGCCCCATCAGACTCCATGTTCACTGGGGAGTCTGCTTCTCTCCTTCTCCCTCTCCCTTTGCCCCTCCCCCTGCTCACCCATGCCCGCTCACTTGCTCTCTCTTAAATAAATAAATAATAAATAGATAAATAAATCTTGTTTTAAAAGTATGAGATTAATCAACTTTAGGAACATGAGAACTTCATAAATGTTCAACTTAAATCTTTATATAATTCTAATTCTTTTCTAATCTGTTAGGGCACATCGATATATTTATAGTTTTCAGTGTATGCATATTGTGTTTTTTTTTCACTTATTCTTTCATGTGAGTATTCTTACATATTGAAAGAACTATATATTATTCCATCAAATTAAAGTAATTATTCACTAATTATTGGGTACTTGATTGTTTCAAAAGTTTTTGTCATTCTATGAATGCCTTTGTAAAGGCTTTCATATGTATACTTCGGTTTCTTTGGAGTATATTCTCAGAAAAGGGATTCTGGATAAAAGAGTATGGACGACTTTGTAGTTCTTGTTTTATGTTGCCAGATTATTCTTTAGAAATACCAACCAATTTTTAGTGACATCAGTAAATAATAAAATATACCTTTTTATTTTTACTACACCACCAACATTGGATTTTTATCATTTGTTTTTGTTAGATTAATAGTTTTACTACACGTGCTATTTTAATTGCCTTTCTTTGATTCCCAGTGAGGGTATGCATTTCTTCACTTTTGCTTTACTTTTTTTTGAAATTGTGTTTCCTATGGCTTGCATATCTAACAGGATCTGCACATTTTCATATATATTTATCAATTCTTTAAGTATACATTATGGTAAGCTTTTATCAATGAAGTTTGTAATGTATATATTTTCTGTTCTGTAATTTTCTTTTAGATAATTATTTTCTTGCTTTTGTGTAGATTTTTGAACATCAAATACATCCATTTTATCAGATATATCTTTCATTTCTTCAGAAATTGTAAATTTATCTCCTAGTTTCATTTGAATAGATGTGCTATTCTCATTCTCTTCAGTTTTCATAAGTCGTAAGTTGTGATTACAAATTGATATGTACATGTTGAATGAAGGGAACTGGAAAATAGAGAAAAGCACAAAGGAAAAAGATAAAAGTCACCTATAATTCTAAACTCATAGGAAGCCACTATTTTTGTTTTGGAGTATTTGCTTCCAGTTATTTTTTTATAAAATAAATACACACTTGTTTTTTAGAAAAATGGTGTCAGAAAGAACAGTCTTTGCTATTTGTACTTTGCAACATAATAATGTATGATGAACCCTATTATATTTTCTTAAATAACCTCCTACAACACTATTTTAATATCTGTGTTAGCATGATTTCAATTTTTTAGACATATGGATGATAAATCGTTTTTATAAATTAAGTAGATGTTTTTTCTATTTATTTTGCAAATTATTTATGTATATTCTTTTGCCATTTTTCTACTGGAAAATTGTCAATTTCTTATTGCTTTAGACAAGATTTTTTATATATTAAGGATGCTAATACTTTGTCTTCCACGTGTTATTGCAATATTTTGCTATTTTATTATTTGCCTTTTAATTTTGTATTTGATTTTGATATATAAAAGTTTTACATTTTTGCATAGTAAAATTGTCTCCTTTTTGGTTTCTTTGCTGTTATGCTTAGAAAGATAGATTCATCCCTAGGTCAGATACATTTTCACTATATTTTCTTAGTTCTTTATAGTTACAATTTTACATTTAGCTCTTAGTCTAGAATTGTAATTTTAGTTTATCTTATGATGTAAGAATCATAACTTGTTTGCCAAATACTTCCCAGCACTATTGACTGAACAGTTCATATAAACACTGTTTTGAAATGTCACCTTAATCATTTACTGTACATACATAGACTCACTAACACATGTATGTGTGTGTATGTTACTTTTTGGTGCTGTTGGTCACAGTTTCTCCTTTTTAAGTCGTCAAGCTTCAGCCTCTTTAATAATTGGGGAAATGTAAGATAAAACAACAATGAAATAAAAACTTTTCCCCATCAATTTCACAAAAGTTAAGATTGATAATATCTATTGCTGGTGAATATGTGGAGAAATGGACACTCTCAGCACTCCTGGTAGTAGTGTAAATCAGAGGCAATTTGGCATTACCTATAAAAAAAATTTATACACATATCTTTTTGACTAACAACCTTACTTACAGGAATCTATCCTATATAGTGCTCATACAAGTGCACAAGGATATATGTACAAAGCTGTTCATTACAACATAATTTGTAATGGCAAAACAACAGTTAGGAGCAACCTAATATGTATGAACAAGAATGGTTGAATTATGATATGTTGTGCCACAGTTAAAAAGAATAAGGTAGACTTTCAGCTTCCAGCTGTGAAATTGTTTGTATCAGACTAATCTTCATACTAAGAACCACTACAATGGCTATATTTAAAAAATAGAGGTAAATGAGGGCATTAGAAAATAATTAAGGGGGCGCCTGGGTGCCTCAGTCGTTAAGTGTCTGCCTTTGGCTCAGGTCATGATCCCAGGGTCCTGGGATCGAGCCCTGCATCAGGTTCCCTGCTCTGTGGGAAGCCTGCTTCTCCCTCTCCCACTCCCCCTGCTTGTGTTCCCTCTCTCGCTGTCTCTCTCTCTGTCAAATAAATAAATAAATTCTTAAAAAAAAAAGAAAGAAAGAAAAGAAAATAATTAAGATAGCCAGAACTTGAGAAGCCAAAACCCTGAAGAGAAGAGAACTTCAGAAAAGTAAGCACCATTCTTTATTCTCTGTGCAGTTTCCCTTTGAGGCATTTGCTGTGCTTGCATGGGATGAGAGGCCAAGAAACGAAGTATAAAGTCTCACTGCTAGGAAAACAAAAATTTTATTTCAGGACCTTTCTTTGTGGAAGAAGCTGTGATAAACACTCCAGGTTTTCAGCTGAGTCCCTGAAGGGCGAGCTACACCCTATAAGTAAAGGCAAATCGCAAATAGACCTGTTCTTGGAAAGCCTGAAACACAAAGCCTAAAACACAGTCTTCTCAGTCACTGATTGGACTGAGGTGATCTGCTTGTAGTGTATCTGGCTGCCAAAATAAACTAAATCACCTCTGGAAGAAAATAATATCGTCCAGAACCTCTACAATTCTTTGTATAGTGTATTCAGCATTGAAAATATATAATAAGATATGCTAGGAAACCAAATAAATGAAAGCCAAAAGAAAAAATACAATCAAAAACAGAAATACAGACTTCTATTTAACATAGTATTGGAAGTTCTAGCCAGAGCAAGTGGGCAAGATAAAGAAATAAAAGGCATTTAAGTCAGAAAGGAATAAGTAAAAACGTTTGCAGACTACATGGCCTTACGTGTAAAAAAACCCTGAAGGTTCTACTAAAAAAAAAAAGTTAGCACAAATTCAGCAAAATTGCAGGATACAAAAGCAACATGCAAAAATCAGTTGCATTTTTAGACATTAATAATAAACAATCCAAAAGGAAAATTAAGAAAACAATTCCATTTACAATTACATCAAAAAAATAATAAAATAGTTTGGAATAAATGTAACCAAGGAGGTAAAAGATTTGTACACTGAGAATGATAAAATGTTTATGAAAGAAATTAAAGAAGACGCAAATAAATGGAAAGGCAGCCATGTTCACGGATTGGAAGATGTCAGTACTATCCAAAATGATGGACAAATTCAATGCAATCCTTATCTAAAACCCAATGATATTTTTAGCAAAAATAGAAAAATTCATCCTGAAATTCATACAGAATCTCAAGGGACCCCAAAACAATCTTGAAAAAGAAAAACAAAGATGGAAAACTTACATTTACTGATTTTATAACTTACTACAAAGTGACAGTAATCAAAAGAGTGTACTACTGGCATAAAGACAGATCCATAGAAAAAATGAAATAGAAATCCCAGAAATAAATCCTTGCAGATACAGTCAAATGATTTTTGACAAAGGTGCCAAGTCCATTCAGTGGCGAAAGGTCAGTCCTCAAGATACTGTGCTGGGAAAACTGGATATCCATGTGTAAAAGAATGAAGTTGAACCCTTACTTTACCATATACCATATACAAAGATTAACTCAAAATGGATCAAAAACCGAAACCTAAAATTATACAACTCTTAGAAGAGAATAGAGGAGGAAAGCCTCATAAAATTGGATTTGGCAATCATTTCTTGGATATAACTCCAAAAGCACAGACAACAAAAGAAAAATTAGATAAACTGGACTTCATTAAAATTGAAAACTTATTTGCATCAAAAAACACCATCAACAAAGTGAAAAGGCGACACACAGAATGACAGAAAATATCTGCAAATCTTATCTGATAAAGGATTAATATCCAGACTATATTGAGAACTCCTACAACTCAATAACAACCAACCATTACGAAGCCATGTATAGATTCAGTGCAATCCCTATCAAAATTCCAGTAGCTTTTTTCACAGAAATAGAAAATATAATCCTAATAGAATTACCTTATGATCCAACAGTCCCACATCTGGGTATATATCCAAAGGAGATGAAATCACTATCTCAAAGAGATATCTGCACTCCCATGTTGATTGCAGCACTATTCAAAATAGCCAAGACATGGAAGCAATCTAAATGTTCATTGGCAGAAAAACAGGTAAAGAAATGTCATATACATATATACATATGTGTGTGTATACATATATATGTGTGTATATATATATGTATATATGTGTGTGTGTGTGTATATATATATATATATGTATATATGTATATTTATACACCAGACTCCTAGAAACAGGGTAGAATGGTGAGTACCAGGAGCTGAAGAGTGGAGGAAATCAGGAAATGTTGGTCAAAAGGTACTAACTTTCAATTATAAGATAAATAAGTTTGGAGATCTAATGTGCGTTATGGTGACTATAGTTAATAATACAATTATATCAGACAAAATACAATTTAAAACAAAGACTGTAACAAGAGACAAAGAAGGACAATATATATATTAATAAAGAGGACAATCCAATAAGATTATATAACAATTGTAAATATTTATGCACTGAACATGGGAGAACCCAAATACATAAAACTATTAATAATAAACATAAAGAAAATAATCAATAGTAATACAATAATCATAGGAGATTTTGCCACTCCACTTACATTGATGCACAGATCATCCAAACAGAAAATCAACAAGGAAACAGTGGCTTTGAATGATACACCGGACCATATGGATTTAACAGATATTTTCAGAACATTCCATTCTAAAACAGCAGGATACACATTCTTTTCAAGTGTACATGGAATATTCCCCAGAATAGATGACGTATTAGGTAGGCTACAAAACAAGTTTCAATAAATTCAGAAAGATCAAAATCATACCATGCAACTTTTCTGAACACAATGCTATCAAAGTAGTAGTCATATGAAAAAATCAGGAAAGAACACAAACATGGAGGTTTAAAAATGCTACTAAACAATGAATGAGTCAAGCAGGAAATAAAAGAAGAAATAAAAAAAGTACATAGAAACAAATGAAAATGGAAGCACAATGGTCCAAAATACTTGGGATGCAGCAAAAGTGGTTCCAAGAGGAAAGTTTATAGCAATACAAGCCCACCTCAAGAAGCAAAAAATAAATAAATAAATAAATAACAACCTATCCTTATACTTAAAGGAGCTAGAAAAGAAAGAACAAACAAAACACAGACCCAGCAAAAGAAAGGAAATAATAAAGATGAGAGCAGAAATAAATGATATAGAAACCAAGAAAAACAATGGCACAGATCAATGAAACCAGGAGTTGGTTCTTTGGAAAGATCAACAGCATTAATAAACCTCTAGCCAGACTCATCAAGGGGCACCTGGGTGGCTCAGTTGTTAAGCATCTGCCTTCGGCTCAGGTCATGATCCCAGGGTCCTGGGATCGAGCCCCACGTTGGGCTCCCTGCTCAGCGGAAAGCCTGCTTCTCCCTCTCCCACTCCCCCTGCTTATGTTCCCTCTCTTGCTGTGTCTCCCTCTGTCAAATAAATAAATAAAATCTTAAAAAAAATAAAATAAACCTCTAGCCAGACTCATCAAAAAAAAAGAGAGAGAGAGAGAGAGAGGACCCAAATAAACAAAATCAGAAATGAAACAGGAGAAATAACAACTGACACCACAGAAATGCAAAGGAGTATAAGAGAATATTATGAAAAACTATATGCCAACAAATTGGACACCTTAGAAGAAATGGATAAATTCCTAGAAGCATATAACCTACCAAAACTGAAGCAGGAAAAAATAGAAACTTTTTTTTTTAAGATTTTATTTATTTATTTGACAGAGAGAGAGAGAGAGAACAAGTACGCAGAGAGGCAGGCAGAGGGAGAGGGAGAAGCAGGCTCCCCACTGAGCAGGGAGCCCGATGCGGGGCTCGATCCCAGGACCCTGGGATCATGACCCGAGCCAAAGGCAGCCGCTTAACCGACTGAGCCACCCAGGCACCCCCAAAAATAGAAACTTTGAATAGACCAATTACCAGGAATAAAATTGAATCAGTAGTCAAAAATCTCCCAAAAAGATAAAAGTCCAGGACCAGAGGGCTTTACGAGCAAATTCTACCAAACATTTGAAGAAGAGTTAATACATGTTCATCTCAAACTATTCCAAAAAAATAGAAGAGGAAGGAAAACTTCCAAATTCATTCTGTGAGGCTAGTATCACCCTAATACCAAAACCAGAAGAAGACACCACAAAAAAGAGAACTATAGGCCAATAACTCTCACAAATATATGTGCAAAAATCCTCAACAAAATATTAGCAAACCAAATCCAACAAAGCATTAAAAATCCTAGAGAATGATCAAGTGTGATTTATTCCCAGAATGCAAGGATGGTTTAATATTCACAAAACAATCACATGATACATCACATCAATAAGAGAAAGGATAAAATCCATAAGATCATTTCAATAGATGCAGAAAAAGCATTTGACAAAGTACAATATCCATTTATGATTTTAAAAAAAAAAACCTCTCTGCAACATAGGTTTAGAGGGAACATACCTCAACATAATAAGGGCCTTATATAAAAAACTCACAGTCAACATCATACTCAGTGGGGAAAAAAATGAGAGATTTTCCCTAAGGTCAGAAACAAGACAAGAATGTCCACTCTTACCACTTATTCAACATAGTATTAGAAGTCCTAGCCACAGCAGTCAGACAACAAAAAGAAATAAAAGTCATCCCAATTGGTAAGGAAGAAGTAAAATTCTTACTATTTGCAGATGACATGATACTATATATAGAAAACCCTAAAGATTCCACCAGAACACTACAGAACCCATAAATGAATTTACTCAAGTCTCAGGAAACAAAATCAATGTACAGTAATCTGTTCATTCCTATACATTAATAATGAAGCAGCAGAAAGTAAAACGAAGGAAACAATCCCATTTAAAGTTGCACCAAAAACAAACATAAACTATTGGGACTACATCAAAATAATAAGCTTCTACACAGCAAAGGAAACAGTCAACAAAACTAAAAAGCAACCTATGGAATAGGAGAAGATATTTGCAAATGACATATCTGATAATGGGTTAGTATCCAAAATATAAAACGAATTGATAAAACTCAACACCCAAACAACAAATAATTTAAAAATGGGCAGAAGACATAGACGTTTGTCCAAAGAAGACTTACACATGGCCAACAGGCACATGTTCATCATCACTTCCCATCAAGGAAATGCAAATCAAAATTACAATGAGCTCTCACCTCACACCTGTCAGAATAGCTAAAATCAACAACAGAAGAAACAAAAAGTGTTGACGAGGATGTGGAGAAAAATGAAACCTCATGCACTATTGGTGGGAATGCAAACTGGTGCAACCACCAGTGGAAAGTAGTATGAAGGACCCTCAAAAAATTAAAAAATAAACTGCCCTATGATCCAGTAATCACACAACTGGGTATATACTTAAAAAATAAGAAAACATTAATTCAAAGTGGTACATGCACCCTTATGTTTATAGCAGCATTATTTACAATAGTAAAATTATGGAAGCAGCCACATGTCCATTGGTAAATGAATAGTTAAAGAAGATAGAGGAGGAAGATGGCAGTAGAGTAGGAGGACCCTAGGCTCACCTCATCCCACAAATACAACTAGATCACTATCAAATCATCCTAAATACCCTAGCAATCAACCTGAAGACTGCTACAACTAAAAGGAGTGAAGAGACCACACTGAAGAAGGTAGGAAATGTAGAGATGTGGTTTAGGGGGAAAACAGATCCTGGCTGCTGCAGAGGGGATGGAGCCATGGTCTTGGAGAAGGGTGAGAGGGTGGAGAGCACACAAGGGAATGCACAAGGAGAACCTAGAGCAGCTGAATTTTGTGAGTTCTTACAACTAGCAGGGCTTGAAGCCTGGAGTTTTAAGGGTCAGCAGGCTAGACTGGGATAGACCCCAGAGAGCACTGTGCTGCTCCTTGAAAGAAGGCAGGCAAACAACCTAGGGGAATCCAGCATGGAAATAATGATGTGAAGATTGCCTACGGAACACAGTGGGGACATTATATGCTCTTCTTGAGTGTCCCTGAAAGGCAACATTCATGGAGAAATCTGTCCAGGAACAAAGGAGCTGGCTGGGGCCATTTCCCTCCTCCGCCCCTCAGCATAAACACAGAGCCACTGGCTGGAAGCATCCAAATGCTGACACTGGATACCTAACTTGCTTACACTAAGCCCCATCCCCTTGCACTATAGTGGAATTGCCTTTCTCAGCCACGCTTGCCTCTGTCCCAGCACAGCTGGCCCCTCCCCCAGAAAACCAGCACAAAAGACTGCCCACACCACATGTCCCAAATGGAGAGTTTTGCAGGACCTCAGTTCTTGTGGAAGTGGTGCCAGGTCTCATTTCACAAGCAGACTAGAACACACCTAGTTAAAACTCATCACATTCAATCCAGGGAGGAAATAATGTCCACAGAAGGCAAGGAGAGCAACTGCAGATGACAGGCCAGAAGGATAGAGCAAAACACAATAGCAGAGCACACGCAACACACACTGGAGGCACTCCCTAAAGTGCTAGGCCTTGGGCATTACAGGACCTCTTCTTCATAAGACCATTACTTTCATGAGCAGAAGACATAACTGGCTTTTCTAACACAGAGAAGTCAGAGACATAGACAAAATGCAAAAATGGAGGAATTTATCCAAAATGAAAGAACAAGATAGGGCCATGGTCAGAGATCTAAGTGAAGCAGATAGAAATAACATGCTTGTTAGAGAATTTAATGCAATGATCATAAGGATATTCACTGGGCTTGAGAAAAGAATGGAAGACACCAGTAAGACCCTTACCACCAGGTTAAAGAGTTAAAAAGAATCAGAGTTGAAGAATGCAATAAATGAGATCGGAAAGTCTTAATGCAATGAACAGCAGGCTGAAAGAAACAGAGGAATAAATTAGTGACATAGAATACAAAATAATGGAAGACAATGAAGCCAAATAAAAGAGAGAAAGAAGAATGATGGAACACGATAATAGACTTAGGGAATTCAGTGACTCCATCAAATGTAATAGCATTCATAATAATAGGAGTCCCAGAAGAAGAGAGAGAAATGGGGGCAGAAAACTTATCTGAGGAAATAATAGCTGAAAATTTCCCTAATCTGGGGAAGGAAACAGACATCCAGATCCAGGAGGCACAGAGAACTCCCATCAAAAAAAATCAACAGGGGCACCTGGGTGGCTCAGTTGGTTAAGCGGCTGCTTTCAGCTCAGGTCATGATCCTGGAGTCCCGGGATCGAGCCCCGCATCGGGCTCCCTGCTCGGCAGGGAGTCTGCTTCTCCCTCTGACCCTCCTCCCTCTCATGCTCTCTGTCTCTCATTCTCTCTCTCTCAAATAAATAAATAAATAAAAATCTTTAAAAAAAAAATCAACAAAAGCAGGCCAACACCAAACCGTATTGTAATTAAATTTGCAAAACATGGTGATAAACAAAAACCTTAAAAGCAGCAAGACAAAAGAAGTCCTTAATATATAAGGGAAGACCCATAACACTAGCTGCAGATTTCTCAACAGAAACTTGGCAAGCCCAAAGGGAGTGCTGTGATATATCCAAAGTGCTGCATGGGAAAATTCTGCAGCCAAGAATCCTGTATCCAGCAAGGCTATCATTCAGAATAGAGGGAGAGAGAAAGAGTTTCCCAGACAGACAAAAACTAAAGGAGTTCATGACCACTAAACCAGCCCTGCAAGAAATATTAAAGGGGGACTCTTTGAGTGGAAAGGAGAGATTAAAAGTAACAGTATAAAGGCAGGAAACAAAAAAGCAGTAAAAAATGAATATTTCTGTAAAAAATCATTCAAGGAACTCATTTTAAAAAGGATATAAAATATAATAACAGACCTAAAATGGGGGGGGGAAGAGGAGAAAAGAATGGGTTCAACCTTAATTGAACATTAACTTACTATAGAGTGCTATTTGCAAAAGAGGTTATATACAAACCTAATGGTACCCATATATCAAAGACCACTCATAAGTGCAAAGAATACAGAGAAAGAAATACAAATATATCACTAAAGAAAATCAGCAACACAAGAAAGACAAGAGAGGATCAGAGAAAATATACAGAAACCACCAAAACAAGTAGTAAAATGGCGCTAAGTACATATCTATCAATAATTACTGTGAATGTAAATGGACTAAATACTCCAATCAAAAGACATAGGGTGTCAGAATGGATTTAAAAAAAAAAATCTGTATGCTGCCTACAAGAGATACATTTTAGACCTACAGACACCTGCAGAATGAAACTGAAGGGTTGGAGAAATATTTATCATCCAAATGGATGTCAAAAGAAAGAGTAGCAATACTTATATCAGACAAACTAGACATTAATAAACACACTAAGAAGAGACAAAGAAGGGCACTATATAATCATAAAGGAGCAATCCAACAATAGGATATAAAAATTATAAATATTTATGCACCTAATGTGGGATCACCAAAATATATAAAATATTTAATAATAAGCATAAAGGAACTCATTGATAATGCAATAATAGTAGGGGACTTTTACACCCCACCTACATCAGTGGAGAGATCATCTAAACAAAATCTGCAAGGAAAAAATGGCTTTGAATGACATACTGGACCAGATGGACTTAACATATCTATTCAGAACATTCCATCCTAAAAAAGCAGTTCTTTCCAAGTGCAAATGGAACATTCTCTGGAACTGATCACATAATAGGCCACAAAACAGGCCCTAACAAATACAAGAAGATTGAAGTCATACCTGCACCTTTTGTGACCACAATGCTATGAAACTAGAAGTCAAAAACAGGAAAAAATTTGGAAAGACCACAAATACAGGGAGGTTAAATAACATGCTACTAAACAATGAATGGGTCAACCAGGAAATAAAAGAAGTAATTTAAAAATACATGGAAGCAAATGAAGATAAGCATTCCTAAGAGGGAAGTTTATAGCAACACAGAACTATTTCAAGAAACAAGAAAAATTTCAAACAACCTAACCTTACACCTAAAGGAGCTAGAAAAGGAACAACAAACAAAGCCTAAAGCCAGAAAGAGGGAGGAAATAATGAAGATTAGAGCAGAAATAAATGATATAGAAACTAAAAACAATAGAACAGATTAATGACACCAGAAGCTGGTTATTTGAAAAAATTAATAAAGTTGATAAAACTCTAGCCAGACTTACCAAAAAGAAAAGAGAAAGGACCCAAATAAATAAAATCATAAATGAGACGGGAGAAATAACAACCAACACCACAGAAATATAACAGAATATTATGAAAAACTATATGCCAACAAATTCCTAGAAGAAATGAATAAATTCCTAGAAACATATAAACTACCAAAACTGAAACCATAAGAAATAGAAAAGTTGACCAGACTGATAACCAGCAAAGAAATTGAATCAGTAATCAAAAAACTCCCAACAAACAAAAGTCCAGGACCAAATGGCTTTACAGGCAAATTCTACCAAATATTTAAAGAAGAGTTAATACCTATTCTTCTCAAACTATTCCAAAAAATACAAGAGGAAGGAAAACTTCCAAATTCATTCTATGAGGCCTGCATTACCGTGATACCATCACCAGATAAAGACACCACAAAAAAAGAGAACTACAGGCTAATATCAGTGATGAACATTGATGCAAAAATCCTCAACAAAATACTAGCAAACCCAACCCAACAACACATTAAAAAAAGTAATTCACCACGATCAATTTGGATTTATTCCTGGGTTGCAAGGCTGCTTCAGTATTTGCAAATAAATCAATGCGATATATCACTTTTAAAAAAGAAAGGCTGGGGCACCTGGGTGACTCAGTCAGTTAAGCGTCTGACTCTTGATTTCAGCTCAGATCATGATTTCAGGGTTGTGAGGTTGAGCCCTGCATCAGGCTTCATACTGGGTGTGGAGCCTCTTAAGATTCTCTCTCTCCTTCTCCCTCTGTCCCTCCCCAACCTCTCTCCCTCTCAAAAAAAAAAGGAAGGATAAGAACCATATGATCATTTCAATATATGCAGAAAAAGCATTTGACCAAGTACAACATCCATTCATGATAAAAACCCTCAATAAAGTAGATTTAGATGGAATATACCTCAACATAATAAAAGCCATATATGAAGAACCATAGATGATATCATCCTAAATGGGGAAACACTGAGAACTTTTCCTCTATGGTCAGGAACAAGGATGTTCACCTACCATTTTCTTCAACATAGTACTAGAAGTTCTAGCCACACCAGTCAGACAACCAAAAGAAATAAAGGCATCCAAATCAGCAAGGAAGAAGTCAAACTGTCACTACTTGTAGATGACATGATACTATATATAGAAAACCCAAAAGATTCGCCAAAAAAACTGCTACAAACTGATAAATGAATTCGGTCAAGTCACAGGATATAAAATCAATGTACAGAAATCTGTTGCATTTCTGTACACCAATTGTAAAGAAGCAGAAAGAGAAATTAAGGAATCAATCCCATTTACAGTTGCACCAAAAACAGTAAGATACCTAAGAAAACCTAAAAAAAAAAAAGAGGTAAAAGACCTCTACTTTGAAAACTATAAAGCACTGATGAAAGAAATTGCAGATGACACAAACAAATGGAAAGACATTCCATGATCATGGATTAGAAGAACAAATATTGTTAAAATGCTTATACTTCCCAAAGCAATCTACACATTTCATTCCTATCAAAATACCAACAATATTTTTTAAAGAGCTAGAACAATCCTAAAATTTGTATGGAACCAGAAAGACCCCAAATAGCCAAAGCAATCTTGAAAAAGAAAACCAAAGTGGGAGACATCACAATTCCAGATTTGAAGTTATATTACAAAGCTGTAGTGATCAAAACAGTATCAACTGGCAGAAAAAATAGACACATAGATCAGTAGAGCAGAATAGGAAACCCAGAAATGAACCCACAACTATATGGTCAATTAATCTTCAACAAAGCAGGAAAGAATATCCAATGGGAAAGACACAGTCTCTTCAACAAATGTTTTTGGGGAAACTGGACAGCAACATGCAAAAGAATGAAACTGGACCACTTCCTTACAAAATAAATTCAAAATGAGTTAAAGACCTAATTGTGAGACCTGAAACCACAAAAACCCTAGAAGAGAACACAGGCAGTAACTTCTTTTTTTTTTCCACACTTTTTTAAGTAGGCTCCATGCCCAATGTGGGGCTTGAACTCATCACCCCAAGATCAAGAGTCACATGCTCTACTGAGGAGCCAGCCAGGTGCCCCACGCAGGAACTACTTTGACATCAGCCTTAGCATCTTCTTCCTAGATATGTCTCCTGAGGCAAGGGAAACAAAAGCAAAAATAAACATTGGAACTACATCAAAATAAAAGGCTTCTTCACAGCAAAGGAAACAATCAACAAAACTAAAAGGCAACCTACAGAATGGGAAAAGACATCATCAGCAAATGACATATCTGATAAAGAGTTAGTATCCAAAATATATAAAGAACCTATACAACTCAACCCAAAAAACAAATAATCCAATTAAAAATGGGCAGAGGGCCTGAATAGACATTTTTCCAAAGAAGACATCCAGATGGCCAACAGACCTATAAAAAGATACTCAAATCACTCAGCATCAGGGAAATACAAACCAAAACTACAATGAGATATCACCTCACCCAGTCAGAATGGCTAAAATTAACAACACAGGGAACAACAGGTGTTGGTGAGGATGTGGAGAAAGGGGAACCCTCTTGCACTGTTGGTGGAAATGCAAACTGGTGCAGCCACTCTGGAAAATAGTATGGAGTTTCCTCAAAATGTTAAACATAAAACTACCCTGTAATCCAGCAATCACACTACTAGGTATTTACCCCCAAAATACAAAAATACTAATTGAAAGGGATACGTGTACCCCAATGTCTATAGCAGCATTATCTACAATTGCCAAAGTATGGAAACAGCCCAAGTGTCCATCGACTGATGAACGGGTAAAGATGTGGTATATTTATACAATGGAATATTACTCAGTCATAAAAATGAATGAAATCTTGCCATTTGCAATGACATGGTTGGAACTAGAGTACTACGCCACACAAAATAAGTCAGTCAGAGAAAGACAAATACCATATGTTTTCACTCAGGTGGAATTTAAGAAACAAATGAGCAACGCAAAAAAAGAGAGAGAGAAACAGACTCTTAAGTACAGAGAACAAACTGATGGTTATTAGGGGGGAGGTGGGGGGGTTAGGTTAAATAGATGATGGGAATTAAGGAGTGTTCCTGTCAGGATGAGCCCACCGGGTTATTTATGGAATTGTCAAGTTAGTATATTGTACACCTGAAACTAATATAACTATGTTAGCTAACTGGAATTAAAATAAAACTTTTAAAAAATGCAAATAATGAAAAAATGTAAGATTTAAACCCAAACATCCAGTAATTATGTTAAATGTAGATGGACTAAATGTTTCAGTTAAAAGATAGATTTGTCAAATTGGATTATAAGGTAAAACCCAACTTTATGCTACATAAACAAGTCTTACCTGAAGTATAAGGACACAGGTTGAAAATAAAAGGATGTAAAACAATATTCCATGCAAATAGTAAATAAATTAAAGCTGATGTAACTATGCTAATGTCAAAGTATACTAAAGGCAAGAAATATTAGTAGAAACAATGAAAAACATTTTATGGTAGTAAAGTGTCAATGTAACAGGCTATCCCAATCTTTAATTTTTATTTATGTAATAGCATAGCCTCAAAATATACATAGCACCAAAAAGAGCAAAACTAAAAGTAAAATAGATAAATCTAAATCATAGTGAGAAATTTTAACACATTCTTGTCAGTAACTGATAGAAGTAGACAAAAACATCAATGAAATTAACAGACTTGACCTAATTTGTAAATATTGAACACTATACCCAACAACTGCACAATACATATTCAAGAGCAAATTGAATATTTATCAAAACAGACCATATGCCATGCCACAATGCAAGTTTCAACAAATTTCAAAGGATTGAATTCATATAGGGTGACTGAAATCAATGTGGTCTCTGACCACATTAGAATTAAGCCAGAAATAAGTTTTTAAAAGATAGATAGGAAATCCCCAGTGATTAAGCATTGTACTTATAAATAACCGTGGATTAAAGGAGAAACGAGAAGATTGGGATTTAGAGATCATTTTCAACTAAACGTATGCATAGGTGGTTTAACATTTATAAATCAATCAATATATTCCAACATAAAGAGAATAATGGAGAAAAAATCTGAGCATTTCAATAGATGCAAAAAATTGGTAAATTTTAATAGCCATTCATATAAACATATTATAGGAGTCAAAGGAAACTTCCTCAAATATTATTAATAAAGGATATATTCTTAAAACCTAACATCATACTTAGTGGTAAAATATTAAAAGTTTCCTCACCCTACCCCCTCGGATTAGGAATAAGATGTCTGAAATGCCCACCACCACCACTTCCTTTTGGCATTGTACTGGTGCTTATAGCCAGTGGAGCAAGGCATGAAAAAGAAATAAAAGTTATTAGGATTGGAAAAGAAGGAAAGCTGTCATTACTTACAGATCACATGATTATATAAGTAGAAAACCCAAAGTAATATACAGATAAGCTATTAGAATTTATAAGTGAATTAATAAGTTTGCTAGATGCAAGATCAATTCACAAAAAATTAATTGTATTTCTATATATTAGCAACATTGAATTAGAAAATAATTTTTAATTATATCATTGACAATATTATCTACAAACATCAAAACAAAACAAAATATGTAAAAACTAAAACCAAAAATATGTAAAAACAAAATGTGCAATAGTACTGGGACATGGGCTGCAAAGCCTAAAATATTTACTCTCTGTCCCTTTATAGAAAATGTTTGCCAGCACCTGGATTAGAAAAATCAAACTTTTAAAGATGTCAGTTTTCTATAGTTGCAATAATTCTATTTAAATTCCCAGCAAACTGTGTGTGTGCATGCATGGATGTGCATGGATGTAAGATAAGAGATGATGTTCAAATGTATAGGGAAATGCAAAGGGCTAAAAAGAACCAATAAAATCTTAAAGAACAAAAATCAAGTTTCAGGACTTCTACACCCTATTTTCAAGATTTATTATAGTGCTACAATTTATATGGCACAAGAATAGACAATTAGGTTAGTGGAACTATGCCAGAATAGAGTTCAGAAATAGACCCACATGATTTATGGCATGCTGCCATATCAGTGCAGTAGGGAATAGATGACCTTTTCAATAAGTGACACTGAATCCATTGTATATCATCTGTGAAAAAAACTAAAGGACCTTGACCCTTCCTCACACCATATGGATTGTATGCCCAAATATGAAAGGTAAAATAGTAAAGTTAATGGGAGATAGAGTAGGAAAACCTTTTGGCAACCTTGGGGATAGGCAAGGGTTTTTAAATCAGGACATGGAAGGCACTAAACTTAAAGAAAGATACTGACAAAATTAAGAACTTCTAGTCATCAAAAGAAACTACCAAGAATAAAAAGACAAGCCACAGAATAGAACATATTTGCAATTCACATAGCTGACAAAAAAATCAAATACAGAATTTGTAAAGGACTCCTATAAATCAATAAGGGAAGACAACCCAATATAAAAATGAAGTTATTTCACAAAAGTAGATGACCACTAAACATATGAAGAGGAGCTTAACTTCATTATTTCATCAGGAAAGTACAAGTTAAAGCCACAGTGAAAATACCCCTACATACCTCTTAGAGTGGTTAAAATTAACAACTGATCATACCATTAGCAAAGATGTGGAACAAATGGAGCTTGTATACACTGCTGATGGGAATGCAAATTGGTACAACCACTCTGGAAAACTATTAGGCAGTATCTGCTAAACCTGGACATACTCATACCCTGTTACCTATCATTTCTACTACTGGGTATATACTCAACAGAAATGTGTATACACACACACACACACACACACACACACACACCATTGTTAGAAAGACCTGCTTGCAAGGTTGGCCCTTGGCTGGCATCTGAAGACTTGGATTTGGGGAAGGTTTCCACCATCTTTCTTTTTTATTATTATTTTTTTAACATAATGTATTATTTGTTTCAGGGGTACAGGTCTGTGATTCATCAGTCTTACACAGTTCACAGGTGCTCACCCTAGTACATACCCTCCCCAGTGTCCATCACTCAGCCACCTTATCCCTCCCACCCCCCTCCACTCCAGCAACCCTCCCTTTGTTTCTTGAGATTAAGGGTCTCTTATGGTTTGTCTCTCTCTCTGGTTTCATCTTGTTTCATTTTTCCCTCCCTTCCCCTATGATCCTCTGTCTTGTTTCTCAAATTCCTCATATCAGTGAGATCATATGATACTTGTCTTTCTCTGATTGACTTATTTCGCTTAGCATAATGCCCTCCACTTCCATCCACATCATTGCAAATGGCAAGATTTCATTTTTTGATGGCTGCATAATACTCCATATATATATTCCATATATATATATGGTTAACATTTTGGCCATAACCATATATATATATATATATATACCACATCTTCTTTATCCACTCATCTGTTGATGGACATCTAGGCTCTTTCCATCATTTGTCTATTGTGGACATTGCTGCTGTAAACATTGGGGTGCACGTGCTGCTTCAGATCACTACATTTGTATCTTTGGGATAAATACCCAGTAGTGCAATTGCGGGGCCGTGGGGTAGCTCTATTTTCAACTTTTTGAGGAATCTCCACACTGTTTTCCAGAGTGGCTGCATCAGCTTGCATTCCTACCAATAGTGTAGGAGGGTTCCCCTTTCTCCGCATCCTCGCCAACATCTGTAGTTTCCTGACTTGTTAATTTTAGCCATTCTGACTGGTGTGAGGTGGTATCTGATTGATCCACCATCTTTCTAATGATAAGTATAGTTTAGTAAGTCTTTCTTTTTAAGATTTATTTATTTATTTTGAAAGAGAGAGCACGAGTGGGAGGGACAGAGGGAGAAGGAGAGAGAATCTCAAGCAGACTCCATGCTGAGCACAGAGCCCAACGTGGGGCTCGATCCCATGACCCCAAGATCATGACCTAAGCCCAAATCAAGAGTCGGATGCTTAACCGACTGAGCCACCCAGGTGCCCCTAGTTTATTATATCTTAATTGTGCAAATAATATAGCTTGTGCTGAACACCTGCTCTCCTTCTGAGAGTCTCGAGTTTGGGTACCTGTCAGGCAGAGGGTGCCTATATGATCAGCCCCTTAATTAAAATATTGAGTACCAATTCTCTAGTGAGATGGTAAGCAGCATTTCACACGTGTTGTCACAATTTGATGCTGGAGAAAGTAAGCATGTTCTGCATGACTCCACTGGGAGAGGACTCTTAGAAACTTGTGTCTGTTTTCCTCTAGACTTCCCACCATGCACCTTTTTCCTTTGCTGATTTTGCTTTGTATGCTTTTGCTGTAATTAGTCTTAGCCACAAGTATGACTAGAGTCCCATGAGTCCTTCTTAGCACATCACCAAACCTGAGGTGGTCTTCAGGACACCCAACACAGTGGTGACAGTGGTGGGATTTTCTAGAGTGACCCTAACTCACTTAAATATGGCAAAAGCATTGTTTGAAAAAGGGAAGGTAGAGGACGACAAACCTGTGGTACCTGGGTGGCTATGGATTTATCCATGATACAAAACAGCAGATGAGCTGCTTTCTGTTGTGAGAGGTAAAAGTCACCAATGAAATTTGAAAATGATTGATCCAACTCCAGGAGAGTTGGCTCAGTGGATCCTCTGGCTACTTTTGGCCGTGATGGCTGAAGTGAGGGGGAGGGGAAGTGCATCCTAGATGACACCTTCGGTTTTTCTTTTCTCCTCCAGGAAAGGGCCCAAACTTTACTCCCAAAGGTGATCCATGGATGGGCCAAAATGTTAAGAAATTCATGCACCTTTTGTCCAAGTGGGAGGAAGAAAGGTTAAATCACTTCCCAGGGCTGGAGCAGTTTTATAAATCAAAAGGCAGGGGCGCCTGGGTGGCTCAGTTGGTTAAGCCACTGCCTTCAGCTCAGGTCATGATCCTGGAGTCCCGGGATCGAGTCCCGCATCGGGCTCCCTGCTCGGTGGGGAGCCTGCTTCTCCCTCTGACCCTCCCCCTCTCATGCTCTCTCCTTCTCACTCTCAAATAAATAAATAAAATCTTTTAAAAAAAAAAAAAGGCAAAATACTCTGGCCACTGCTACAACAACCTCCCACCCCCACCCCCTTATTACAGCTGGGAGCTCTCTGCAACTATAATGTTACATGGGTAAATGCTGAATTTTCTGTGAGAGGTTTGAGCAAACTTTTAATAAGGGGGAAAAGGGAGAACTTTTTAATTTATTTTATTTTATTTTATTGTTATTATTATGTTCAGTTAGCCAACATATAGTACATCATTAGTTTTTGATGTAGTGTTCAGCGATTCATTAGTTGTGTATAACACCCAGTGCTCATCACCACATGTGCCCTAAATGGCTTTGTTATTTTGTGGCTATTGCATCTGGAGATACGACAAAAAATGATGTAAAATGTTGTATTTTTGTAATCTCGTAAAGCTAGAGGCATCATTCTGATCAGGGAAAGACACAAAAAAGAAAGAGTGTTAGTGGAACACAGCCACCTTGTTCTTTGTTGCCAGTGAGCAGATAGAAATTCAAATTCTTTGAGTAATGGAAACAGAACTAGTCTCCATAACTAATGATTTTTTTCATAACTAATGATTTTATACTATCATTTTTACCTATTGGAGCTTCTAGAAAAAGGAAGACATGAAAAGACGATCTCCAGATGAAAATAATTTTTTTGAGTTTAAAAAGCAGGTTTTAGTTGCTAATAAGCTTTTACAAAACCAAATGGCTAACTCTTAGAGACTGATAATTTTTCATCCTGATGTGCATAATTTTGAGTGGTCAGTTTGGACTGTAAGACAAAATAAAGAGTTTAGGGAAGTCTTGCTTATCACTTAGACTTGGACTTAGACCATGGCCGACTGGCCCTGTAGCATCCCAGCTTTGCTGCTGCCTAAGAAAGCCTGCTAACTTTTTTGACATCCTAATTTGGCATTCGCAGATCCTAATTGCCTGGACCTGACTCTCAGCTGAAACTGGGATGGTCTGCTATAGATTGTTCCCACCTTGGCACCAGATGTGCTGAACTGAAAGCAGGCACAAGCTAAATGAACTCTAAAGGAATAAAATGAACTTTAAATGAATTCAGACTCAAGTCATTGCAGATTTGGGTCACCCCTCCTGTAGGGCTCTAAATTTATGAAACCATCCTGCGTTCTGGCTGGGCCATTTAGGACAGTTGCTGATGCCCACAGGAAAAGGCTTGTTCTCTGACTGGACCATCTGAAATTGATCTGCTGCTTGGCTCTTTATGGCTGATACACAAATTGATTGCATTCTTGTGATTTCTGCAAAAACTATAAATTGGGGGAAGGCACGTCACAAGAAATGTGACCCCTTCCCCACTCCTGACAGATTGCTCTTGACCCCTTCTTGGGACTGTGCCACTGCTGTTGGTGGTTGTGTTTGGCTTTCCAGGTTAGTTCCGGTTTACAAAAATGGATTGATAACTTCACTCCTCTCACCTGTCTCCTGATACACAAACCTTAGTAATGCAATTTGCTTAGTAAATGCAGCTATCCCCAGAAAGAGAGTGATAACTTTTCTAAGCTGCTCACTGGATAAATGATCAGGACAAAAGGGAAGAGTGGTATGAAAACTCATTTTCAAAATATTTGAAAATTCAGGATTCCATCTTGACCAGTTCCTTGACATGATATGTCTTTCTGGTTAAACTGTATAAAAATGTTTGCCTATGAAAATGCTCTTAAACATCTTGCATACAGTTCTTCCAGACAAAAGTTCTGAATGAGAGGAGAAAATTGTAAAACTCTGGTTGCTAAATGAGACAGCTGCTTTCAAGAGACACTCCCATTGGAATCAAAGAATGAACTGAACTGTGTGGACTGGAGTGGAAACCTTAGGATAGGAGGCCTGCGGTGGGAGGCCCTATTGGAGGTCGTGTTAACCTAAACTGCCTGATTAATGTATGTGATGCCTAACATTTGTAAACTCTTTTTGTCCAAGAGTACTGTGTGTGCCCTCTGGAATTGTACTTGTCTGTGAGCCCTGACTGTCCTGGCACTGCCTCAGCCTTGGAAGGCATTCAGGTCAGGTTCAATTTACTGGCCAGGCTTGTGCTGTGCCTGGATTTTTTTCTAAGAATAGCATTCTCAGGCTTGTCATGTGAACTCTTTTTCTGCACAGTCCACCCCATTGGCTCTTGGCCAAGGTGTCTTTGTCAGTAGGCCCCAATGCAGCAAAGTAAGCTTAATCTATAGTGTTAGCCTCGAGACTAAAAACTGCTTGCAAGTTTGTCCCTTGGATGACATCTGAAGACCTGGATTTGGAGAGGATTCCACCATCCTCTTAAGGATAAGAGTGGTTTACTCTGTGTCTAAACTGTACAAAGAGTATGCCTTATGCTAAATACCTGTTTTCCTTTTGAGAGTCTGGAGTTTGGGTATGTGCTAGGCAGAAGGTGCCCATGTGACCAGCCTCTAATAAAAACATTGAGTCTCTAAGAACATCCTTGGTAGATAGCATTTCACACATGTTGTCACATTTTGATGCTGGAGGAATTATGCATGTGCTATGTGACTGCACTAGGAGAAGAATCTTAGAAGTTTGTGCCTGGTTCCCTCTGGACTTTGCACCATGCACCTTTTTTCTTTGCTGTTTTTGCTTTGTATCATTTTGCTTAGTAAACCTTAGCCATTAATACAGCTGTATACTGAGTTCTGTGAATCCTAGTGAATCACCAAACCTGGAGGTAATCTTTGGGACCTCCAGAACAACAAGAATGTTCATAGAAGCTTTATTTATAATACCAAAAAATGGGGGGGGGGGATCTCAAATGTCCATCAACAAGTGAATGGGACAAATAATTATACATTCACACACTGGAATACTATACAGCAATGAAAACAAGTGAACCAATTCTACATACACCAATATGGTTGAATCTAATAGACATAATGTTGAGTGAAAGAAACCAGATGCAAAAAGGTACATATTTTATGATTTTATTAATATAAAGCTTAGAAATGGACCTACTTATTTATGGTGATTGATGTTTGAATGGTGATTAACTTTGGGAGCTGGGGGATGTTAATAACTGGAAAGGGGCACAAGGGAGGCTTCTGCAGTGCTGATAATGTTCCATATCTTTTTTATTATGTTCAATTAGCCAGCATATAGAACATCATTAGTTTTTTGTTCTTTTTTTTTTAAAAGATTTTATTTATTTGAGAGAGAGAGAGCACATGAGAGGGGGGAGGGTCAGAGGGAGAAGCAGACTCCCCGCTGAGCAGGGAGCCCGATGCGGGACCCAATCCCGGGACTCCAGGATCATGACCTGAGCCGAAGGCAGTCGCTTAACCAACTGAGCCATCCAGGCGCCCCAGAACATCATTAGTTTTTGATGTAGTGTTCAGTGCTTCATCAGTTGCATATAACACCCAGTGCTCATCACCACTTTAATGTTAATTAATAGTGCCCTCTTTAATATACATCACCCGGTTACCCCATCTCCCCAACCCCTCCCTTCTGTAACCCTCGGTTTGGTTTCTGGAGTCCAGAGTCTCTCATGGTTTGCCTCCCTCTCCGATTCCATATATTGGTTTGGGTTGTGTGCTTACTATGTAAATATTCATTAAATTTTACATTTAACATTTATATACTTCATGTATATTATACTATAAGAAATTACCCCCCAAAAATACTCTAGTGTCCAGTGATGGGTGAAAAGATAAACACAACATGGTGTGTACATACAGTGGAAAATTTTTCAGTCTTGAAAAAGAATAAAATTCTGACACATAGTACAAAATGGGTGAACCTTGAAGACATTGTTCTAAGTGGAATAAACCAGTCACAAAAGGACAAATATTGTATGATTCCACATATATGAGGTACCAAGAGAAGGCAAATTTATAGATACAGAAAGAATGGTGATTGCCAGGGGCTGGCAAGAAGGGAACATGGGGAGTTATTGTTTAATGGGTACAGTTTCAGTTTGGGAAGATGGAAAAGTTCTGGAGATGGGTGGTGATGATAGTTGTATTACACTGTGAATGTACTTAATGCCACTGATTAAAAATGGTTAAAATGGGGCGCCTGGGTGGCTCAGTTGGTTAAAGCATCTGCCTTCGGCTCAGGTCATGATCCCAGGGTCCTGGAATCGAGCCCCATGTCAGGCTCCCTGCTCAGTGGGGAGTCTGCTTCTCCCTTTGCCCCTCCCCCTGCTCTTGCTCTCTCTCTCTCTCTCTCTCTCTCAAATAAATAAATGATTTATTTTAAAAAAATAATATAAAAATTGTTAAAATGGTAAATTTTATGTTATATATATTTTACTACAATAAAAAAAGAAACAAAATGGAAGGAGCAGTGTGTAAACCTGGTTGTGATATCAATCTAAGGTAAAATGTGTGCTTTCCAGAGTGGACCCTGGAATATGACCAAGGCATTGACAGCTCTCTGGTTCTGTCCCTAAAAGTGAAGCAACACTAACAATGTGCATCTTTGATAAGTTTCATACTTAGGATAAAACAGGGGCAAAAATAAAATCCCCAAGAAAAATGTGTTCCAAAAAAAAAAGCGGTACAGTTCTGTCAGTACTAACATGAAATGATATTCAATATATATTTTGGGGAAAAAGTTTGAGAACAAGCTCTTTGTGTATAGTGCTATCCTATGTTATACAATATATCCTATGTTATAAAAGGGGAAAAAATGTGTGAATAAATGAACTATTTCCTCGTTATAAGAGGTATTGATGTAATAATTGCCTTTTGAAAGACAAAAAGAAATTCAACTACATGTAACATAAACATCAATTATCAGATAGATTCTAATTTCAGAATGCTAACCTATAAAAAAACAAGACATCTTATATTCAGGGAAATAAGGTGTGTGTGTGTACATACATACATACACACATAATATTTAGACACATGAACAGATTCTGTATAAATTTTCATTAAAATTATGCCTTTTGTAGCTGTCTGATAGTTCAAGTGTTCCCTTAAGTTTTCAAAAATGTTCCTCTGCCAAGTGAATTTTACACTATGTGTAAGGTTTCACAAAATTTCCCATCAGACACAATAATATTAAAATATTTTGACTTATTTGGATAAGATGTGCTGTTCATTGAATTAAAATGTGTCAGCACTATGCAATTGAAGGAGATCAAGATAAATTCATTTCAGTTTTTTGGTTTAGTATGCCATCTTTAAGCTGATGAGCTTTTGTTCAGCTTTATTGAAGCATAGTTTACATTAATATTTGATAGTCAATATAGCTTTTGCCGTTTTCGTGGGATTTAAGGAAATTCAGCATATAAATATCAGTAATAGAATTCTATCATTCATAGAACTATTAATTTTCATGTGCATTCTTTTCTCTCATATATAGATTATGTGACTTCTTTGTAAGAGCATAAAGCCCTTTAAGAACAGAGATAATTGCATACTCTTTCTCTTGGAGAGCCCTACAGTGCTTCGTATGGCCTTGTACATGACATAGATACTAACTTTGAGACACAGAACTTTGTTCAATCAGGAAATGTAAACCTAATACAAAGAAAAAAAACTGTTCCCTGATTGGATTTGTGCCCTAGAAAGATCTTGAGCATTTCTCAATTCTATCTCAGGATGCAACAGTAGAATGAAACTCAGTGGACGACCCTACAGGCATATGGGAGTCCTTGGAACTTCAAAACTCTATGACATTCGGAAAACTATCTTCACCTTCACTCCACAGGTGGGTGGAATGAGCTTTAGCATGCATTGAGATGAATGGAAGTAAAACAGAAACATTATAGAAATAAAACATTACTGGAGTTAGAACAAGTATTAGAGTATTTTAGAATTAATATGTAACAAGTATTAGGCCTTGCACATATTAAGTTGCTTAATAAATATTTGTTGAGTAGGACTGAATGGAAGTTGTAGCACAGAACAATGCCAAGTGATTGTGGCTACCAAGAGTAGTCCTGGGTGTTGCAGAAACAGTGACTAGGGATTTTATAAATGTTGGAGTACTTTAAAAAGTACTCCTTTTAAATGTTAAAAATAAGACTATATTTGTCCTTTATTAACAAAATATAGTCTTTTTTATTTAGCTACCGAATTATGTGTTCTCTTTGTTTTGGGCAGGGGCCCTTTTTATATGCCTGGAAATCATTGATATCCTCTTCTAAACAAAAATGTCAGTACTGTTTTAGCCATGATTATGCACATTATTAGCCTGATATTTATTAGCCACATCACAATAATAAGCCAAATTGTATGTGTGCATAGGAGGAGAAACTATTTTCTGGAAAGAAAGCTGACGCTCCCCATTTGTCATCTTATATCTGAAATTGTGCAGCTGAGGTATAGACAAAAGAGTAATGGACCATAGATTCTATTTCTGACCTTGCCATTTGCTAGCCATATGACTTTGTTAATCTGCTTAATGTCTCTTGGCCTTATTTTCATCTACTAAAAGATAAGCCTTCACTCATTTGTTATATAATTAAATAAAATTCTGTCCTTGAAAACACTTTGTAAACTATAGTACACTATCAAAATGTCAAAAACTATTATATGTACTAATGGACTATCAGATTCTTTGGAAAGAATGAGGCACTAAAGTTGGGGATATTGTTGCCTCTGTGACTTGTTATATAGCCCTGTGAATATGTGAGTACTTGAAAATATTACTGGACAGTTGTAAGAGCAAATTATTCTGAGCTGTTATTTTTCTTCTTTTTCTCAGTTTATAGACCAGCAACAGTTCTACCTGGCTCTGGACAACAAGATGATAGTAGAAATGCTTAGAACAGACCTCTCCTACCTCTGTAGCCGCTGGAGGATGACAGGCCAACCCACCATCACCTTCCCCATCTCACATACCATGCTTGGTAAGGTTGTATGAGGCAAGAAACAAATGTATTTTTGGAATAAATCATGTAGTTAGTCCTTCAAATGCTTAGAGTCACCGGAGAACTACTCATTATCATTTAGTCTTTCAATAGTTATATATTAGCCCCTATTTTGTGCCAGGCACTTATCAAAGCACTTGGGTTACATGAGGTGAATAAGGCAGCTGAGGTTTCTACCCTCATGGAGCTTATGTTTTAGAATTAATATGTAACAAATGAACCAATGCAGAAGAATATTTCAGATGGTTTGAGAGCTATAATTCAAAAAATGTAATAGAATAACTTGGGGGCTACTTGGGGACTAATTGGCTTTTAGGTCAATTTGCAGAAACTTTATTAATGCAATTCATTTTAAAGATAATAATAATACATTCTGCATCTGTCTTACTCCAGTGGAGCATCAAGATTTTATAGATGAGTTCCCAGACTTATCCTTCCAAGGCTTGCCTAACCGAAGCAGTAAGATTTAACAGGGAGAAGTGAATAGGCTTTCAGTTTATCTTTCCCTTATTGACTGGGCTTCCTGACATTGCTTATTTGAAACTGGGTGAAAGGACTTATTTTTCTTTCAGTTCCTGGAGGACTAGAGCCAATACTGAAGCACTGCTTTCTTTCTGTGTCTTTGCAATTGCTTCTAAAAGCCTGTTTGTACTGCCAGAGTACATAGAATTCCTTTTCATTAGAGAAGAATCCTTTCTCATAAATCATTCAATGTCCAGTCAGACTGTTAGGGATATTGGTCACATCTCTAAAGTGCTTCAAAAACAGAGGAACTGAGAAAGTAGGATAGTCTTTCTTCTTTTTGCCTTTCTTCTTTATTTAAGCCAATTAACAAATACCTCATTAATAAACACTATGTTCCCAGAATTGTCTTCAGAAAGTATAGAGTCCAATTGGAGAGGCAAAGCTGATACACAAAAATAATAGAAAACAATTGAAGACAGTTATATAAAGAAGTACCAAACCATTAGATTAGTATTTTAAGGTGAAGGCGATCAAGTTGTTAAAGAAAATTTCTTGACTGAGGTGGGACTTATCAAGGCTTTTTGGGATGGGTAGAGGGAAAAAGGAAAGGCACTTTAGTTAAGGGAAAAATACCATGAATGAGACTAGAGACAGGGTCGAGCTTGACTTGTGAGTGTACAATGGAGAGGCCAACCTGCATAGAGTGGCTTTGCATGTTGGAGTATAATTATCCACAAAGTTAGATAAGGTGGGGTCACATTATGAAGGCATTGAAAATAAGCAAAGATATTTAACCAGATTTTCTCAGAAGTCTGAAAGTATCAAAAGTTTTTGAGCAAGGAGCGACATGATGAAAGTAGTGTTTACAGAATATTGATTTGATGACAGTATACACTGTAGTGAGGAGAATTTGATATCAAAGAAAATAATCCAGGTTTGAGATGATGAGAAGATACATTGGATTGGTGGTAATAACAATAGAGTGGGAAAGAAGAATACAGGAGTCAGTTTAGACAACACCTGCAAGTCAAATGTTGGCTAACTAGATATGGGATATGAATCAAAGTGATGTGAAGATTTAGAGACTAGGTAAATAATGCTGCCTTTGATAGAAGCAGAGAAATTCTATAGGAAGATGCCAATTGTAAAGGGACATGTTGAATTTGTGGTGACAAAGAGATTTCAAAATTGAAATATCTAATAGGTGAGATACACAGCCATGGCTTGGGGAAAAAAATAAAACTAAAGATCTAGATTTAAATCACAAAGTTTTGATACTTGGTATTTGGTCACACAACAAAAGCAGCAGTAACAATAGCAGTAATAACTGCAATATTTATTGAACATTTTCTCTGTGCTAGGCACTGAGCTAAGTGCTTTCAATGCATTATTTTGAAATCTCTACAACTCTATTCAGGTAGGTAATATTAATAGCCCCATTTTATAGAGTCACAAAGCTTGTGACAGAGTCGGGCCTCTAACCAGGTCTGTCGGTCCCCAAATCCTACGTTACCAACAGCTGTGTGTTTTTGTTAGTGACAGTTTTGTGCTGGTGAAATGAGAATGAATATGCTAGCGATCACATTAAAATGTGAATTAGTTAAATTATCATATTAAAGATAAAGATATCCAGAATACATATAAGACCAAAATCCAGCTAGATGCTACTTACAAAAGCTATCCCTAAGATAAGATTATACGGGGAAAAACAGAAAGTAAAGGAATGTGTAAGATAAATCATGTAAATGCTAACAAAAAGGAAGCAATGGTGGCAACACTAATATTAAAAATAGTAAATATAATTCAAGGCACATGTCAGTAAAAGGGACAGGAAGGATATTTTATATTGATAAGAGCTACACAGAAAAAAGCAGAATCAAATCTATAAATACTGATAACAAACTGATGGTTGCCAGAGGGGAGGGGGCTGGGGGATTGGACAAAATGGGTGAAGGGGAAAGGGAGATATAGGTTTCCAGTTATGGAATGAATAAGTCATGGGAATCAAAGACACAGAATAAGGGGTACAGTCGATAATATTGCAATAGCAATGTAATGAAACAGATAGTAAGGACACTTGGGGTGAATACAGCATAATGTATAAACTTGCCAAATCACTGAGTTGTACACATGACACTAACGTAACATTGTGTGTCAACTATACTCAAAAAGGGAGTTGCAGTATAACAAGATGATATAACAGTTTTAAACTTTTATCTACACAGCATCAGTGAAATGTATAAAGCAGATATTTAGGAAAACTTAAAGACAATATGATAAAACCATTGTACAGTCATAGTGGGAAACCATAACATACTTCTATCACAATGTCATAGATCAATTATAAAAAATAAAGATATAGAGGGTTAACAAGCCTGATTTTTGTATTTATGGGTATATATAAAACTATATCCAAAAAGAATACACAAAGAATGTTTATTTTTTAAACAGTAGAAATTATGTAGATGATATTGCCAGACTTAAGACATAAAACTAATTAACACAAGAATAATAAAAAACCTGACCATGAAGGAATTAATTTTTTTTTTACAAATGATACTTAGATTAAAGAAGACATCAAATTTGAAATTAGTGTTCTAAAATTTAAAAAAATGATACTACTACTTATCAAAACTTAAGAGATTTGGCCGGAGTCATCTTTGGAAATTTTCATATCCATAAATACTTTGGAAAAAAAAAAGGGAGTTCCAGTTTCCAGACAAAATGGAGTAGACTCACTTCTCACTATTCCTCCTGCTAAGTACAGTTAAAAACCCTGGACGTTATCTATAAAAAAAAAACATAAGAAAACTCTGAAAGTCTGAAAAAAGAAGGGAGACTGGCTAGGGACTTTGCACCTGAGAAATGACACAGCAGTGAGTATTCTGTCTCATATATTCTGGACTGGATGCTGGAGAAGTTTTTATCCCAGAAATCCAAATGTGTAGCTTTAAAAAGGCCCAAGAAAAACCTTTCTTTTCTAGCCAAAGTAACAGGAGATGGACAACCTAGCCAGACAGAAAACTTTCAGACAGTAACTGTCCAACTCTGGCCAAAACCACAGAAAAAAACTGCAGCCCCACTCCCACTCCTATAACCAAAGGCTGAGTCCCCAAAGGGGACCCTAGACTTCTACCTTCACATAGCTGTGAAGAAGCACCCCTCTTCTTCCTTAGGGGTAGTGTCTGAGAAGTGCTAGTGGGGAGCTTAGACTTTCGTCCTTGCCCAACAATAGAGGAACCTCCTTCCATACCCACTATTAGTAACAAGGCAGTGTTCCCTTCCCTGCTGCACAGTATCAGAAGAGACGTGCTGAATCAGAGGATTCAGTAAGATCCAAAGTCTCATAAGATGATACCCTATATTTCCAGAATACAATAGAAATCACTTATACCAATGTCCAAGAAAATCATAACTTCAATGAGAAAAATTGATCAGCAAACACCAATACCAAGATAACAAAGATGTTGGAATTGTGACAACGATTTTAAGGTAGTCATCATAAAAAAAAACTTAATGAGAAATTATGACTGCACTGCTCTTGAAACTTGAAAGTAGGAAGTCTCAGCAAAGAAATAAAAATCCTCAGCAAAGAAAATGAAGATATAAAGAACCAAATGAAAGGTTTAGAACTGAAAACTACAATAACTAAAGTGAAAAACTCACTAAATAAGCTCAATAGCAGACTAGAGATGATAGAGTGAACTTGAATATATAACTATAGAATACCAGGAGGAATTAAGATGTGTGGAAGAACTTCACAATCAAGAAATGTAGAAATGTAAAGAAATGCAATTAAAGCAAGAGAAAGACTGACGTAGAAGGGAAAAGAGATGAAGACTGGTCAATATGAGATGGAAGAACAAATGAGACACCAAGGAGAGGAAAGTTATAGCCAGATGGGCTACAGGGATCCAAGAGAAAGAGACATGGGAATGGGTGGTAGAGGAGCAAAGAACATGGGAGAGCCCTGTGATTCAGGAGGCCAGAAATTTCTACCTCTAGATGGTGGTGTGGCATAGGTTATGAAGCTAATCCTGGCGTTCCACCAGCAACCATGAGTAGTGCCATGATGGGAAGCAACATATGTACTGAGCATTTGGGGCAGAGAGGTGTGAGACCTGTGGGTGGACAGGGTCCTCGAGGAATGAGGCCTAGAAATCCAGAAGGATGCATCAGAGGGAGAGAAGAGTATGAAGGCCCAAACAAAAAGCCCTGATTTTAGATGTGGTATCTAGGTTTTCATTCCAGTTTGGTTTTTTGTCTTTTCTTTTTTAGATACCAGTCTTTCAAATTCTTATATTTTAGTAATAAAGCTGCCTTTTCATGTATGTTAGCAGTTTATTGACCTAATATTTGTAAATGGTCTAGTTGGGCGGGCACAATTACATAATGCAGTGTTTGAAATGGGAATTTTTTTCCTTATTTCCTTTTTTATTGTTTATTTAAATTCAATTAATTAACATATAATGTCTTATTAGTTTCAGAGGTAGAGGTCAGTAATTCATCAGTCTTATATAATAACCAGTGCTCATTACATCATGTGCCCTCCTTAATGTCCATTACCCACTTCCCTCTCCCCCCACCCCCCACCCCCCCAGCAACCCTCAGTTTGTTTCCTATAGTTAAGCGTCTCTTATGGTTTGTCTCCCTCTCTGATTTCATCTTGTTTTATTTTTTCCTCTCTTCTCCTATGATCGTCTGTTTTGTTTCTTAAATTCCACAAATGAATGAGATCATATGATAATTGTCTTTCTCTGCTTGACTTATTTTGCTCAGCATAATACCCTCCAGTTCCATCCACATTGATGTAAATGGTAAGTATTCATCCTTTCTGTTGGCTTGAGTAATATTCCATTATACATATATGTCACATCTTTATCCATTCATCTGTCAATGGAAATCCGCGTTCTTTCTACAGTTTGACTATTGTGGACATTGCTGCTATAAACATTGGGGTACAGGTGCCCCTTCGGATCACTACATTTGTATCTTTGGGTAAATACCCAGTAGTACAATTGCTGGGTCATAGGGTAGCTCTATTTTCAACTTTTTGAGGAACCTCCATACTGTTTTCCAGAATGGCTGTACCAGCTTGCATTCCCACCAACAGTGTAAGAGGGTTCCCCTTTTTCCACATCCTTGTCAACATCTGTCATTTCCTGACTTGTTAATTTTAGCCATTCTGACTGGTGTGAGGTGGTATCTCATTGTGGTTTTGATTTGTATTTCCCTGGTGCCGGATGATGTTGAGTGTTTTTTCATGTGTCTGTTGGCCATTTAGATGTCTTCTTTGGAGAAGTGTCTGTTCATGTCTTCTGCCCATTTCTTGATTGGATTATTTGTTCTTTGGGTGTTGAGTTTGATAAGTTTTTATAGATTTTATAGATTTTGGGTACTAGCCCTTTATCTGTAATCTTCTCTCATTCAGTTGTCTTTTGGTTTTGTTGACTGTTTTCCTTTACTGTGCAAAAGGTTTTTATCTTGATGAAGTCCCAATAGTTCATTTTTATCTTTGTTTCCCTTGCTTTTGGATATGTGTCTAGCAAGAAGTTGCTGCAGCCGAGACCACAGAGGTTGCTGTCTGTGTTCTCCTCTAGGATTTTGATGGATTCCTGTCTCACATTTAAGTCTTTCATCCATTTTGAGTCTATTTTTGTGTATGGTGTAAGGAAATGGTCCAGTTTCATTCTTCTGCATGTGGCTGTCCAATTTTCCCAACACCATTTGTTGAAGAGACTCTCTTTTTTTCCATTGGATATTCTCTTCTGCTTTGTCGAAGATTAGTTGACCATAGAGTTAAGGGTCCATTTCTGGGTTCTCTGTTCTGTTCCATTGATCTATGTGTCTGTTTTCATGCCAGTACCATACTGTCTTGATGTTTACAGCTTTATAATAGAGCTTAAAGTCTGGGATTGTGATGCCACAAGCTTTGGATTTCTTTTTCAACATTCCTTTGGCTATTCGGGACTTTTCTGGTTCTATAACCAATTTTAGGATTGTTTGTTCCAGCTCTGTGAAAAACGTATTTTGATAGGGATTGCATTCAATGTATAGATTGCTCTAGGTAACATAGACATTTTATTTTTTTTATTTTTTTTAAAGATTTTATTTATTTATTTGACAGAGAGAGAGATAGTGAGAGCAGGAAAACAAGCAGGGGGAGTGGGAGAGAGAGAAGCAGCCTTCCCGCCAAGCAGGGAGCCCAATGCGGGGCTCGATCCCAGGACCCTGAGATCATGACCTGAGCCAAAAGCAGACACTTAACGACTGAGCCACCCAGGCGCCCCAGCATAGACATTTTCACAATATTTGTTCTTCCAATCCATGAGCATGGAATATTTTTCCATTTCTTTGTGTCTTCCTCAATTTCTTTCATGAGTGTTCTATAGTTTTCTGAGTACAGATCCTTTGCCTCTTTGGTTAGGTTTATTCCTAGGTATGTTATGGTTTTTGGTGCAATTATAAATGGGATCAACTCCTTAATTTCTCTTTCTTCTGTCTCATTGCTAGTGTATAGAAATGCAACTGATTTCTGTGCATTGATTTTATCTTTCCACTTTGCTGAATTCCCATATGAGTTCTAGCAATTTTGGGGTGGAGTCTTTTGGGTTTTCCACATAGAGTATCATGTCATCTGCAAAGAATAATTTTGACTTCTTTGCCCATTCAAATGCTTTTTATTTCTTTTTGTTGATTGCTACCCCAGCTTTCTTTTGATGTCCATTAGCATGGTAAATGGATTTCCACCCCCTCACTTTAAATCTGGAGGTGTCTTTGGGTCTAAAATGAGTCTCTTGCAGACAGCATATCGATGGGTCTTATTTTTTTTATCCAATCTGATATGCTGTGTCTTTTGATTGGGACATTTAGGCCATTTACATTCAGAGTAACTATTGAAAGATATGAATTTAGTACCATTGTATTACCTGTAAGGCCACTGTTTCTGTATATTGTCTCTGTTCCTTTCTGGTCTATGTTACTTTTGGGCTCTCTCTTCGTTTAAAGTATCCCTTTTAATATTTCTTGCAGGGCTGGTTTAGTGATCACAAATTCTTATAGTTTCTGTTTTCCTGGAAGCTTTTTATATCTCCTTCTATTTTGAATGACATCCTAGCTGGATAAAGTATTCTTGGCTGCATATTTTTCTCATTTAGCACCCTGAATATATCATGCCAATCCTTTCTGCCCTGCCAGGTCTCTGGATAGGTCTGCTGCCAATCTAATGTTTCTATCATTGTAGGTTACATGCCTCTTGTCCCAAGCTGCTTTCAGGATTTTCTCTTTGTCTCTGAGATTTGCAAGTTTCACTATTATATGTCAGGGTGTTGACTTATTTTTATTGATTTTGAGGTGGGTTTTCTGTGCCTCCTGGACTTCAATGCCTGTTTCCTTCCCCAGATTAGGGAAGTTCTCAGCTATAATTTGCTCCATTGTACCTTCTGCTCCTCTCTCTTTCCTCTTCTTCTGAGATCCCAATTATTCTAATATTGTTTCGCTTTATGGTATCACTTATCTCTTAAATTCTCCCCTTATGATCCAGTAGTTCTTTATCTCTTTTTCTCAGTTTCTTTATTCTCCATCATTTTGTCTTCTACATCACTAATTCTCTCTCTGTCTCATTTATCCTAGCAGTTAGAGCCTCCATTTTTTATTGCATCTCATTAATAGCCTTTTTTATTTCAACTTGGTTAGATTTTAGTTCTTTTATTTCTCCAGAAAGGGATTCTCTAGTGTCTTCTGTGCTTTTTTCAAGCCCAGCTAGTATCTTTATAATCATTATTCTGAACTCTAGTTCTGACATCTTACTTGTATCCATACTGATTAGGCCCCTGGCAGTCAGTACTGCCTCTTGTTCGCTTTTTTTGAGGTGAGTTTGTCCGTCTTGTCATTCTCACAGAAAGTGAATTCTATTTGAATTTGAATTTGAATTTGAATTCTATTCAAATAGAAAGTGCTTTTCTATTTGTAGAGTTGCAGCTATTATTTTCTTAGAGCTCCAATTGAGTTCACAGGTGTTCAGAATGATTTGATAGTTATCTAGCTGAATTCCTGGGACCAGACAAAACTAAGATCTCCTACTCCTCTGCCACCTTGGACTATGCCCTTAGTACCCCCCCCCCGCTTTTTTTTTAACTGTATAACGTCCCTCAAGCTATGCTAGTATACCTTGTGCCACTAAATTTCCAAAGTGTACCAATTTTTTCAACTGTGCTTCAAATAAATAGAAAAATAGTGATAAAAAATAATAAAAATTATAAGAGAATACCAAATTTAATTTTGTAAATCCAGATAAAATTAACAAATGTTCTAGAAAAGTAAATCATATAAGAATAAGCTTAATAAGAAACATGCATAGAATCATATGAGAAATTATAAAACTAATGAAGAGCATAAAAGGAGATTATAATTACTAGAGACACATACCATGTTGCTAGATGGAAATAGTTAATACTGAGAGGATGTCAATTCTCATTAATCTATCAATTCAGTGCAATTCCAAATCAAAATAAAAACTCAAATTTTTATGAACAAGCTGAATCTAAATTTCATATGGAAGAGAAAATGTGCAAAAATAATCAGATTTTTAAAAAACTAAAAATGATGACAGGAGACCAGAGCCACTGTAGTTAAAATAATGATAAAAGTTGCAATCCAGATAGAGGCCAAAGAACATTATCAACAATAGCCAAATTATGGAAAGAGCCCAAGTATCCATCAGCTGATAAATGGATAAAGAAGTTGTAGTAGATTAGATAGATAGATAGATAGATAGATAGATAGATAGATAGATAGATAGAGGAATATTACTCAGTCATCAAAAAGAATGAAATCTTGGCATTTGCAAGGACATAGTTGGGGCTAGAGAATATAATGCTATGTGAAATAAGTCAGAGAAAGAGAAATACCATATTATTTTTCTTTCATACGTGGAATTTAAGAAACAAAACAAACCAAAAAAAAGAGCATAGGGGGAAAAAAGAGAGAGAGAAGCAATCCAAGAAATAAACTCTTAACTGTAGAGAACACACTGACAGTTACCAGAGGGGAGGTGGGGGGTGGGTTAAATAGGTGATGGGAATTAAGGAGGCACTTGTCATGATGAGCACCAGGTGTTGTATGAAGTGTTGAATCACTAAATTCTACACCTGAAATTAATATTACACTGTATGTTAACTAACTGGGATCTAAATAAAAACATGAGAAAAAATATGTAAATAAATACATTTGGGAAAATCATTCATTTAGGCCTGCTACTTTACATTTTATTCAAAATTAAATTCTAAATAGTTTAAAAATCTAAGCAAAAATAAGGGCGCCTGGGTGGCTCAGTCATTAAGCATCTGCCTCCGGCTCAGGTCGTGATCCCAGGGTCCTGGGATCGAGCCCCACATCAGGCTCCCTGCTTGGCGGGGAACCTGTTTCTCCCTCTCCCACTCCCCCTGCTTGTGTTCCCTCTCTCACTGTCTCTCTCTCTCTCTGTCAAATAAATAAATAAAATCTTAAAAATATATATAAGCAAAAATAAATAAACCTATAAAAGTATTAAAAGGAGGGCGCCTGGGTGGTTCAGTTGTTTAAGCGACTGCCTTTGGCTCAGGTCATGATCCTGGAGTCCCGGGATCGAGTCCCGCATCGGGCTCCCTGCTTGGCGGGGAGTCTGCCTCTCCCTCTGACTCTCCCCCTCTCATGCTCTCTCTCTCTATCACTATCTCTCTCAATAAATAAATAAAAATCTTTAAAAAAAAAAGTATTAAAAGGAAATATGGGAGAATGTTTTTGTGATCTTGAGCTGAAAAAAACTGTACTTTTTGACACAAAAAAGGAAAAAATTGGCAAATTCAAAAACATGAAAATTTAAATAAGTCTTTTGTACAAAAATGAACTATGTTTGAGGTTGAAAGACAAATAACAAAGTAGGTATTTTCCATACATATGGTAGAGAAAAGAATAATATTCACAAAACATAAAGAACCCTTGAAAGTCAATTAGCAAAAAGATAAATAATAGAAGCGAGGGAAAAGGACAGGAACAGGCAAATCATAAAAGAAATACAAATAGCCAGTATATACATGAAAACATGCTCAATCTTTTTTTAAATTTTTTTATTGTTATGTTAATCTCCATATATTACATCGTTAGTTTTAGATGTAGTGTTCCATGATTCATTGTTTGTGTATAACACCCAGTGCTCCATGCAGAACGTGCCCTCCTTAATACCCATCGCCAGGCTAACCCATCCCCCTACCCCCCCTCCCCTCTAGAACGCTCAGTTTGTTTTTCAGAGTCCATAGTCTCTCATGGTTCGTCTCCCCCTCCGATTTCCCCCCCTTCATTCTTCCCCTCCTGCTATCTTCTTTTTTTTTTCTTAACATATATTGCATTATTTGTTTCAGAGGTACAGATCTGAGATTCAACAGTCTTGCAGAATTCACAGCGCTTACCAGAGCATATACCCTCCCCAGTGTCTATCACCCAGTCACCCCATCCCTCCCACCCACCCCCGACTCCAGCAACCCTCAGTTTGAAAACATGCTCAATCTTACTTGCTAGTAATAAAACAATAAAAAAATAAAAACAGTATCTTATAAGTATCACATAAACAAAGATTTAAAAGATCATTAATAAAGATGTGGGAAAACAGCCGCTTTCTATACTGATGGTGGAAATATAACTGGCACAACTTTTTTAGTGGGCAATTTTGGCAGTCTCTATAAAATTTTTAGTAAGTGTTCCCTTTGTCCTAACAGTTTTACTTATTAGAATTTATCCTAAGGAAATCACAGAATAGGTGCATAAAGATGTAAGTACAGTGATCTTCATCACAGTGTTGCTTATAATACAAAAACAGTTCAAATGTCTGCTCTGGAATCTTTTTTAGCTTTTACAAAGGATAAGTTAGAAAAGTGGATCATGAAAGAGTATGTATAGTATGATCCCCTGCACATAAAGTCAGGTAATTGTTAGCCTTCTTTATTTTGTATGCCTACACACACACACACACACACACACACACACACACACACACCAAGGCTCCTTACATGAGATAATATATAAAATGTTTAGCACAGTGCTTGGCACCTAACATTAAACAAATGGTTGTTGTTGTTATTGTCAGCTTTCAGTAACCATTAAGTATTCCGCCATCAGGCACTGTGCTAAGTGCTTATGATAAGATACTATCTTTGAGGAACTCTGTCTATTGGTAATCGCCCTTACCACTTGCCCATTCTATGGTGTTGTTGGCTCTCAGACCAATTGTTGAAATACAGGGTGGACAATGAAGAGCGTCTCATCTGTACCATTACCACCAGAAATGTTGGTTTGAAATAATTGAAATATTCCCCTTATTTCAAAGTTAAAACCACAAAAAATTGTTTTAAAATTCTCTTCATTTCAAGATGAAGACGGAACCAGCTTGAATTCAAGTATCCTAGCAGCACTCCGAAAAATGCAGGATGGCTACTTTGGTGGAGCAAGGTAAGTGACCTCTACACACTTTTTAGTGAAAAGAAATGAAATTTGGAAACTGGGTATAGTAATGGTAGACTTGTAATGCCTTTCTCTGTGTCTTTTTTATTTATTTATTTAAATTCAATTAGCCAATACTTAGTACATCATTAGTTTCAGATGCAGTGTTCAACAATTCATCCATTGCACAATATAGTCCCATTCTATTTAGAGGAACTCATTTTTGATACTTCGAATGAAGGAATTTAATGTTATAGAGAAGGCTTGGAATGTTTCCCCACCCTGTTCTTTGCCTAGACCTCATCAATTCAGTGGACCAGAAAACTTATTCTTTCAAAAGCAAAAAAGCTACTGAACTGTTCAATTCTGGCTGCTTTTCTTTTCTCTTTTCCCTAAGTTTTTATTTGAAAAATTCCAAGCTTACAGAAGTGTGCAAAAATGGTATTGAACACCATATACCGTTCCTTAGGATTCACCTGTTGGTAACATCTGTTTCACTTGTACATTCTCTCTCGCTCCTCTTCCTTCCTCTCCTCTCACTCCTCCCTCACTTCCCTTCTTCTCTACTCTCCTCCCTCTCTCACACATACATATGTGCAAATGTACACACACACACATACACACACACACACACTCTTTAATTGCTGAAGTATGAGATTTAGCCAGAGACATCATGACAATTCAACTCTAAATACTTTAGTTTGTCTTATGAGGACAAGGGTATTCTCATAGCTACAATACAATCATCACACTCACAAAATTCAATATTGATACAGTACTATTATTACCTAATCTGGAGTCCATATTCACAATTACCCAATTGTCCTAATAATGTTTTTTTCCCGTACCTTTTTTTCCCATTCTAAGACCCAATCAAAGATCACACATTGGCATTTAGTTATTATATCTCCTTGATGTCTTTTAATCTAGAACAATTCCCCAGCCTTTTGTGAACCTTTCATGACAGTTTTAAGCACAGTTTTGAAGAAAGAAGGTCAGTTATAATGCAGAATGTCTTTCAGTTTGGTTAAAGTGGTATCTGGTAGGTTTCTCCATATCCTTTCTATGATAATCTTTAACTAGTCTTACCTTCCATTGGTGAATCAGTTATTACTAATGGGGTTTTAAAGTGATGATTCTGTGTTTCTATCATCCTGTGCATATTTATTAGTTAGAATCCTTGTGTTAAAAAAAAAGAGAGAGAGAGCTTTCCGTTATCCCCTTTTATTTTATAGTTTTAGTGTAGCATAGATTCATGGATTCTGATTTTATTCAATATGCTATGCTCCATTCCTGTCATTGTTTTTTTCAGTGTTCAAATTATCCAAGGTCTGGCCTTTGGGAGCCCCTTCAAGCTGACTTCTTTTTCTTTTTTGTACATCTATTTTGAGTAATGGCCTTTATTGAGCCTGCCCACCAATTCTGCTTTGAGTGGGTTTTTTGCTTGAGCAGCGACCCACAGCTCACCTCACTGAAGGCAGAAGGACAGTCCCTCCAGTCTGCGAAGGGAAGTGGGAAGCGCATTACTCCCCTTCATGGAAAGGAGGACAATGTCCTTCCTCTGAGAAAGCGACCAGGCTTAGTCCTTGCGCTAGCTTCCTTAGTTGATTGTGTCCTGGAAAACGTACAGGATGTTGGTGGCAGCCACAGCAATAATGTTCTCCACCAGGTGCCAGGCTGTGGTTCTTGAGAAAATCAGTACTACTGACTTTCCCTTTGGGTTTTGCAATTGGCTTTATACATAGGAGAGGATATGGCCTACAATCCTCTATAATTCATAAAATTTTCAAATATCATCTTTCAATTCCAAAATGATCTTTGAGTATTTTTTTCTAATGATGTGATGGATTTGTGATGATTTCTCTTCATTCTGTCCCAGCTTCTCTGCAGCCAGTGGAGATTTTGGCTGGATGTTTGACATAGTTAGCAGCATAGTATATGGTGGTGAAAGAGAACAAAACTGATCTGCTGGTAGATTGTGAACCCATAATTTTAGTCTTTGTTAACACAACACCCCAGCCTACACTACACCATGCCTAGAAGTGCTATAAAATTTCATATTTACAAAATTTATACTAATATATAAAAGCATTAGAAGTCCCCCAACCACAAACATTCTACGTATCCTTTTTCTTACTGAAATGTGGGGATTTTTAAAAGATTTTCTTTATTTATTTGACAGAGAGAGACACAGCGAGAGAGGGAACACAAGCAGGGGGAGTGGGAGAAGGAGAAGCAGGCTTCCCACTGAGCAGGGAGCCCGATGTGGGGCTCGATCCCAGGACCCTGGGATCACTACCCGAGCCGAAGGCACACGCTTAACGACTGACCCACCCAGGCGCCCCCCTGAAATGTGTTGTTTTAAAAGGATTTCCTCTGATTTTCTGTTTTCTATTTGCCCTGTAACTGTCAGGATTCAAACAGGTAAATTGTCGGAGTTTTTGACAACGTCTTGCTGCACACATTTGAGCTTCATGGATCCTGGACCTGAGGGTAAGCTGTACAGTGAAGATTATGATGATAACTACAATGAGCTGGAATCTGGTGACTGGATGAACAGCTCTGATTCAACCCGTAATGGTAAGGGAGCTTCATAAAGGCAATGGCCTTGCTGGGCAAGAATACAAAGTAGTGTTAAGCATCCTCCTTAATATTTCTCACCGCCAGCAGTCTCACCCCTATTTAATACACCTAGACTTCTACTTTTGTTTGGCTTCACCTTTCATCCTTCTACTTACCTTTGGTTTCTGGTCTAATATCCCTGTGGTGATTGTGGATTATGGAGTTTGACTCTCTCTTACTAAGGTTAGGGAAGATTTCTGTCCTGTATATATATATGAAATGGCTGGTGATTTCAAAATGAGAGGAAGCAATGGTGAGTGAGAGCTATTTAATCAAATATGTAGTAGGAGAACTGTACATGTACAGTACTGCTTTTTGACATTTAAAAGTATAAAAATAAGAAACTCAATTGGAATGCTTTTTATATATAATGTTACCAGGGCCCATTAGAATCTCTGGGGAGGTCTGCATAATTTGAAAAAGCCTCTTCAGTGTGCCTTTTGCTTTCATATTGCAAGCTAGACAAATAAAGCACAACAAATCTAATTGGCTACTAGGAATACAAGGATGATATAGTGAGAAAGCATCATGGGGGCATATATTAAAAATGTCTGAGAAACACCCTAAAGTGTTAAAACACTAACCTAGGCAAGGCAGGAATTACATTGTTTGAATCCCAAAGAGAGAAGGGCCAATAGGAGCGAATTCTTCTAGCTATCTAAAAAACAGTTCGCCTGCTTTCATTGTCTGGGTATTTGCCTGTTAGCCTATATCTTAAGGCAGCCAATTTCTTTATCTTAAGAGTGGTATGTTAGAGAAAAGAATAAAAATGAATTGGCTTTCTTTAGTGAGGTAGCAAGCATTACCTCATATACAATAGACCAACACATTATCAGTCAGAGGATGATTTTCTTGTTTGGGCTCAGCATTTACTCACCTAAGTACCATTTAATTCACTCTGCATTTGTTTTTGGAAAGATACTATAAATACAAAGTTATTTCCTGCTATTAATAATTACCAAAGTCATGAGATCCATCTTGGCATAAACAAATATTTTGAAAAGCAGACCAGAATAATCATATATTGAGGTTGTTTGCTATGCTATGGGTAGTTGTGACTTTCATCTGTAGCACTCATTCTCTTACTTTCTAAAATGTTATCTTTTTCATGATATATATTACTATATTTGATACCATGCATTCTAAGTCACTTTCTCCTCTCTGGTTTTACTCATCAGTGGTCTCACAATGGCCATGTTTATTGCTTGCCAGCCCTGCCATGCCAAGAACACGTCTCTCCCTATTCTTCATAATCCTCCACTCAAGTATCTATATTGTATTCAAGGTTATAATAATTGTCATTAGGATGTCACTGAGAATGAGTTCCGTTTTTACAGCTTTGCTAGTTTCCATTAATCACATCAGAACAGGAGCGCCTGGGCGGCTCAGTTGGTTAAGTGTCTGCCTTTGGCTCAGGTCATGATCCTGGAGTGCCAGGATCAAACCCTGCATTGGGCTCCCTGCTCAGCGAGGAGTCTTCTTCTCCCTCTGACCCGCCCCCCTCTCATGCTCTCTCACTCTCAAATAAGTAAATAAAATTTTTTTAAAAATCACATCAGAGCACAGAAAAACATCTGGAGAGATCACTGAAGATGATCAAAAAAGATGATACATAACTGACCTCACAGACTTTAATATTGATCCAAACACTGTGCTTTCCAACTATAAATGTTGCAAATGTTCACGTACAGTCTGAAATGTTAGGATCCATGAGGTATGTGTATGTCTTTTGTTTCCATTATCCATAGTCAGAGATAATGTTATAGGAGGTGTATGGGGGAAGAAGAGTCCAAGAGGATAGGGACCATGTCTGTCTTCTTCACCACTGAAACCTCGGCACCTAGTACACCCCCTAGTACATAATGGGCAATAAATATTTGGTGAATAAATGAATACGGTGATGAAAAGGACCAGTGTGTGGCCAGTAATCCTTTTGACACCAAGGCCACGTGGAGATTGTTCTTTCCATTAGCAACTATAGCTGCCATTTATGGGATTTGTCTGTTTTTAGTGAGCTTCGGTGTTTAGTTGAAGATTTTTGCCTTTGCTCACAAAAGTCTCCTCCTACCAGTGAGACTCCGAGGGCCCTATTCCACTCCTTGACCACCACTGCCACCACCACCACCCCCATCACATGCACATCCGTAGATTATGAAATCCTTGTTCCACCTGTCCTATAATAAGCTCATACTGCTTTCAAGGACCCTAATAGTGTGTCAGCAAAGTTGAAGAACAGGTGGGTCCTGGTAAATGGCCATAGTTTCTAAATGGTAAAGCTACAAGATTGCACAGTGATCACAATCCGCCCCCCCCCCCCCCCCCCGCCCGCCAAGGACCTAAAACAGCCTACTTCCGGTGCTGTGTTATGGGCACAGGAGCTGATCATTCTCTGGTGGGGCAGATTGTGAAGTAACTAAAATGTTCATTTTTTTTTCTCTTCCCCCTACCCCCACTAACCTTGCAGCTCGCTGTGGTGATGAAGTTGCTCGTTATTTAGATCACCTTTTGGCACACACTGCTCCCCATCCTAAACTAGCCCCTACCTCACAGAAGGGAGGGCTAGATCAGTTCCAAGCTGCTGTGCAAACAACCTGCGATTTAATGTCCTTGGTGACCAAGGCCAAGGAGCTTCATGTACCGAGTGAGTAATGCCATGACTCACTGGAGTCAGGCACAGGATTGACGTGAAGCCCAGGATGGGGGCGGGACGTTTATTACAGTGCAAGCAGGAACTGTTTTTCACTGCTGTATCCCCAGCAACTCAGACAGAAGGAACATATTAGGCACTCAAATATTTGTAAAGTTAATGAATTGTGTATAGGTTTGCCGCTGATAGTGCCACGTAGCCCGGTTTAACCATTGCCTCGTGAGAAGCAGCAGAACAAGAGACATGGAGCATTTGAACATCGGGGTTAAAATGATGGAAAAAGGTGTTTCCTTTGGGAAAGTTACTCCTTTGGAAGCACTTTTATTTAAAGAGAAAGCACTGCCAACTATTAAAAGATAACCTTGCAATGAAGAGGGAGATACTCTCCCTTGAGCAAGCCGCCTCTGGTTCCCTTAGGCCAGCTGTGCCATTTACAGTCAGTTGCTCCGGGCAGCTTGTAGAGCTGCATTTCTCAACCCTGCCGTTGTCCTCCCCGTGACCACTACCCCCCTTCGGTGGGTATTTGCGCTGGAGGATGTCTTCTACTACACACTGCTAGGAATAGCCACGGCTCCTAAGAGTATTCAGTGCCTCTATGGTAGCTGCATATGAAGGGCTCCTTGACCACACCGACAGGACCTAAATGGTAACATTTTACAGACGATGAGAATGATTGAGATGCATGCTCTTGCTGTCTAAAACTTAATTGACCATTACTAACCACAGATACTAAACATGAATCATTTAACATTTAGAACAGGGAAGAGCTCAGCGTACCCTTTGAGGATGCCTCCTTGACAAAGGGCTTATGTGAAAAAATCAACTTTATTAAATTACACTTCTACATTGTGATTCAGGAAACTTGAACTTAATTCCCGGCTCTGCTACTTACTTGCCTGAACAGTTTTTTGAACTCTTATCTTTCTTTCTGTATCTATAAAATGCTGAAAGGGACCAGACAGTCTCTCCTTTAAGGTTATGGTAAGTATTTGGACTATAAATAAAAACATTAGGAATATCTCAAAGTAGGTCAGCCACTACATTTTTGATTCCCTACATGGAGTCATCCATTTATCTATTCTCAAGGAAACACAACTGCTGACAGCCAGATATTTCCCCAGGGCAGTCCAGAAAATAGAAAACAGAATTGGGTTCTTTCTGTTATATGTGGTACTCTATCAAAGTATCAGGAATAGCACCATTGTGATGTTGATTACATCCATAGGCTTTAGTATCTTAAATGGCCATTTAATGCTACAGTTCTAGGCATTCCACTGAAAGTATGTTTGATGGAACAATCTTTAAATTATCTGATACTCATATTTCTTTTCTGTGATATTAGCAAGAAACAATAAATTTCTTACTCTTGTTCGATAGAGAACAACTCCTATGCAACTCCATTTTGAGGGCAACTATGAATTTTTTTTATTTAAATTCAATTAGCCAACTGATGGTACATCATTAGTTTCAGGTGTAGTGTTCAATAAATTATCAGTTGCGTATAAATGTGAACTTTTTTTTTTAGTCTCCTAAGTTATCTAACCTTTCCCATAAATGTCAACCTCTTGCAGATATTCACATATATCTTCCTACAAAGATATTTCAGGCTTCCCGACCTTCATTCAACTTACTTGACTCGCCTCATTGCCCACGAGAGGACCAGGTAAACTTGCACATGAGGTTTTTTTCTGTCAGCTATTCACAAAACTGCCATCTGTATGGCAAATAACAGAACTAGCCATTATAGTTTCTGCTAGTAACTGGTGGTAGGCAAAAGGCTACCCTGGTGAAGATATACTCCTTTTTAGTTCACTTTTTTCTTTTTTTTTAATTTAAATTCAATTAATTCACATGTATTATTTGTTTCAGGGGTACAGGTCTGTGATTCATCAGTCTTATATAATAACCAGTGCTCATTACAACACATACCCTCCCCAATGTCCATCACCCAGTTACCCCATTCCCTCCACCCCTTTCCCCTCCAGCAAACTTTTCTAGCCAGGATCTAAGAAAACTAAATTGCTACATCATTCATTTTGAAGGTTTCATTGTTTTGTTTTACTTCTCATCAAAATTTAGGGAATTGTTATAGAAAAGGTTTAGAGGTGAAAAGATCAACACTCTAGGGCATTATTTAAGTTGAGCACTTGTGGACTTATTTATTTATTTATTTTTTGTCCTTTCTCAAACTAAAGGTTCCCTCTGTTCGTGTAGAAATACATCTTCCTAGAGACCAGTCTGGGGAGGTGAACTTCAAAGCACTGGTTTTACAGTTGAAGGAGACCTCCAGCTTACAGGAGCAAGCTGACATCCTTTACATGCTGTATACTATGAAGTAAGTGATAAATATTCTCAGTCTCCTTTCATGTTCATGTAGAGAGGAAGTAAAACATAGTAAATACAGCACAGCTTTGGAGTCTCATTGACCTGGATTTGAATTTTGCAACCTACCCACTGTGTAGCCTCAAGCCTCAGTTGTTATCATTTAGAAAATTTGGATTATACCTATACTCACAGAACTTGTAGAGATTAAACAAGATATAGTATCTGCAAAGTCTCTAATACAATGCCTGGTACATAGTAGGTGACCAATAACTGCTAACTATTATTATCATTATTATGGTTATTTATGGTTATTTCAAGCCTCTGTTACTTGGTAAAAATCCACAAATAAATAAATTCTTAACTCAAAAGAAGTATGAACATGGAGGCTTACAGGAAACAATAAACTAGCATTTCTGAGTATTTGCTATGTGTCCGGAACCCTGCTAGGTATTTATACCTCAAACTCAGTATACCCAAATTAAACTCTCTCCTATCCCTCGCTTCCCCCCAAATATAACCTGAACTTCCTCATTTATTCATGTAGTCGTCAACCTGAAGAGGCAGGATGGGCTTCCCTCCCCTAAATTTGGTTTGGATGTTGAGACTGATGATGCCACCCATGTACCAAAAGAGTGTAAAATGTTTATTACTCACATAATGAGACTTCTGGGGAGAGTGGAACAGATTCCCAAGCTGGTCAAAAAAAAAGCATAAGTGAGCAGGGAAAGGAGTCTGCATTGGGGTTTTATTATGATTAGGAAGTGAGGCTGAGGTAAAGGTTCTCACCAGCACCAAAGGAGGGAACACTTGGATTTCCCTGACACCATGCCCAGGTATAGGCCGGAAGAGAAAGAGGAGCGGTAGGACTTGGAAGCGGTCGGTAGTCAAACATTAAAAGTGGAGTCGCATTCTGAAATTCTACATCCTTGTGGTTGAAACCAATACCTGCCTTATCAGCAAGCTTCACCCCATGTCCAGTTAAGCACCAAGGTTATTCAGTTTTACCTCTAAATGTTTACCTTCTGCATCACTAGCATGGCTGCTTTCACTCACATCTTTGTCTCTCACCAGGACTATTGCTATGGCTTTCTAACAAGTCTTCCTATTTCCACCCTGTTCTCCTCAAGCCCAGCCTCCACAGAGGAGGGAGAGTAACTTTTCTTTTTTACTTTCTAGGATAGAACGTAAATTTATACAAAAATAGAGAGACTAGCATAATGAACCCTCGGGGACCCATCACCCAGCCTGAGCAATTATAAACACATGGTTAATCTTGTCACATCTATATTCTCGCTCTCTCCCAGAGTATTTTGAAAAAGAGACCAGAGGTTTTATCATTTCATTCCTGAATATTTCAGTATTATTTCTAAAAGTCAGTGAAGCTCTTAAAACATAACCACAATGGGACTTCTGATTCCAGACAAGAGAGATAAATGCATCTCTCTCTCTGTTCCTCCTGCTAAGTACAAGAGGACATTATTTATAAAACAAACATAACAAGGTGTTAAAAGGTGGAAAGAAGAAGACAGACTGGTTAAGGACCTCAGGACCTGAGGACTGACAAGGTGGTGATGTACCTGGGTTTTCTTTGTTGCCTCATATATCCTGTATCAGATGCTGGAGAAGCCAGCACCCTGAAAATGCCGATGGGCACAGACGACAGGAGCCCTCAGAAAAACCTGTTCCTTCTAGACAAAGGACCAGGAAAGGGCAGACTAGCAAGACCAACAACTTTTAGACAATAACCACTCCTACCATAGAAAAATCTGCAGCCCCGCCCCTGTCCACAAGGACTGAGTGCAAAGCCCAGACATCCACTCTGGCCCTACTGTAACAAAGGAGGCACTGCTCCACCTTCCCCTACTGCCACGGTGGGGTCAAAGAAGACCAAGTAGGGATCTGGGACTTCCATGCCCTCTAGGCGGTAATGAAGTCCCCCGGGGTCTGTCTGACTCCAGAGCCCATGCTGCTTCCATCAGATCGTGCTGGTTAACGAGTAAGTGACAAAGACAGCTGAAAAGCCCACCAGCCCCAGAATTAATTTTTTACACCATTCCATTGTATCAAAAGTAGCCCAAACATATTTTTAGCCATTTGGGGCCTGCCTCCTTCGCATACTCCTTGAAACTTACTCCACATCTGCCAATAAGAAGCAACTAAAATGGGGCCCCGAATACCCCAAACCACTGCTGCCATTCATTGCTCTCTAACCGAGAGAATCCCCACATCACCTAGGCATGTAACTTCCTGTTCCCCTCTCCCCTGGGAGTTCCCTTGCGCTCCACCCCTTCTGGATGGTACAGCTGGTGCCCTAGATAAGCCTCTGGACAGTCTTCTGCTCTGAGGGACTTCCCTTCTCATACAACCCTAAGTGCCACCCAATAAGCCTTGTTATGTGCTACCGCCCAAAAAATGACATGACATGACACCTCTGTTTCTTTCGTTCTTCCCTTAGGGTAAGGCACTCTATTCAACAAATACCTGTTGAGTGCTTATTATGTGCCAGGCACAAGGCTAAATACAAAATAATGAAGAGATAGAGAAGGTAAAACGAGATAAAGGGTAAGGACAGAATGAGTGTAGCTTGAAGGAAAACTGAAGATTCAGTCAGCTGATATGAGCAAACAAAGGGAGTTGTACATGAGAAGCTCATACTTTCCCACCAATTCAGATGATCCAGGGTTGACTGCCAACTCTTCTGTTCCTAGCATGGGTTTTCTTTATCTAATCCTGTATTACTAACTTCACCATAACATCTGATTGAACCTGCAGTCTCCCTAAAACTAGTATTCCAGGTAATGTCAAACCACTTGGGCAGAGTGTATATGATGTGCTGCATGGGTTTTAATACACTTGGAATTCTGCCCAATATCCCTCGTGGATTTAAGAGTAGAAGTTGGGAGGTGGGGTTTCGTATCTCTGTTGATTAGCATTCCTTCTGCAAATTGTCCGTTTATAACCTTTGTTTGTTCTATATTGAGTTATTTTTATTTTTCTTATTGATATTAGATATTACTATTTTGTTTATTATACTTGTTGCAGATATTTCATCCAACTAATTTGCTAACTATTTATATGCCTTTCTCTATGCAGAAGTTTAGTTTTTATACCATCAAATCTGTCAGTCTTTTCCTTTTTGGCTCTTGGGTTTCTTGTCATGCATCCCCTCCCAGAATTTAAAAAATATTTTAAATACCTTTAATAATTTTTAAAGAAATTTTTATGTCGGGGAGCCTGGGTGGCTCAGTCAGTTAAGCGTCTGCCTTGGGCTCAGGTCCTGGGATCAAGCCCTGAATTGCATAGGGCTCCCAGCTCAGCAGGGAGTCTGCTTCTCCCTCTCCCTCTGCCCCTCCCCCCCCCCACTGTGCTCTCTCTCTCTCTCTCCCCCTCTCTCTCTCTCTCAAATAAATACAATCTTTTTTAAAAAAGAAATTTTTATGTCTTTAATTCTACTTGGAATTTATATATGTCTTCTTACTCAGCATATCTAAACTCCAGTTCACTGTCTTTATCAGAAACCTACTACTTCCTGACCATGTTCATAGTATCGTCATTCTTTTAGTCACCCGGACTTGAAATTGTGTCATCATCTTCAACTCGTCCTCATCCCCTGCCTCTCCCTGCAACATCACCACCACCATTGGGAATCAGTGGCCAAATACATCCTCTGTGATCTGACTTTCAACCTTTATCTACTATTGCTCCCCCGTCACAGTGTGAATACTTTCACCAAAATAGCCCACTGTACACAGCCTATACATGATGACTTTCACACCTTGGCTCATGTTCTTCCCTCTGCCTGGACTACTCTCCTTTACCACACCCCATCTCTCCTTGTTGGAATTCTAGCTGTCCATCAAGGCCTAGTTCATCTGTCATCTCCAAAAAGCTTTCTCTAATCTCTAAGAATGAAAAGGTTCATCCCTGACTGTGAGATCTCAAAGCATGTCCTTTAATATTATTCATTTATCTATTTTTATTTTGACCATTTCAAACTTAGAGAAAAGTTGTAAGAATAGTACAAAAAAATTTTATGGATATCCTTCATCCAGATTCCTCAGGTTTAATTTCCCTCTCTCTCTCTCTCTCTCTCTCATTCTCTCTGTCATCATCATCATCATCACATACATATGTTTTTCTGAATCATTTGAGAGTAAGTGGCAGACCTGATCCCCTTCTACCCCTAAGTATTTGAGTGTATATTGTGTATTTCCTAAAGACTAGGAATTCTCTTACATAAGCACAGTACATTTGCGAAAATCTGAAAATTAGGGGCACCTGGGTGGTGCATTTGTTTGAGTGTCCAACTCTTGATTTCAGCTCAGGTCATGATCTCAGGGTTCTGAGATGGAGCCCCACGTTGGGCTCCCTGCTCAGCACAGAGTCTTGAGATTCTCTCTCTCTCTCCTTCTGCCCCTCCCCCACTCATGCACACTCTCTAAATAAATAAAATCTTTTTTAAAAAAAAAAGAAAATTGGGGCGCCTGGGTGGCTCAGTCGGTTAAGCGGCTGCCTTCGGCTCAGGTCATGATCCCAGGGTCCTGGGATCGAGCCCCGCATCGGGCTTCCTGCTCAGTGGGGAGCCTGCTTCTCCCTCTCCCTCTGCCTGCCTCTCTGCCTACTTGTTCTCTCTCTCTGTCAAATAAATAAATAAAATCTTTAAAAAAAAAAAAAAAGAAAATTAATGTTAGAACAATACTATTATCAGGATGCCTGGGTGGCTCAGTCAGTTAAGCATCTGCCTTTGGCTCAGGTCATGATCCCAGGGTCCTGGGATCAAGTCCCACGTAGGGGGTCCCTGCTCAGTGGGGAGTCTGCTTATCCCTCTGCCTGCCGCTCCCCCTGCTTGTGCCCTCTCTCTGACAAATAAATAAATAAAATCTTTAAAAAAAAAAACAATGCTATTATCTAATCTACAGACTATATTTGCCAGTTGTCCCAGTAATATCTTTACAGCGAAAAAAAATCTAAATTACACATTTCATTCAACTCTCGTGTGTCCCCAGTCCCCTTTAATCTGGAACAGTTCTTGAGCCTTTATTTTTCATGTTATTGGCATTTGTGAAGCATACAGATGAATTATTTTTACAGAATGTCCCTAAATTTTGGTTCAGTTGGTGTTTTCTCATAAATAAATTCAGGTTATGCATTTTTGGCAGGAATACCACTGAAGTCATGCTGAGTTCTTCTCAGTGTGTCATATCAAGAGGGCACATAATGTTGATGAGTCCCATTGCTGGTTTTATCACTTGGTTAAGGTAGTATTTTCCACATTCCTCCACTCTAAAGTTTTGGGGTTGCACTTTGTAATTGAAAAGTATCTTGTGGAGATATACTTTGAAACTAAATATCCTGTTACTCTTCAAACTTGCATTCACTGTTTTTTTTAATCCATTATTGACTCTTCCTATGGTACTTTTTATTTTGTGTTTTTAAAAATATATTTAACATATTAAATTCATATTTATTTTTAATACATTAAGTATATTAAATACATTATATATAGTATATATTTACTATAATTTAATATATTGAATAGATAATACATTATCATGGCTCAAACTTTTTAAAGTACAAAAGGATACAGGGAAAGGATAAAAAGTCTTTCTTCCACCTCTGGTCCCCAGATACCTGGTTTCCCAACTCCCAGGCAATCAGTGTTATTGGTTTTTTGTGTATCCATCCAGGAACAATTTATGCATATGTAGGTAAATAAAGCATATATGTGTATAATTTTACACCTGTTTCACCAAATGGAAGCATAGTATATACACTGTTCTGTACCTTGCTTTTTTTTCACTAAAACTATTTATCTTGAAATTCATTACATATATATCCCATTCATCTATGACTGCTTAACAAATAACCCAAAAACTCAGTGGCTTAAGATAATAAAAGCAAAAAGTATTTAAATTATCTGTCACAGTTCTGGAGCTCGTCCAAGCTCAGCTAGGCAGTTCTCACTTGGGATCTCTTCAGTTGTGGTCCGACAGCATCTGGGGCTGAAGTCACCATGAGGTTGTCCAGTCATATATCTAGGGGTTCATACTGGTTGTTGACTGGCACTTCACGTGGGGCTGTCACCCAGAACACCTACAAATGACCTCCCCCATGTGTCTCTCTACTTCCTCAGAGCCTGATGTCTAGGTTCCAAGAGTATGTGCCCCATCAAAGGACCAAGTGGAAGATGCCTTAACGTTTATGACCTAGCTTCAGAAATCATACAGCCGCACTTTCAACTTAGTCACAAGCATGCCTGGGTTGAAGGGGAGGGAACACAGACCCACCTTCTTCACGGGAGGACTGTAAAAGTCACCCTGAAAGAAGAGCGTGTTAGATGGAACATTATTTGATTCAGGTTAAAACATACAATCTGTCACAATCTAGATCTACATCATATTTTCTTAATAGTTCCATAGCATTCCATTGTTTGAACATACCATAATTTGTTTAACCAGTCTCCTATTGAGGGACATTTGGGTTGTTTCCCATCATTCACTATCACAAACAATGCTATAGCAAATAACCTCATGGCATATATCATTTCTCATGTGTGGAGTCTATCCTACAGATACGCCAGAATTAAAATTCCTAGATCAAAGAATATAGAGATTTTTAATATTAATATATTTTTCCAAATAGCTCTCCAGAGAGATTGTCCCAATTTTCACTCCCACCACCAATATATCAAGAGTACCTATTTTCCCAAAACTTTACCAATGCAGTGTTATCAAATTTGGAAATTTTTGACAACATGATAGATTTTAAGAAGTGTTATCTTGGTGTAGTGTTAATTTTAATTTTTCTTACTATGCATGAGATCAAACACCTTTTCCTATATTTAAAATTCATCAGTATTGGGGCACCTAGGTGGCTCAGTAGGTTAAGCATCTGCCTTCAGCTCAGGTAATGATCTCAGGGTCCTGGGATCCAGCCTCGAGTCAGGCTCCCTACTTAAAGGGGAGCCTGCTTCTCCCTCTCCCTCTGCCATTCCCTCCCGCTCGTGCTCTCTCTCTCTCTTTCTCTTTTTCAAATAAATAAATAAAATCTTTTAAAAAAAATAAAAAATCCATCAGTATTTGACATTTTCTTTTGTGTCTTTTGTTTCTTTTTTTTAATTTTCTATATTTGTTGCAGTTCGTTCTTTCTTTCTTTCTTTCTTTCTTTCTTTCTTTCTTTCTTTCTTTCTTTCTTTCTTTCTTTCTTTCTTCCTTTGAGAGAGAGAGCATGAGCGGGGTGAGGGACAGAGGGAGAGGGAGAGAGAATGAGGAGACTCCCGCTGAGCGTGGAGCCCAACGTGGGGCTCAATCTCATGACCCAGAGATCATGACCTGAGCTGAAATCAAGAGTTGGACACTTAACCAACTGAGCCACCCAGGCGCCCCTGTTGAAGTTCTTTATATATTAGGGAAATTGGCCTATGAATTGCAAATATTTTTCTGTTTGTAATTTGTCCTATGACTTGGCTTACAGTGGTTTTCTGCAGTATGAATTTTGTTGTTTTTATGTATATAAATGCATCACTGTTTCTTTTATGGCTTCTTGTGCATAGGTTATAGTTAAACAGTCCTCTTGCCCCCAAAGTTATAAAGTAGTTCTCCCATATTTTTTCTAGTACCTTTACATTTAAATCTTTGATATATCTGGAGTTCTGATGTTCAGTGTAAGGCATGAATCCAGCTTCTTTTTCAGATGGCTACTTGATTGTCTTAACGTTGTTTAATAAATAATCTACCTTCATCATAAATTAAATTCTCAATTTCGTAGCACTTTACATGTATTTTATGATACTTCACGGTTGACTTGTGTTATAGTAATCTTTACAACAATAATGTATATGCATCCTTTACAAATAAGCACACATCCTTCCCTTTTATCTCTCTTAGTTTCCTAAGTGTAGCATACTTTCTGAACTTTCTTTTTTTTTTTAATTTTTTTTTTAAGATTTTATTTATTTATTTGACAGAGAGAGCGACAGCGAGAGCAGGAACACAAGCAGGGGGAGTGGGAGAGGGAGAAGCAGGCCTCCTGCTGAGCAGGGAGCCCAATGTGGGACTCGATCCCAGGACCCTGGGATCATGACCTGAGCCGAAGGCAGACACTTAACGACTGAGCCACCCAGGCGCCCCTTTCTGAACTTTCAATAGTTAAATTAAGTCTTTGACTTTATTTTCAGCTACGTTGAAGCCTGTGAAGAGGGTAAAAGAATGCATTTTGTCAAAGCACAGCTGAAACTAAGACTTGTTCTTGTCTAGGTATTTGGGTTTCAGAGCTGACTACTAATCATGGATTTACAAGGATTCTTGGTAAAAATACATTTATTTCCTAATGAGAGAGACCTATCAAAAACAGTCACATTCATTATAACACTGAAACAAATGATTGTTGCCAGCAGCTTTACTTATAATTAACATAGGCCTTTCTTTAACATTCCAGAGGACCAGACTGGGACACTGAATTATATGATGAAGTGGGTACGACAGTCCGAGAGCTGCTTACTGAACTGTATGGCAAAGTTGGAGAAATTCGTCACTGGGGCCTGATCCGATACATCTCGGGAATCTTAAGAAAGAAGGTGGAAGCACTTGATGAGGTACTATAAATTCTTCTTGAATTTATACCAAGTCTAAATGGAGGTGCTTTTTAAAAATTGGTTTCCATAATTGGTTTTTAAGGCAACCAGAGCATCTAATCATTTGAGATGTTGTCTTTCCCGCATAAAGTTCCTGATATTCAATTAGCTTTTTGTTTGTGAATGTCAAATATACAATACTGAAGTTTATAAATGATAAGATGTTATAAACGATAAGAATTCTACAGCTCAAGAAAGAATTTGCAGTAGGCTAGAAGTTCTTACCTCTTAGGAGATAAAGATACCTCATTGTTTCTTCTTAAAAATCTCTCTCTTCTGATCTACATGGTATTTCCTGAGAAAGAGGGTTTGGTGTGTCAATAAATTAAGGGGAAGCAAAGGTCTGTGGACTGAGAAGAATAACTGTCATGGAAAGCTGAGGTGTTATGGGAAGGATAATGCTGTTATGCTATCTCTTCTTAGGCCTGCACAGCTCTTCTCTCCCACCAGAAACATTTGACAGTGGGACTCCCTCCAGAACCTCGAGAGAAGACCATCTCTGCGTGAGTATGGTTTTTGGTTGGGTTTGATCAAGCTTCTCTGAGCCTTTCAGGAGCTGTGTGGACTGACCACAGTTCTCTTGCCCTAATCTGTCACTGGATGATAAGGGCCTACCTGTGTGGGCTTCTGTCAGAGACACTTGGCATGAGAATGTTGATAATGACAGGGCATGAGTAAATGAAAGAGTAAATCCACAAGAAGTAGTACGCAAATGGAGTTTGCATTTTACGGGGTTTTTTGGTGGTGGTGGTGGTGGTGGTGGTGGTGATGGTTTTTGTTTTTGTGCTTGTTTTTTACTTACCCTCTTTCCCAAACCTCACATCCAAAAGCAGTCCAAAACAGGGCGGGCAACTAGAATTAGCACCCACAAAAAATCCGCTATACTCTAGACTTTCTTCCAGGCCTCTCTCTTTGGCTTTTAGGTGGCTGTTTGCTCCCTATGTCTCTTCACATTTCTTCCCTCTATATGTGTCTTTGTGTCCAAATTTCCCAAATTTTTATGTAAGAACACTAGGCATAAAGGTTTAGGGCACACAATGACCTTACTCTAACTCAGTTACCTCTGTAAAAACCTCATCTCCAAATGGGGTCACACTCTGAGGGACTCTGGGCTAGGATTTCAATATATGAACTTTGACAAGACATAATTCAACATAGTGCCTTACTCTGAGCAAACAGAACCTTCTTATCACAAATCAGATCAATTTTTGCCACTACTGTGGCAATCCAAAAGAAGATGGCATTGTCCAAGCCCCATTCCTCCAGAGTGCTTAGTATCAACAGGAGAGTCAGAAGTATGGGAAGAGGTCGGCATACCCCTGTGTGTGTGTGTGTGTGTGTGTGTGTGTGTAAACTGATGAAACTAGAAAATCAATGTAACTAAGGTGTGATCATAAAGTAATAAAATGGTTTCCAGAAGGCACAGCTTAAATTAAGTTTATTACTTTCTGGCCATAATAGTTACTTGTCATATGTTAAGAATTAACCATGAAAGACTGATCTGGAAGGACCTCATGGGGTGAGTTTTAAATAAAAGTTTGAAGGAGAAGGGCAATCCAGCTTTAGAGAGGAGAGGGTAGAGCTCTCCTGAGTTGATATAGGCCAAAGTGGTTTGGGGAGGCAATGAACTTTAAAGACTGAAAGAACCAAATGCTACCAGCTATGATGGGACGTTGAAGCGGTGACTTGGAGCTGGGAGGAGATTTTTTATATTCTCCTTGTATTTAAGCTTAAATAGTCACAGAATTTTGTCTTTCTTCGCGGTCTTCTCCCTCAGACCTCTGCCCTATGAAGTGCTCACTCAGCTGATAGATGAAGCCAGTGAAGGGGACATGAGCATCTCAATCCTTACACAGGTGAGCAGAATTATGATGTCTAAAATGGTGATTGATATTTTTGTTTTCAATTGATCTGGCAGTTTCCAAAGCCTACCAGGTAGGCTTTGTGAGACCTGGACCATATTTGTTTCTATATTCATTCCATGCACAGGAAATAATGGTATATCTAGCCATGTATATGCGAACTCAGCCTGGTCTCTTTGCTGAAATGTTTCGACTTCGAATTGGTCTAATCATACAAGTTATGGCAACAGAACTGGCCCACTCCCTTCGATGCTCAGGTACTCCTTTCAGTAACTATTTTTGGCAGAATTCACTTTTAATGTAGGGCTATTGAGTTTGGGATCAGGAGGCAAAGAAAGAGAAAACATTTTATCAGTAGCTCAGAAGCTGTGTACAGTCAACCTCTATTTATACAAACCACGAGACTGGTGTTATGACAGATTTATGTATTCGTTCTGCAACTTCACAATTCCACCTCTTGGGGGCTCTGCACTCCAAATTACATGCCTTCCAACTCCTAGCGTGAGCCTAAGTGTGCATCGAATTTGAGTGGGACAGACTGGGTTTCATTCTGACTCAAGCAGTGAAGCTTCTTTTTTTTTTTTAAGATTTTATTTATTTATCTGTCAGAGAGAGAGAGCACAAGCAGGGGGAGCGGCAGGCAGAGGGAGAGGGAGAAGCAAGATTCCCGCTGAGCAGGGAGCCCAATGCGGGGCTGGATCCCAGGACCCCGGGATCATGACCTGAGGCAAAGGCAGACGCTTAACCCACTGAGCCACCCAGGCGCCCTGGTAGTGCAGCTTCTTGACCCCAGATTAAGTCGCCACATCAGTTTGATCATATTGTCAGTATTCTGTCTAGTCAACAACAGGATCGAATAAAGGAACACCCTATTTCTATTGATATTTACCTGACAGGACTCTCTTTGAAATTAACTGTAGGTGTATTTGGCAAGGTAACAGGTTTAGTTAGAAGAAAAGCGGGGGCCTGTGGAAGCTGCAGCACAAAATTGTACAAAGTGTGAGGGAGGGAAAGGGACCCCCGTGGCGTGACTATTTTTTTCCATTGGTATTTGTTTGATTTCAATAAGAATGGTAAAATTAAATAGAGATAGAGATTGCATACAAAAATGAAATTAGAGTTGCAAAACTCAATTTTAGCCATTACTTCTGTTACCTTTCCCCGAAAGGCTTTTAATTGAGCTATTAACAAGTAGCTAAATTTATTGGCTTGAGTCTAACCTGAATTACATAAGATAATTTATATTAAAATAACCCTTTGAAGGAAAAGAGCGAATGATTATGTTCTATCTACCATATGTCAGACTCTGTGCTTTTTTGCTTTATATTTACAAACATTATCTCATTTAATCCTTATGACTACCCTCTGGAGAAGATATTTTTGTTCCTCTTTTAAATAAATCATCCGAATCTCAGAGAGATTAAATAACTTGCCTAAAGTTACATAGTAACTTTACTTGCCTAGTAAATAGTACAATTTGAGTCCAAGTCTGCCTGATTCCAAATGATTTCCAGTTTAGCACATTGTTATGGATTACATGTATTGCATTATACACACACACACACACACACATATGTCTGTATATACACATATATATATTCTCTAGCTATGGTATGCAGGGATGTTTTATTAGGGTCTAATTATTTAATAATAAACCTCAACAAAGAAAAAAAAAAACAAACATTCTTCACTTTCCTTTAATTGCCTATTACTGATCTTTTTTTCCCTGTGGCTTCATCAAAACCAAGGCCCTTTACTTCTCATACAATAAAGTCAAGATCCCTGGTTCTGATATTCAAAACCTCAACAATCTTACCTCCTACTTTCACAGTATTTCCCACTAATTTTATCAGTCACCATCCTTGGAGATTGATGTCTCCTCTGATTTCCAAAGCATTTATTGTCTATACTTCTCATTTGGTACTTAGTACTAACATGTTTTATTATTGTTTATCTTGTTTACATATGTAATCTGTCCCAAATAGCTGTTCAGCTTTTCAAGGTCAAGTACATGTCATAACTGTTTGTTACTAACATTGTTTAAAGTTATGACCTACATGTAGTAAGCTCTTAATAACTGTGATTATTTTTTATCTTTTTCAAGTTTTTATTTAAATTCCAGTTGGTTAACATCCAGTGTAATATTAGTTTCAGGTCTAGAATTTAGTGATTCATCACTTACATACCACACCCAATGCTCATCACTACAAGTGTACTCCTTAATGCCCATCACCATTTAATCCATCCTCTCTAGTAACCCTCAGTTTGTTCTTTAGAGTCTGTTTTCTCTCTCTTTTTCCCCTGTGTTCATCTGTTTTGTTTCTTAAATTCCACATATGAGTGAAATCATATGGTATTTGTCTTTCTCTGACTTATTTCACTTAGCATAATACTCCCTGGCTCTATCCACATCATTGCAAATGGCAAGATTTCATTCTTTTTGATGGCTGAGTAATATTCCATTGTATATATATTCCACTTCTTTATCCATTCATTGGTTGATGGACATTAGGGCTCTTTCCATAATTTGGCTATTGTTGATAATTCTGCTGTAAACATTGGGGTGCAGGTGCCCCTTCGAATCACCATGTTTGTATCCTTTGGATAAATACCCATAGTGCAATTGCTGGATCAAAGGGTAGCTCTATTTTCAATTTTTTGAGGGACCTCCATACTGTTTTCCAGAGTGGCTGTACCAGCTTCCATTCCCACCAGCAGTGTAGGAGGGTTCCCCTTTCTCCACATTCTCACCAACATCTGTTGTTTCCTGACTTGTTAATTTTAGCCATTCTGACTGGTGTGAGGTGGTATCTCATTGTGGTTTGTTTTTTTTTTTTAAGATTTTATTTATTTCAGAGAGAGAGAGAGCGCGCACAAGTTGTGGGGGGAGGGGCAGAGGGAGAAGGAGAAGCAGCCTCCCCACTGAGCAGGGAGCCCGACTCAGGGCTTGATCCCAGGACCCTGAGATCATGACTTGACTCGAAGGCAGATACTTAACCTACCGAGCCACCCAGGCGCCCCACTCATTGTGGTTTTGATCTGTATTTCCCCGGTGCTGAGGGATGTTGAGCATTTTTTTCATGTGTATATTGGCCATTTGTATGTCTTTTTGGAGAAATGTCTGTTCACCTCTTCTGCCCATTTCTTGACTGGATTATTTGTTTTTTGGGAGTTGAGTTTGATAAGTTCTTTATAGATTTTGGATACTAGCCCTTTATCTGATATGTCATTTGCAAATATCTTCTTCTCCCATTCTGTAGATGGTCTTTTAGTTTTGTTGACTGTTTCCTTTGCTGTACAAAAGCATTTTATCTTGATGAAGTCCCAATAGTTCATTTTTGCTTTTGCTTCCCTTGCCTTTGCGCCAAGGGTGGTTCAACATTCGCAAACCAATCAACGTGATACACCATATTAATAAAAGAAAGGGGGGTGCCTGGGTGGCTCAGATGGTTAAGCCTCTGCCTTCGGCTCAGGTCATGATCCCGGGGTCCTGGGATCGAGCCCCGCATCGGGCTCCCTGCTCCGCGGGAAGCCTGCTTCTCCCCCTCCTTCCTGCTCGAGCTCTCTCTCACTATCTCTGTCTCTCTCAAATAAATAAATAAAATATTTAAAAAAAGAAAAGAAAAGAAAAGAAAAGAAAGGACAAGAACCATATGATCCTCTCAATAGATGCAGAAAAAGCATTTGACAGACTATAGCATCCTTTCTTGATTAAAACTCTCTATAGTGTAGGTATAGAGGGAACATACCTCAATATCATAAAAGCCATATGTGAAAAACCCACAGTGAATATCATCCTCAACAGGGAGAAACTGAGAGCTTTTCTCCTAATGTCAAGAACACAGCAGGGATGTCCACTCTCACCACTATTGTTCAACATAGTACTAGAAGTCCTAGCCTCAGCAATCAGACAACAAAAAGAAATAAAATGCGTCCGAATTGGCAAAGAAGTCAAACTCTCACTCTTTGCAGATGACATGACATTCTACGTGGAAAACCCAAAAGACTCCACCCCAAAATTGCTAGAACTCATACAGGAATTCAGCAGCGTGGCAAGATACAAAATCAATGCACAGAAATCAGTTGCATTTCTATACACTAACAATGTCCTAACATTTCTGATGACTAGCTGAGGAAGCCACAGACAGCCTAATGAATCTCAGTCCTTCGGCCTTGAAGAACCTCCTGCATCACATTCTCAGTGGCAAAGAGTTTGGAGTGGAACGAAGTGGTAAGATTTGAGTAATGGCATTTCCATTTCAGAGTGTTAGTTTCATTTCATTGATTTTAAAATGTTTTTCTTTTATCAGAGGAACCTTTCCCCCAACTAAATAGAACCCCATTATATGCAACAGTTAAAAGCAAAGCTGTCTTCTGGAACAAAATTTGGAAACTACTGTATGTCTCTTTTTTCTCCTTAAATGATATATCACCTAAGTGGATTGCTACCATGTTTTGTTTTGAACTATCTATTCCTTTACATTATCCTAAATCTACACTTTAGGACAACTAACAACCCATATAACTTGAAACTTTCTTGTATTCCATTTGACAGTAATTCAGTAGCATTTACAGTGATGTGTCTATGTGTATGTAGTTGTTACAGTGCATCTGACATATCCTTTCACCTTTGAATTCAGACACATCTTGGGGTCCGTCACAAATTAATCCTCCACCTGCACTTGGTGGTTTGGCAGTGGTATTTGGTATAAGTTACCTAAAACAGGGCAAATTAAAAAGGTTATCTCTCATGCTCAACTTTTAGGCTTAGGATAAAATAAATATATAATGTCAGACGATGGATACTAGACCCCAGAGTGGTAAAAGAAAGTTATAAAGCAGTGCTTCTCAAGCCTTACTGTGCATAAGAATCACCTGGGGAACTCGCTAACATGCAAACTGATGGCCTGGAGGGTGACCCAAGATTCTACTAACAAGCTCCTAGGTGATGCTGATAGACCACACTTTGAATAGCAAGGTTATAGTTGGTTGGTTACTTTTGATTATTATTAATATAAAAGGAGGACACATATCTAAGTCTTTTAAGTGTGGTGGAGCAAAATAATTGGAACCTGATTATCCTCTCTTTCTCTTTAACCTGTCATGCTATATAGTTCGTCCCACCGATTCAAATGTTAGCCCTGCTATTTCTATCCACGAGATTGGTGCTGTTGGGGCAACCAAAACAGAACGAACTGGGATAATGCAGTTAAAAAGTGAGATAAAGCAGGTAAGACATCTTGGGATATCTTGGGAGATGAGCTGGGATATTGTCATGCTCAAGAACATTCTTTTGGAATCAGACTTTGTTGGGATCATTTATTTTGTTTCATATCCTGCATTTAATCAGAGACATTTTTTTTTTTCAGGTGGAATTTCATAGACTATCTATCTCAACTGAGAGTCAGGTGAAACAACTAGGGACCCTTTAACATAATTTAACCTACCTTTAGGCATGTATATGACATGCATGAGTTCATGGCCTTTTTACAAATAAGATAACAAACCACACAGCAGCTTGTTTGATTCTCCTTCATAGCATTCATTTTACAGATGGCTTTCCTTTTCTGGACCAAACTATTTTGCTAATTTTAGGAGGGAAGTAATTTGTTTCGGATAATAAGAATATAAAACCCTGAATTCCTCTTGTTAGAATTAACATGTAATTTTGGACTTAATTTTCTTTATGAAACTAGACTTCAATTCCTTACTTTTAAGAACAGGTACTAGAGAGAACACCAGATTAGGTGAGAGCCTTTTTAAAAATCTACTTTCAGGCATTGTCCCCAAATTAGATTTTTATCATTGTCATGATAGAGGTAGACAAAAAGTGTATGGACACATAGAGGAAGAAACATCTAAATCACCCTGGAGTTGGTAGGAGTCCTCAAATATCATACTGTAGCCTCTTACTCTTTTTTTTTTTTTTTTTTTGGTCGCCTCTTACCCTGCAGATGAGAATAGGCAAATTTTTGTGCTCTACGATGAAATACTTAACATAAGCTTCCATAGCTTCTTTCAAAACTCTGGGAAATCATGTGATTTCAGGGTCTCTGAGTTGAGAAGGTACTGAGTTGGTCTCCCCTAGTAGCGCTTTTTATGAAAATCTTAAAACTACTCCTCCTGCCTTCAAAATTGATTTACAGTAGCTTGAAGAATTAAAGCCCATCCAGAGGAGGAGAGGCCAAATGGAAATTTTATTTGTTTGGGGTTTTGTAGGAGTCCAAACCATTTAGGACAAGAATGAAGCCAATGCTTGAAGTTCAATTTGAAGGAAACTTTTCAGATTTATATTATGCAAGGGCAAGAACTGAATGGACTAAGAAAGGGCTTTGTAATAGAAAAATGTTCACTACTACATGTTTTTTCACAGAATATTTGGATAATCTGAACATTTTCCTATCTGAAAGGTGAAAGAACTATGCTTCATACTGAAGAGTTAAACTGATGTTGGTAAACAATCCCTGTTTTGGCCAAGGGTGATTGGTTAAACATTTTACAGTTGTTTATAGTCACACAGTATTACTTACAAGTTCATTATATGTTTAGAACTTGAAGTCCATGTTCCCAGCTAGATTACTATGATATTAAGAACTTGACCTATCCAGCTATATCATTTAATTCTTTTTTTACACATCCACTACCTATAGGACTGTAAGAGCCCGGATCATTAGGACTGTAATTTCAAGGATTGAGAGCCCTAAATGTTCATTACTTTCTAATTTCTAATTATTGATTTCCATCCTTACCTGCCTCTCTGGTATTTTGTATTGTTTAAGTCCTTTTCTCTACCACTCACCAATACCCTTTTTTCTGATCATGGAAAAAATATTTTTAAACATAGTTTGTTGTTGGTTTTTTCCCCCTAGAGTAAGGCTATTTATCAGCTTTTTAAATAACATGCTGGCTAGGGACATGAATTGTCTGTAATTTTACTCTACTAATAACTTTTAAAAACACAAAGAATGTTTGCCTTGCCTCATCTCTTTTAAAATCTTATTTTCTCAATTTTTTTTTTTATAGTCCAGTGGTGGTCATCCCTTGGGTATAGATTTGATGTCACCGTCTTTTCTGGTAACTGCTGTTATATTATATACCAATCACAAGTGCTTTGAGTGTGCTGTTACATAAGTCATGACATATACTGACTGACTGAAAAGATAAACAAATGAATCAAGAACTAAAATAAGTATAAATCAACTTCATATATGGGGGTAAAAATCTTTCCATTTGTTTTCCCAAAAGGGCAGGGAAGGGGGTTCAACTCCAGCCTCTTTTCCATTTCAGAAAGTAAAATTCAATTTAATAAGTATTTGTTAAGTGTCTGTTTATACATTTATTCTTTCGACTACTCTAATTAATTGCATGCCTACTATGTGCCAGGCACTGTGCTAGATGGTATCAGCATCCCCTGGGAACTTCTTAAAAATGTAAAATCTTTGTCCCCACCCTAGGCCTACTGAATCAGAAAGGCTTGGGTGAGGCCTAGCAATCTGTGTTTTAATAAGCTTTCTAGGTAAAAAAAAAAATAAAAATAAAAATAAAATAAGCTTTCTAGGTGATTCTGATGCACTTTTAAGTTTGAAAACCACTGGATCGGCTATTATTCTGATTATTAATTTATCTAGTAAATATTAATTGAGTGCCAATTTCGTGCCAGGCACTGGAAATACAATAGAGAACAAAACAGATATGGTCCTTGCCCTCATGAAGGTTATATTTTAGGAAGACTGATCTCCAATTAAATTTCCTTGGTTTAAATCAATGATTCATAATATAATGGCCTATGATTTCAGATTTCTTAAACTGAAGAGATTAAGGCAACTCCAACTTTGGTCTTTTTTTTTTTTAAGATTGTATTAGCTATCATGGGTCCCTTGAATTTCCATATGAATGTTAGGGTAAGCTTGTCAATTTCTGCAAAGAATCCAGTTGGGATTATGATGAAGATTGTGTTGATTCTGCAGATAAATTTCAAGAGTATTGCCATCTTAACAATGTTAAGTCTTCTGACCTATGAACATGGGATTTCTTTCCATTCTTTAATTTCTTTCAACATGTCTTAAAGTTTTCAGAGTATATGTTTTACAACTTCTTTTGTTAAATTTATTCCTACGTATTTTATTCTCTCAGATGCTATTTTTTTAAGACTTTATTTATTTATTTGACAGAGAGACACAGCAAGAGAGAGAACACAAGCAGGAGGGGGAGTAGGAGAGGGAGAAGCAGGATTCCTGTGGAGCAGGGAGCCCAATAAATGGCTCCATCCCAGGACCCCGGGATCATGACCTGAGCTGAAGGCAGACACTTAACAACTGAGCCACCCAGGCGCCCCCAGATGCTATTTTAAATGAGATTGTTTTCTTAATTTCATTTTCAGATCATTGATTGCTACTATTTAGAAATACAATTGATTTTTATATTGATCTTGTACAATTTTACTGAGCTCATGTATTCTAATGCTTTTCTGTGAATTCCTTCTATATAAGATCATGTCATCTGCAGATGTAGTTTTACTTCTTCCTTTCCATTCTGGATGATTTTTATTCCTTTTCTTGCTTAATATCACTGGCTAGAACCTCTGGTACAATGCTGATCAAAAGTAGCAAGAGTAAAAAACATCTTTTTTTTTGAGAGAGAGAGAGAGAGTGCGCACAAGTGGGGGAAGGGGCAGAGGGAGAGGAAGAGAGAGGATCATTAGCAGGCTCCACTCCCAGCACAAAGAATGATGCAGCGCTTGATCTCATAACCCTGAGATCATAACCTGAGCCAAAATAAAAAGTTGGATGCTTAACCAACTGAGCCACCCAGGCGCCCCTACTTCTCTTTTAATACAAGTATTTATAACATAAATTTCTCTTTAAGCACTGTTTTAGCCACATCCCTTAAGTTTTGGTATGTTGTGTTTTCATTTATCTCAGTGTTTTCTAATTTTCCTTGTGATTCCTTTCCTAAACCACCAGTTATTTAGGGGCGTAATGTCTAATTTCCACATATTTGTAAATTTCCTAAATTTCCTTCTGTTACTAATTTCTAACTTAATTTCATTGTAATCAGAGAACATGCTTTGTCTGATTTCAGTTCTTTTAATTTGATTGAGGCTTGTGTTGAAAGCAACAAACTAAGCCATAGAACAGCTAGAAGTTTAACAGAGAGATAACCAAGTCAAGAGACAGCTAAAAACCTCCCAGATGATCAGTATTTATATGGCTCCTTTTAAATATCACTAGATTGCTTTCTAAAAAGGATTGTATCCATTTACATTGTCTACTGGCTTCACTGTAATCTCTCTATCTTGGATGTTACACTTATTATGTGGTTTCTAATTCTACAGTGTGTTTATTATTCTGTTCAGAGGAACAGAGATGACTTTTGCTTCATGTTCTTTCCTCTCCTTTTGTCCCAAGTCACCTGGAACACCTGTGGCTTCAAGTAGTCGGTCCTTTCCTCGTGCATATGCTCAACACACATCTAAAGATAATCGTCAAGGTCAGTGGCAACGCCGAAGAAGGCTAGATGGAGCACTGAACAGAGTCCCAGTTGGATTTTATCAAAAAGTATGGAAAGTTTTACAGAAGGTGAGAATAACACATTGTAGACATCTCTTTGTTTTCCCCCCTTGATATCCTCAGTCTCCTTGGCCGAGATATGACATGACTGTGACGTCACCACAATTATATAAATATCATATGCTCATATGGACAAAACCTAGAAGAAGACCTAATTAACAAAGTTGATTTGTTATTTTGATACTATTTATGATTCAGTCTCTTTCTATTATTGTTGCTATGGCTATGGTGTTGTCTATAAATTAGATTTCAAAAATCATGGCTTCTCTGCTTTTGGCCATAGTTGAGCATTGTTGGACATTGTGATACATTTATCAAATTTGGCAACAAAGAGCCACTTTCTTTGTAGCTACTGTAGAGTGGAAATGTTTTCTGTAGCAATGTGCTAACGCTATTGTAAAATGACTGTGGTATCTGGGGAGTTAGTGTAAGCAGCTATTACTTATATTTTTTTCTTGGATGAAAACTACTAAATAAATGCAAGATCATACCGATGCTAATGGTCCAAAGACTCTGTTGGCATGACCAATTTTTGTTTTTCTTTCAAAGGCCTAGCTTGCCAAAGACAGTTAAGGGGATATCACACCATTATGATTGTGACAGCTTTAGAGGGCCGAGAAGTCCACTGTACTCGTTCATAAGTCTCATTTATAGTCTCTTGGGTGCCACTTTCAGCTTTGTCACCCTTGGCAAGGACCTGAAGGAAATATCATCCAGGACTTCAAAACCTTTAGTTACGTTTCTCCCCTTAGCACTGATATTCTCCCAGGGACAGAAACAGGTGATCTTTTGGAAAGCTAGAAGTTGAATCCTCAGACTACCAGCTCTGGCAATCTTCTTTTCAATGAGTACTTAAAACTTGCTTTCCTCCGTCTAACCTCTACAGACAGGTATTTTATCTGCACAGTTATGCCTGGGCTATGGCAATTCAATTTCACAGACATGTAGTAAGTGCTCTTCTGCCCCAGATACCATGGAAGGTATGTGTTCTTGTCACCAGGGAGTTTAATCCATAGTTACCTTCATAAATAGCAGCTATGATGCAAAGCGAAGATGTGTTATGATAAAGGTGCAAAACCACAAGGCCTTGAGACTACAAGAAAAGGAACATTTAAATATGACTGGGAAGATTGACTATTTTGTGGTAGAATCAAAACCTGGACTTGGAACCCTCATATAAGAGGAAAAACAAATGCCCTCTGCTTTGTCATTCCATTCCTTTTAGAGTATGAATGTAACATAATTACTTTGCGCATATGTTTGCAAGCTGGTAATTCTCTGTACAAAGACTGTTATTTGGCATATGGAACATGAGATGGAAGTGTCTGGGGGTTGGAATCTTTGTCTGTGGCTTACTGTGTATTGTTTTGATTTACTTAACATCTAAAATAGCAAGTCATTAATTCCCATTGCTCTTTAATAATTGAGTTGATGGCGAGAGAGAAGATGAAATATCATTCATTTCTGTACTATTTCTTGAGCATCTGCTGTTGCACTAGGCAGTGTCCTAGGTGCTCACAGCAATACAGCAAAGAACAAAATAGACAACAATCTCTGTCCTTATGGAACTTACATTCTGCTAGGGAGAGACAAGCAATAAATAATAAACATACTAAATAAGTAAATTATCTAGAATGTTAAAAGATGACAAGTACTATGGAAAAAAGTACAGCAGGGTGAGGGCATCATCAAGGGTGCTGACGGGGGACGCTTCACTAGAAAATGGAGTAATACATGTCTGCAAATGCAGCTTTTGAGTTTTCTTCAGCCTAAACATCTTTCTGAAAGCTAATTTGTGATGAGTCTGGGACCTAGCATGATATCCTCTTGGGTAGTCTCTGAATCTTTGGGGCTAGTCTCTCGCAGAAGGTAGACCTTCTCTATCCCTTCCATTCCTTTAAAAAGAGGGTAAATCTTGCATGTCCTGTAGTCCACCCCTGATTCTTGCCACATAGTAATCACAACCCCTTGGCAAGGACACTTGGGCTGCAGGGCCTTCCACTGGCCTGCGATTACTCAGCATCTACCTGATGGAACACACTCAGAAATACTAAGTGTCTTCTTACAGGCCCCCAGTTGTCAGCATATCCTTAGTGACAACATGTTTTTGCTGTTTTGCAGTGTCACGGACTCTCTGTGGAAGGTTTTGTGCTTCCTTCTTCAACCACTAGAGAGGTGAGATTCTGTGTCTTTCTCATTTGTGTGATTGATAGTTTGTGTAGCTCAAGTATTTCAGGGATCATTTTTCAAAGTAATGGTTCTATGACTCCAAATCAACTAAAAATGAAGTGCATCGGAGGAAAGGAGAGAATGTTTTTTAAAAACAGAATGGGAACATGAGAGAGCAATTATGTGTTATATTAATTATATAAGGACAGCCTTGTTTAGTGGTTGACTAAATTAGGCTGGTTTATGTGAGTGTGGCCAGAGTTGGAGAGGGCAGTCAAGATAGAGATCTAAGAATGTCTCTCATTTCCTCATCCTTCTCATCCCAACCTTTCTCTTTTTTTTTTAGATTTTTTTTTTTAATTTTTATTTATTTGACTGAGAGAGAGACAGCAAGAGAGGGAACACAAGCAGGGGGATTGGGAGAGGGAGCAGGGAGCCTAATGCGGGGCTCGATCCCAGGATCGTGACCTGAGCCAAAGGCAGATCCTTAACAGCTGAGCCACCCAGGCGCCCACCCCCCACCTTTCTCTAGTAGGATGCTTGTAGACTTTTAGATGTTGAACTAGTGGTCCTTAGCTCGAACTATGTGTCACAGCAACCTGAGCGCCCATCTCCAACTTAGTGGATTAAAATCTCTAGGGATGGGGCCTGAGCATCTGTACTTAAAAAAAAAAAATCTTTAGAATGAGTCTGATAGATAACCATGGTTGGAAAACATTGCCGTGAACCACACACATATATTATCGGGTACCTTTATATTTCCCTTCTCGCCCAATCACATAGAAATGATAAAGAATCGCCTTTATACAAAACCAACAAAGGAACTAGAATTAGCAAATTAGGAATTGTAAGATTGGATAGTGGGAAAATTCTCAAAAACACTGGGGTTGTTGCAGATGATGGCTGGACGGGCTGGTACAGAAAGCTAATGCTATGCTTCAGGGCTTTACTCTTGCCTAGAGGCCTCTTCTCTAATAAAGAACACTGTGACCTCTATTTGTCCTTTCTCTGCTTTTAAGCATGATCAGAATGTTAGTATAATTAATAACAATGCATACCTGAATGGTACCTTTACGAGTCTCCAAAGTACCTTCACACAGGTATGTGAGACAGCCAAGGAAGGGATCATAGTTCCCGGTTTACAGATAAGGAAACAAATTTAGGGAAACAAACTGTTCAAGGTCATAGAACTAGTAACTGGCAAAGACAGGACTTGAACCCTGGTCTTTAAAGTCCAAATCTCCAGTGCCACTGTAAAGTATATACTCAATACTGTTTTACCCAAACTTATCCCTCAATCCCCTTCACCCTAAAATAACTTTTTATTTCTTCCTGCCCATTTTAATCTAACAGGATATAACTGTTTTACATAATTCTAGTCATCATGTGAATACGACTTTAAGTTCCACTTAGATTTTTCTTTTATGCACAGTCGTCATATTTATTCTCTCAAATGACTCTATAAAAACTCATGAAGTTGCTGTACCATGATGTGCCATTATTTACACAACCATTCCCGTGTTCAGATTACTTTTAGTTTTACACTTGTGACTAATGCTGCTATAAACACTCTTGCACATGGGGCTTTTTTTTTCCCCCTCTCTTGAATTATTAACTTAGGACGAACTCTCCGAAATAGGATTGTGGGTTAGAGGGCACTGACACTTTTATGACTCTTGTTATGAGCCACCAGACTGCCTTCCAAAAAGATTGAACCAATTTATACTCACTCAGGTACTTTGAGGGAGACTGAGCAGCACTCTTGGCTACATTGCTTTTACTGCCTTTCAGAATAGGTGATTGATGCCTCCCCAGTGATGAGTGCTTAGGAACTGATTTTCTTTTTCTCTATCACAGATGACTCCAGGCGAGATTAAATTCTCTGTTCATGTGGAGTCTGTCCTGAATCGCGTACCTCAGCCCGAGTACCGCCAGCTTCTGGTTGAAGCCATCCTTGTCCTCACTATGATGGCAGATATTGAAATTCATAGCATAGGAAGCATCATTGCCGTGGAAAAAATAGTGCATATTGCTAATGACTTGTTCCTTCAAGAACAGGTAGGCAAATGGCAACCCGGTTGTTTTCTCGAAGGAGAATGTCTGACACTAACCTGACTGCACTCAGAGAGCTTCATGAAGCCAAGGTCACTCTTTTGCGCCCTCTTCCTCAGCTCTTTTCTGGTCCCCCTTTATAGTGAGTGGCTCTGAGCTCTGATGGCAAAAGAAGTAGGCGGTGGGATGACCTCCGTGTTTCACCAAGTGCTTTACGATTGTATTAGATGGTAAAGTTGCCTGGAACTCAGGAGGCTTTTATGCTTTTCATCATATTTCATTCTTCTTATCACATGACTTTGTGTAGCAAGAAGGACTTAATAAGAGACTATTGGATAGCATATCCTTTTTTGGACTTTTAAGGAAAAGAGAAGGTTTGATTTTACCTTGGTTTGGTTTGGTTTTTGCATTTGCTACTTACCTATAGGAAAATATTAAAGTGAAACTTTTAATTCTACATTTAAAAAATTTTTCTCAACATACCTTCTTCCAGGAAATTAACCACATTTAATAAATGCAAACTACTTATCGAAAGCTTTCCAAATGTTTCCCAGATGAAGAGTAGGAATACTAAGGTGAAGGGCATGCACTCTTGTCAATAGGAAAATCTCCAAAATATATAATAGGTGTTTCATTCTATTTGGCACGGTGGGGGAATGCAAAAGAAATCACAATTATTTTGATTTTCCAGGACAGTCCTAATTTTAAATATTCTGGATTGCTCTCTTTTCCCCAGAAAAGATACTCTTCCATGTATCGGATAATGTGATCCCTTTTAGGCGTAGGCTCTAGCTTGGAAAGCTTACAGTCTATTTGAATTAAGTTGACTTAGAAAGAAATCAGGATCAAATGCAAGATAAAATAATACGAGCTGAAATCAATGGTACTAGAAAGATTCAGACCAAAGTCCCTCCGGGGTGATTTGTTGGTATTAACATTTGACCCTTAACAGACACAACTCGTTTAATTAACTGTTATCTTTAACTTTCAAAACTTCTACACAATCAGTTCTTTACAAATAATGCGTAGGATTTGGGGGAATCTAGTGAAAAATGCATGTACAGAAATCCATATTCAACAGTTTGTGCCAAACTCTGATCCCTTCCTACCTACACAACCTAAGACCCAAGTAGTTGGCAATGGGGAGGAGGCTCAGAGTTATCCTAATCAGGACTTTAATCAGTAGATTAGTAATCTTGCCTTTCCCCTGTGTTCTCCCACCCTTAAAAACCAAACAGAAAACCCTCGGTGCAGATGATACCATGTTGGCCAAGGATCCCGCGTCTGGCATCTGTACTCTTCTGTATGACAGTGCACCCAGTGGCAGGTTTGGCACCATGACCTACCTCTCCAAGGCAGCCGCCACCTACGTGCAGGAGTTCCTGCCCCACAGCATCTGCGCCATGCAGTGAGGCCTTTGGGCCCTGGCTGCTGGGAGCCTTTTGACAGCTCGTTCCTGCCTCGCTTGATTGTGCATGAGACTGAAACGTGTTGACCTGATCACTCCTCCCCTGCCCCTTTCCACCCCATCCCACCCAAGAGGAGTGAACGTTTTCGACAAACTAATTGCTTTAGAAGTGAACTCTGGCCTGGGGGAACATGCTCCCCACCAGGCACTCCATCGTAGGCCTTAATTCTTTCATAGTTCCTGAGAGTTTGCATGTGTTTTTATTCTCTAGGTCTGTTACAAACGTAGTTTTCTAACTACTGTTTGGAGAGCAGGTATTAATAATAACTTACTACTAAAGTTTGGTTTTTCTCATGTGTAGTTTCATTGTGTGAATGAGTGATGGGTGCTTTGGGACATTCTTTCAAGTGGGTAAACCTAAATTGCTGGATTTTTATACTGCCATAACTTGGAAGTGTCTATTCTAAGTGCCTTTTCTGGGGAAAAGAGAGTACCAGGTCATGGTTTCCTTCTTTACTCACATGTTGCCCCCCCCCCCCCCAGAGTGATGAACTCCTTTCTGTATAGAATTATCATCCCTGTTCTTGCCTTCTCTGTATCCACATACATAATTGCTACTCTCCCTTTGGGGAAATATCAAAAAATGCTAGTGCAGCATCTATATGTAAGAATTTCTGTATTAATAACTGAAATCACATTGTATGAAGATGGCTGGTACTCCGAGATGTATTTGTAGCAGAAAGTGCAGAATAACCCAGGAGTCAGGAGCCCGATTCCCAAAACGAAGGGAGAAGATGCCTGTGTGGTGTCTTACACTTGGGGAGCAGAGGGGGAATCAGAGGTAGGTTAGTGCCCTGAAGAGAGCCTTGTGCACCCAACTTTTGCCTCTGAAGAGTGGGCCGACACACAGCACACACGGCAATTGAAGTCTCTGTCTTTGGCAAACAGGAATCCAGCAGTCTAGTCTACAGCTGCCTTCCCAAGCAGTCCTTCCTTGGTGGTCCTTACCTGTCTCTGTCTCACTCGCCTACTCACTTTCTCCAGCATCCAACCCCGGACCCACCAACTCACTGCCCTCCCATCTGTTCTTAAACTCCTCACTTGCTTTTTCACTCCCTGATTCTAGTGAGTGTTCGTAGCTATGTGTATTTTGATATCCGTGGGCATCTATCTGTTTCTTGTAAATGCCTGCATTTGGGTGCGTGTCTAAGCATACATGGGAATTTTTCTGAATGTAAATAGTTTCGATGTTTCTGTATATCTATCTGTATCTACATTGGGCAGGCTATGTAAATATGTGTTTGTTATGCGGATGGTGGTGACCGTGGCCCCCCAGGGCTGACACCCCGAGGGTAATGGAGGAATCTTTAAGTTCTTTTCCCTAGTCCCATGTTAAGGTAGCCTTGTTTGAAGAACACTTCTCCTAACTTTCTGCCTTAGTTCAGGCTGCTGTAACAAAAGACTGTAGAATGGGTGGCTTAGACCACAAACATTTATTTTTCACGTTTCTGGAGGTTGAGAGGTCCAAGATCGCCAGCAGATTCAGTCCCTGGTGAGGACTGGCTTCCTGGTTTGCAAATGGCCACCTTCCTGCTGTGTCGTCACATGGCCGAGAAAGGGGGGGAGGGCGGGCACTCTCATCTCTTCTCCTTCTCAATAAGTGCACTAATTTTGTCATGGGAACTCTTCCCTCGTGACTTCATCTAATCCTTGTTACCTTCCAAAGGCCCCCACCTCCAAATACCATCACCTTGGGGATTAAGGCTTCAAGGTATGAATTTCGGAGGGAAACACACATCCAGTCCATAGCACTCTCCTTCCCCTTATTTATGTGTAAAGACTCTACTCATTTCCCTGTTTGCACTCAGGTAACTCCCTACTTCAATCCTGTCCTTTCTCTCAGATTTTTCAGATTTCTCTCCAAGCATGGGGATGGGGATGGGGAGCTCTCTCAACCATTCTCATAGAACCAGTGACAATCTTTTGAGTACATGAATAAGTGAGCATAGGAAGTAGGGTGATAGAAAACAGGCGAGTGGAAGTGAGAGAGGATGGCCGACCTTTTTAGTATGTCTCTTAGAGCAAATGGAAACACACAGTAAGTAGCTTTCGGATCGTGTGATTTTTCTGGTCGCTGATAGAGATAATTTACAACCTGTGCTGAAACTGTTGGTCTCCACACTGGCTGCAAGCCTACCCCAACCACAAGAAGTACGTCTGGAGTGGCACGGGGAGGGGGGGCGGGGGAACCGCCACTCTCTGCCACGCTAAGCTAAGTTGCCTCAACTAATACTGATGGCTGCAGTTCCCCAGGCTTTACGAAGTTGTCCATCACTATGCTCTCCATACAGCATGGCTTCACATTTAAAGCAACTTTTTGGAAAACTTGATTTGTATTTTCTTCCTTTTAAGCACGTGATACTAAAAGACACCTTGGACCTTCTTTTTTTTTTAAGCACTTATGTCTTGAAAATAGAATTAAAAATTGGAATGTCCAATTAAATCACGTCTCATGCCAGTGTGCAAAACTTTATGTGTGTCTTTGTGATTGGAGTTTCTTTGGTGGCTCTATTTTACCTACTCTATTTAATTGCACAGTACAGCCAAAGCTCATTGAGTGGAATAATATTAGTATAGAAATTCTATATTATACGTTATATAATATGTTAGATAATGTATGTAAAGAAATGCACTTTTATCTTTCAAACACATACCCACTCAAACCAGGCTCACTAAATTAAAATGGGCTTATTGACAGCTTTAGGGAACCTGTTCTTTTTTTTTTCCAAATTTTTATTTAAATTAGTTAACATACAGTGCAATATTGGTTTCAGGAGTAGAATTAAGTGATTCATCACTTACATATAACACCCAGAGCTCATCGTAACAATAGGGGACCTGTTCTGATGAATGAATAAGACCGATTTTGACTCAGAATTACAACTGTGTGCAAATGGTGCTTCTGTGCCACTGGAGGGTACTTAAAAACAATTTGGTCTCCGAAGTACTATAAATATTTAGCAGAAACTTGTTTATGCTATGTATTAGCCTTTGTGTAACAAGTGAGGGTTTATGCAGTAAGGATGAACCAGCCTCCCGTCCCATCCTGGTTACTTAGGTTTTACTACCCTGTGGGAATTTTATGCAACTGGTGGGGCAAAAGTTGTTGTTCTTAGCCACCTCTTAGCCACCTCTACTGTCGCCCATTGTACTTACCAAACACCTAGTACCTACACTAATGCAGTGGAGATAAATACAGTGTTGTCCACCTTCAGTCTTCATTTCCTGTTAAACTTGAGTGACCTTAGGTCTTGGTTTGCCCAGGACATGCTCCATTTATGCCTGTTGTCCTAGCATAATTATTAATAGCACTCTTTGTCACTCTCAAAAGTGTCCTAGTTTGGATGATATGGTTGCCCTATATTTAGCAGAAGTCTGATTTCTTTTAAGGCTAGGCCTCAAAGCCAAGGACCTGTTCTCAAACCATGAACAATACTCTTGCAGTAGCGGTACGGGGGTAAGGAAACAGTGAGGGGAGACTTTCCCCCAAATTAAGGAACATTTGGCGTATTGTCTCTTAGATGATGAGCAATATTGGAGTGCTTACCAAGTGCCAGACGTTGTTATAAGGTAGCTGGCATGAACCATGTTATCCTGTCTTCACAATTACCATGTGAGATTAGAAACTGTTGTCATCCCCATCTGACAGATGAGGGAACTGAGGTGCTGGGCACTTAAGCAAATGGCTCAAGATCAAAAAGCTCGTAAGTGGTAGAGCTGGGATTTGAGCCCAAGCAGTTTGACTCTAGAGTTCACATTCTCAACAATGACACTCTCCAAGGAAAAGACATTAAAACAAGGGTCAGTCTGTTAAGTACAGTTGAGGCATCAGTGGGCAGATTGTATGGGGTGGTGGGCAATGGGCAGAAATGCACAAAGAAGGTAGCCAGAGGAGTAGTGCCTTTTTAATTGTTTGCTTCCCCTTCTGCCTTTTTCTGCCAGCAAGTGAAGACAGGAGAGATCACCAAAAGAAGTGGCATAGCCCAGCCTGACCTTGCTGGTTCAGAAACTACTTTTAGCAAAATAACGGTTGAAGAGAGTGAGTCAAGGAATTTACCCAGGGTCACCACACCAGTAAACTTTGGAGCCAAGATCCAACCTCCTTCCTTTGAACTTAAAGTCCTCCAACTGCAAATCCAGTGCTTTGGGAAGGGTTTTCTTCCCAATTTAAGGACCATATGGGGATTAAGCATGTGGAAAATTGAGGTTAGGGACCTGTGGCATGGCTTGTGCTCTGTTTTACTCATGAACAAGGGTCCAGCCACCCTGTGAGATTTGCTGCAGGAATATGCTGCCAATTTCAGAGCCTCGTTGCAACAATTTATCTTTCTCTGTACTTGAATCATCTTGCCACATTGTGTGCCAAATGAGGATACTGTTTCCAGTTTAGAAGTGTGTTGAAGTGTTCAGCTACCTGTTGCTAGATCTGAAAGAACACATAGAACGATCCATTTTCATGTCATCTTATTTTGGTCCGGATTTTAGGGCATCAGTTAGCCACCCTGTATCCTGCCCTCTTCCTCTCACTGCCTATCCATGAAAGCCCAGGACAAATCTCATTTCCTCTTTATATGGCCAGCCTGTCATGCTCTCACCTTTCAGGCAACTCCTACAGCCCCACAGACTCCTTCCCCTCTGTCTGTAAATATGTGCATTTCTCTTATCCTAAAAACAATCATTCATGAGCTCTACATCCCCTGATTTACTAACTCCTTCCTTCCACAGTTAAATTTCTTCAAAGAGGAAGCTACACTTGACAGTGTTGACTTCACTCCTTAACCCCTTGCAGTCTGGCTTCCTCCCCTGCCTTGTGGTGGTTTTTTGTTTTTGTTTTTGTTTCTTAGAACATCAGTGAGCTCCTAATGGCAATGACATTGTTACTACCTCTCCCTTCTTGTAACCCACATCATCCCTCCATGTCTGTGAAACTGTACTACACTTGTTCTCACCCAACTACTTCTTTTTTGTCTCCCTTCTGGCATCTTTTTCTCCTCCTAACCTCCACAAACAGGCATTCCCAAAAGTTACATTCTTCTTCCTAGCTCAAAAGATTCTCACCATGAGGTAGGGGAGCCTTTAAAAAGTGACATGATCTGATTTACTTTTTGTTTCCAAGTTCATTCTGGTGGCTACAAAAAGACTGGATTGTAGTTCTGCAAGAGTACAAGTAGAAACCTGTTAGATATTGCAGAAAGTCTGGGTGAGAGATGACAATCCAGGACGGGGGTAGTGGCTTCCGTGTTCCCGTGGCCCATACGCTAGTTTGAACCATCATTACTTTTTATGTGGACCATTGCAACACTGACTGCCTCTAGTCTTTCAATAGCTAATCTTTTCTACCCACCACTGCTGTGGAAATCTTTTTTTTTTTTTTTTTTTTTTTTTTTTTTTTAAGATTTCTGTTTAAATGTCTCCTTGTTTTCCACAGAGTGAAGTCTGTTCTCTTTAGTCTGGCATTCAAAACCCTTCATGATCCAGTCCCTTCAGCTAAACTTGACTAGAAATGGTCTCCTTTTTGTTTTTGCTTATGCTGTGGATTCTAGTCAGCGTGCCCTCCCCTGGCTCTCATCCCCACCAAGTAAAATCCTGTCCATGCACTAAGGCCATCTCAAATGCCACTGAATAGGAATCCTAGTTGCCATTTATTAAATACTTAATGTTTATTTATTAAGTAATCTAAGCATCCTACATTCATTATCTGACTCTGCTGCATTGCATGCAGTTTCTTATGTATTTGTCTCATCTGTACAAGAATGCAAATTCCTTGAAAGCAGAGATCAGATTGCAATTCATCTTGAGAACTGAATCCTTAGCCATAGTGTATATTTAGTTGATGTCAGATAAATGTTTGATGAATGACTGAATGATCACAGAACTTTGAACTAGTTGCTATGGGAAGATATAAAAGAAGCATAAGGGCTTACATTCTAGTTAAAGAACACATCACAGGGGGAAAATATTTCCAGAATGCTAAGTATTCAGGGAATACTAAATGGAGGGTTGAGCAAAGTTAGATTTACCACAAAGTCATCCTGGAGGAATGACGTTTACATAGTAAAGGGAATGTTCAAAGGCTTCAGTGTCAGGCAGACCCGGTTTTGAATTCCTGCTTTTCTGCTTAGTAAGTGTGTGACGTTGAATAGTTATTTCCTTTCTCTAAACTGCCTCTGTAAAATGGACATATTACAACATCTTTCATAGGACTTTTGCAAAGGTGAAATGAGATAAAATATCCAAGTGCATATCACAATGCTCAATAAATGCTTAAAGAGTCCAAAAGGCAAGTTAGATTTTAAAGGAGGTAAGAATATTGGATTGTCTGAGGGGTGTTTGTAGGTCACTTCAGGTTAGATGTGAGAGGTGGAGGCTTGGGCATTGGCCAGCTTGCATCATAGCATAGGGGCTGCCAGGAACCCGGAAATACTGGTGATAATTCTAAAACCGCTTCAGGATATTGTTTAATGTAGACCCTCACACTAAACCTAAAATATGTCAGTAACGCTTGTATAGTTACAGAAGCAAAAGGAGGGAAGGAAGGGGAGCTGCAGTTTCCAAACATCACTGAAAGTATCTGCTTACCCCCCTTACTCCACATGAATTTTCAAAGAGTAATTTGACATCTTTGCTTGATTGGAATCTACAAAGCAATTTCCAGAGTACCGGCCAGCCTCTTAGGAAAGTGCTATCGGCTTTGCCAGAGTAAATTATTGAGATTGTTAACTCTTACATGGACATGGATTGTTAATGATGAAAAGGAATAAACTAAAGTTGCAGTACAGAATTTACTGTGCAAACTTTTCAAACCCTTTACACCATTAATTAGTTCCGCAAAAAAAAAAAAAAAAAAAAAAAGCCTTTCTAATGTAGCTGGGTGGTGCTGGGATCTTGGTGGCCACGTTGTGTCTATTTTTAAATATTTATATGGCTGTATTTGCAGACTGAAACAATTCATAAAGAGTTGAGGCTGCTTTTTTTTTTTTTTTTTTAAGCGCTAAAACTCACATTCGCGGCTATTTTAGTAATTAGCCCCGGCTCTTCCGCTACCCGAACCCCTCAAAACTACATCTCCCAGCATGCTCTAAAGCTGGTCTGACCTCATCTCAAATGGCCCCGTAGGGCAACAAGGATGGTTAGTTTTGACCGTGCTTATTTGTGCCATAAAATATTGATCCTAATTGGCAGCTATTTGGGCTTTTATATTTGCCGACCTCCCGTTTTTGAGCCGTGGTCACTAAATGAAGAGGTTCTGGCCTGGGAAGGCCCATGCATTCCTTCAATTGGATGGGGAGCTGGGACAGTGTCTCTGGCGATAGCGAGAATAGGAGGGAATGTTGACCAGGGAGCACCGCTGCGGCCGTTCAGAGGAGCAGGAACCGGAGCCCGGGTTGAGTCCGAAAAAAGCCGGATCCAGACGGTGGCTCCGGAACGGCTGCAATTGGAAGATGGAGGAGCCGGAGGAACCGGCGGACAGTGGGCAGTCGCTGCCTCCAGTTTACATCTACAGTCCCGAGTATGTCAGCATGTGCGACTCCCTGGCCAAAGTCCCCAAACGGGTAAGAGAGCTGGGGAAAAAAGACCGTGGGCTTCTGGGGTGGGGGTGGGGGCCGTTGGACCGGAGGGCATTAGGACGGGGCAGAGGATTGGGCTGGGGAAAATCAGCAGAAATTTGGGCAGCTGCACCAGGTGATGGAAGAAGTGTTCCCTTATAGTTTCTGAGAGCGCAGCATTTATCTGCGGGGCGTCCAATGCACCGGAGGGGGTAGGGGTGCGGGGGAGGGGATGGCACTGAGGCGTTGGTGTCTCTACTACAAGGGATCCCTGAAGTGGGGAAGACGCTGCAGGAGAGAAATGTTCCATCACCTCCGTAAGGCCCGGTAGCTTTCGCCTTAGCAATTTGTCTAAAGTGCATTGTAACTGTTAAGTAAAAAGAGGGGAGTTAAAAGTTACTTTCTTTGTTCAGGATGATGAAGTTGATGGTATTTCTCTGAATTAAACATTTAAGAGACATTTTTTTCTGCCCTTTTTTTTTCTTGCTTTTCTTTTCTTTTTTTGTTGATGTTTTTAGGCCAGTATGGTACATTCTTTGATTGAAGCATATGCACTGCATAAGCAAATGAGGTAAGTTGTCTTTCATGAACAGAGCCCTGAACCTAGGTGTTCTAGCCTTAATATCCTACTTCACAGTTGAGCAAATTAGAAAGAGAATGGTCCTTTTTAAAAAAAAAAAAAATGGGGTTTTTTTTGTTATTCAATGTTTGTAATGTCTGTAATCTAGTGAAAGTTCTTGAAGAATTAAGAAAACCTGAAAAAAGTACCTGAAGCAGTTAAGATCCATTAGAAATACGACTCTATTGCTGGAAGGGAAAGTATTCTAGGGATAGCTGCTTTGTGGAGATTTTGAGGAGAGTTACATTAGGGTACTAAAACCCACCTGATCGGGGGGAAAAAAAATTGGTGTTTGGCTGGGAGGTGTTCTGGGGTTTGTGTGTATTTGTTTGCAAGCCAGATGTGAGGGTGTGTGTTCAAGTTCAGACTTTTAGACACCCCATCACCACCACCAGACTTTTACGAGTAAGCCTGGAGACAAGTCAAGACCAAAGCAAAACTCCTGCAACTAGGCCAGAACTCAGCACTGAGTTAAGTGCTTCTTTAAGAAAAAAAAAAAATGAACTTGCTGTTAATCTTTGCAGAGTAAATCTTATAACCCTGTCTTGTAGGATTGTTTATGACATTGTCTGGCCAAATAGGTGAGTGTCTGCACGGGCTTTTGTGGTATGATTCATTTATCTCCCAGAAGGTAGTGTAATAGGATTTCAAATTTTATCCTTATTATCAAAATCATTTATTGAATACCTTATTTTTTAACCCATATGTTTGTTAGACATAAGAACTACATGCCTTCCATTTATTTAACCTTTCTCTTTTTTTAAGATTTTATTTATTTATTTGTCAGAGAGGGATCACAAGCAGGGGGAGTGGCAGGCAGAGGGAGAAGCAGGCTCCCCGCCGAGCAAGGAGCCCGATGTGGGCTTCGATACCAGGACCCCGGGACCAAGACCGGAGCTGAAGGCAGATGCTTAATTGACTGAGCCACCCAGGCATCCCTCAGTTATTTAACTTTTCAAAAGTTACTTTAAGACAAACAAGAAATCAGTGCAAAGCAAAACTGTCCCATTCGCTTGCTATTAAGCAGAGAGGCTTTCCATGTTTGTTAAACAAGAGGAAGGGTGCTAGAAAAGGGACCCATTAGGGCTGGGAAACATGGTCCAAGAAACTGTAACATTTTTATTTTAATGTGCAGATTTGTCACCTCTGAGGGTGTAGCCATATTTTCTTGAAGGAGAAGCAGGAATCCTTGGCTCTTGACCATATACATGATTTTTTTGAGGCTGAGCTACAGGATTTTTCTGGCTTGCTTGGTGATACGGTAGCCTGTATAGTCATATTAATTCATGAAAAACTCATGGCTGAGTTCCCATTCAGCAAACATAAAAAGCCACTGCTGCCTCCCTGTGGCCTAGGTCATTGCTCTTCCAACTTGAATGTACATATGAATCACCTTGTTAAATTCCGATTCTGGAGATCTGAGGTGGGGCCAAAGTTCTGCAAGTCTAACGAGCTCCTAGGTGCCACTGCTGCTGGTCCATAGACTACCCTTTGAGTGGCAGTGGCAGAGTCGGGGAGAGGAAATGGGGAATAGGCAGCTGGAGGTTAGACATGGTAAGTCCTGGCGTTAACATCACCCTGTATTCTCTCAGTTGCTTCTTCTTTTTTTTTTTTTTTAAAGATTTATTTATTTATTTGAGAGAGAGAGAGTGGTGGGAGGGGCAGAGGGAGAGAATCTCAAACAGACTCCACACTGAGCACAGAGCCCGACACAGGGCTCCGTCTCTCGACCCTGAGATCATGACCTGAGCCGAAACCAAGAGTTGGACGCTCAGCCGCCACCCAGGTGCCCCTCTCTCAGTCACTTCTATTTGTCACTTGTTGTGAGGAGTTGATTAGGAGCTTCTGAGTGAAGCCCAGTTCCAACCAGTTTGCCCCTTCTCTTTTTCCTCTCAGAGGTAGGTGTGAGGGACCAAATAGAGAAACTTTTATGTTTTGAGTTGCCATTTTTTTATCCTTTAGTATTAATAATAATGATAGTTACCCACAAAGCATTTTCATATGTTATCATTTAATCTTCACATATGTCCCATTAGATCTCCCTACTTTACAGATGAGAAAACAACTGTACAGAACAGTCAACTTACCTGAGGTTATAGAGCTGTTAAGTACAGAGTTAAAAAGAGGTGCCCAGTTCTCTGACTCCAAATTCAAAATTGTTGAAAATACAGTTGCCTACTGAAGTTAAAATATAGAGTTAAGTCTTGATTTCGGCTCAGGTCATAATGTCAGGGTCTGGGCATGGAGCCTGCTTAAGATTCTCTCTCTCCCTCTGCCCCTCCCCCCTCTCTCCCTCCCTCTCTAAAAAAAATAAGTAAAAAAACAATAAAGTAAAAATATAGCTGAAAGGATTCTATGTACCAATTAGGAACTGATGCAATTGAAAATATCTCTGCCTACTAGTTTGTCATGCAAGTTGTAACTCACAGAGTGAAGTTTGTCCAGTATCTGATTATTTAACTTAAATATATATTTAACTTAAATATAAACTTTTTTTTTTTTTACCTACCTATAAACTCAAGGGCTTCGAAGATCGGTCCTCTCACCCCTTATTAATGGAATCATTATATCGATGTGAGGAAGTGAAGACTAGATTGCACAGTAGAGGAACAGAACGTGTTCATTATTTGAGCCCACTGGAACTGGAAGCTGGGAGTTGTATTTTCTGCTCAGACTGCTTTCCCCTGCTTCCAGTTTCTGGCATACTCTGGGTCTGACTCACTCACCTCTCTTTGTTCTCTGTTATTATTAGGATAGTTAAGCCCAAAGTAGCCTCCATGGAGGAGATGGCCACCTTCCACACTGATGCCTATCTGCAGCATCTCCAGAAGGTCAGCCAAGAAGGAGATGACGATCATCCAGACTCCGTAGAATATGGGCTAGGTAAAGTCATTACCGGGCAGTGATGCGAGGTAGACAACCTCCATCTGTAAATTGTAACCACTCATTTCATAACTTGCATGATGGTCTTTAGTATTTGTTAATTAAGAACTAATGTGTTAACCACAATCTTAATCTCTTAGTTTAGATACACATATCTCGCTTGCTGAGCAAGCCGTATGAGTTGAGCAAAACTGAATGATGGATCAGATGGGGGAAAATCTTTTAGTTGTCAAGGCCCTAATAGTAGTGCCCAGATTGGGTATGGCTCTATGTATGCTGATTTAACCACCTCGTGACCTTATATTTTAACTTGAGTACGTATTTATGTTCTGGCTGTTTTCAACCCTGCCGATAGGACAGTCTAGAGAAACAGCATGGTTTGGTAGAACTCTCGTCTGGGAGATGGGTGAGTCAAGGGACATGGGTCCCAGACCTGGCTCTGTATGACCATAGATAAGACATATCACCTCTCAGGACTCGGTTTCTCCATCTGTAGGATGTGACTAGCTAATCTCGAAGGTTTAGCCTCTCTAGTTCCAACACTTCAAAAAATTCTTTCCCCAACATTGGAGATGTTTATCTCTCATTTGGAAGCTGATGTTAGCACAGTCGCTTTTTGGTAAGATATGTTGTTGTCGCACCTCAAACTATTCCTCCCAGTAGGGTTCTAGACCCAGTTCCAATGTGTGGAGGTGGGGCTTTCCTCCCACACCACCCAGCAATGCTCAGGACACCAGCTGGGTGTCCTTCAATTCAACTCAATTCTGACACTATCTACCTGGCCACAGCATCAGGTCCCACAGGTTAAGGGCTCAGTCCCACAAGACTGCTCTGCGCGTCACATGCCAGTCACAAGCCCAGCTTGCTACCTGTGCTTCTGACTGACCGGCTATAAATCAGAAGGTTCCCACAGACACCCTCCTTTGGGTTGAATTTGCTAGAGCAGGGCACAGAACTCAGGAAACCCATTTACTCACTAGATTACCTGTTCATTATAAAAGGATATAACCCAGAACTGCCAGATGGAAGAGATGCATAGGGCAAGGGATGACCAAAGGGTGTGGTGTGGGGCTTCCACGCACTCTCCAGGCATGCCCCTCTCCCCACATCTCCACACGTTCACCAAACCAGAAGCTCTCCCAGCCCGCCTTTTGGGTTTTTATGGGAGGCTTCATTACATAGGCATGCCTGATTAAATCATTGGCCAATGGATGATTGAGCTCAATCTCCAGCCCCTCCCCCTCACAGGGGGAGGTCAGGGGGGTAGGACTGGTAGTTCCAACCTTCCAATCACCTGGTTTGCTCCACTGCTCACCGCCCGCCCCCACCCCCACCCTGAGGTGTGATCCGCAAGTCACCTCATTAACACAACAAAGACACCTTTACTGCTCTCCTCACTTGGGAAATCCCAACAGCTTTAGGAGCGCTGTGTCAGACACGGGGATGAAGATCACGGGACGAATTTCTTATTATGGGAACCACCGTATCACACCTGCTCTTTCTGCAGTTCATCTTGTAACAAGCTCTTCCGATGTTTTTGCCCGAAGGTTATGACTGCCCTGCCACGGAAGGGATATTTGACTACGCAGCAGCTGTAGGAGGGGCCACAATCACAGCTGCGCAGTGCCTGATTGACGGAACGTGCAAAGTAGCAATTAACTGGTCTGGAGGGTGGCATCATGCAAAGAAGTAAGAAAATGACCTTTCTGCTTTCTGCCTCTTTCCTTGAGTCAGTTTCTCAGTTATACAAACGCTGATGCTTATTGTATGGGCATTCCTTGGGAGATTTGTGTATGAATATAGCCCTTTTCCCAGGCACTCTGAAGAGATACAAGTGAAATAGAAGAAGGTGACACACAGTATAATGGAAAGCACTCTATCGAAAGTCAGGATACCTGGGCCCCATGCCTAGTTTTCCTGCAAACTTGGCTAAGTGACTTGGAAAGATTAACCTCTCAAGGCCCCAGTTTCTTCATCAGGAAAATGGGCAGGGCGAAGGATATAACTAGGCAGTCTACATTCCTTTTCCAGCTTTTTGGAAATGCCCCTGTCTTCAAGGGACTTATGCTCTAGAGACACTCACAGAACTAGAATAATTAGGGAGCAACATCAGTTTGGGTACCAAGTGAATATACGTATGAGCTGAGGAGATTGTAGTGCTCTGCAGAAATTAATCATGGAAGTCTTGGAAGAGGTGCGATTTAGAGCTGGTTCTTGAAAGAAGTGCCAAACAGGTTTCCAAATAGGTGGGAAATTGATGAGAATAGATTTAAAACAAAAGGCTGACGAATCAAGGAAGCTTTTGCCACCATCTCTAAGGCAAGTGGCAACCGACTGAGAGAATTAACTGTCACTCTAAGGAGAAAGGGCTTGTGAAACAGCTGTTCTCAGGTGCTACTTGGAGCTAGAGAAGTCCTTTTGGAGTTTCATGTTGACATTTCAAACAGCTCTACCCTGTGTGTGACAAGGACCGCTGGGACAGCATTTGTCATCTTGCTTGATACACTTGCTTGCTATGTGGGTAGTAAGTACTTAATACATACTGGAGGAGAAGAATTTTTAAAACTTTGAATTGCTCTATGTGCTGTGTGAGTGAAATGAAGCAGTGGTGGTAGTAACTGGTGATGCATCTTTCACACGCCAATTGTTCATACTGTTGGCCATGACCTTGATCCTCCTTGGTGCTCTTAAGTCCAGAGAAAATGTGGCGTTTTTTGTTTTTTTTTTTTTTTTTTTTTCAGACTAAAACCTTGAGCACAGTTTCAGCATATGCAGGTTAAGATGATAACATGGAATTCTTTTCATCAAATCGACAGATTTCATGACCAAGGAAGTCCTTGAGAAAGTTTACTACTAGAATCTACTACTGAGGTGATGGAGCAGAGAGAACCAGTGTTTAATAATATGTTTTACATGGCCTTAGAAACCAAGAGAAACCACCTACCTTTTGTTAGCTCTTGCTCTATTAAAAAATTTCAAAATAAAGACAGTGATCCCTAGGACAAAAAAAAAAAAGAAAAATGACCCTCTCTCCTTTAAACTACAGATGAAGGTGTGGGGGGAACCAAGCCTCTTTGAACCAAGGACCTCTTTTCCCTCTTGTGCTTAGCAAGTTGAGAAGAAAAGTAGTGTGGTTTCATGGAAAATGCCTGATCCTGTTAATCAGATCTGCTTTCTGCATGTGGCACTGGAGGATCTTATATATTTAAATTTACTGCTTAAGGCCTGCTGGGGCCTGGGTCAGTTTCCAGTGGAATACCCAGATACTTGCCACTTCTTCTCACTGTTTTGCTTTGAAATGAAGCATGCTCTATCTAGAGCAAATCATGGCTGCTTCTGGGCTGCATGTAGGTAGGTATTATCTTAACTGTTTCAGACAGCTTTCAGCTGATCCTACCTGGAAACAGACACTGTGGTGGATATAAATTGCATAGAGTCTCTAGGGATCTCCCCAATTCAGGTCCAAATTCTAGGGGGTTCTTGGCACCTCTAGAACATCTCTGCAGGTGGACTCCAGGCATTTAGCCCACAAACTGACATCTAGCCAGCATTATCTTTCATAAGCGCAGTATTTGTTTAAATGTTTCCATCCCCAAATATATGTATAGATTCATACATGCCATTTAGTCATTCAGCATGCACTGATTAAGCACCTACTGTATGTCAAGCATATGTTTATCATCACTAATAAGCAGAGAGATAAAAATTGAAGCATGGTATCTTTCTCCCCTACCAATGTTGAAAAAAAAAAATCTTCAAAATATCCTCATGCTGGCATGATTACAGTGAAATTGGTACACTCTTTGAAAACTTCGGAGCTAAGTGTTGAAACAGTGGGGAAAACATTCATACCGTATGACCCAGTAATATTGTTCTTAGCAGTCTATTCTAAGGAAACGAACCAATCCGGCCTTCACAGAATTCATATCTTAGAGGTAAGACAGCAAATAATTGCATTTGGAAACTAAAGAACAGTAATTTTCAAAGAAAATTCTTCAAAAGAAGAATGATGAGTGACTAATGCTATTAGATATTAAACATACAAAACTAGAATAATGAAAACACTGGTACCCCTGGTATAAGAGGAGACATGATATTATACTACACTCCGCAAAGAGACTGTTATGTATAAGAATTCAGTCTATTATAAAAGATGCTTTGCAAGTGGATGGGAGTGGAAAGGATTCGTCAGTAAATGGTGTTGTGACACCTGGTAGCATTTATACCCTCATCTCTTGTAATAAACGAAAAAAAAAAGTGGCAGCTAGATTGAAGAGTTCAGTGTAAAAAAGCAAATTTAAAAAAACTAGAATGAATGGATATTTATCAAGCTTCTCAAGGAGAATAGTTTCCCTAAGCTTAGGAAGTAATAGAGAAAGAAAAAAAAAAAAAAAACTCCCAAAGGAAAAGCTCAACGAATTTAGGTGCATAAAATTTTAAAACCAAAATCACTTTTAAAAGTTTTGTGGCCCTTTAAAACACAACATCTAAATACAGACTAAAAAGGCATATTTGACATAAATATGACAAAGTGTGGTAGGTTTGTGTTTTCTAAGGCACTCATATGGTATGATGTGTAAGAAGAAGTATGGGCAAAGAACGTGAAGAGACAATTTGCAAAGGTGTTTAAGTACCACTGGAAAACATGGGGCAATGTTCATTGCTACTAATCAAAGAAATGCAAATTTTAACAACTAGGTAGCCCCTTTTTAAGCCAGAATTGGAAAACATGGTACTCAGTTGGCTAGTAATAGCGCGGTTTTTTTCAACCCCTTAAGAAAGTAACTTGGTAGCTAAGGTATATTAATGCCCTTTGTCTACTTTAGGGATAGGATTAATGCCCTTTAATCCTACTACTGAGAATGCTTCCTGAGAAGACCACGCAAAATAGGGAAAAAACTATTTGCATGGAGGTGCTTATCAGTGTTCTTTATGAAACAAAAAAATTAGAAATAACATGAATATGTAGTAATAAGGAAATGGTCAATCTGCTCCATAGAATATTATGTATTATTTTAAATGATGATTATGAAGACTATAGGGCATTTCAGAAAAAAGACTTGTGTTAATAAAAAGGCAGGTTTTAAAACTGTATGTACACCACAATTACAACTTTATAGAATGCACACATATAAAAAAAAAAGTGGGAATGATAATAGTGGCTATTTCAGGGTGGCAGCATTATTGATGCTTTTTTTAAAAGTGTAATGCAAAATTTCTGTAATGAGATTTTATTACTTTTGCAGCTAAAATATTACCAAAATGAAAAGAGGCAAAAAAAAAAAAAAAAGTTGCAGCAAATACTACAAAGGGTTAAAATCTTTATTCTAGGGGTGCCTGGGTGGTTCAGTCAATTAAGCTTCCAACTCTTGATTTCAGCTCTGGTCGTGATCTCAGGGTTGTGGGATCCAGCCACGCATCAGGCTCTGTGCTGAGCGTGGAGCCTGCTTGGGATTCTCCTTCTCGCACTCCCTCTGCCCCCCCTCCCTCTTTCCCCCTCTCCCTCTCTCCCTCTCTCCTTCTCTCCCTCTCTCCCTCTCCCTACTTCTCTCCCTCTCCCCTCAAAAAAATAATAAAATAAAATCTTTATTTTAATTGATTTTTTAAAACACTGAAATTTAGATAAGTGGGCAAAAGACATGAACAGTTCATAAAAGAGGAAACAAATAGTAAATAAATGTGAGTAAATATTTAGCATCACTAAAATTACAGAAAGGGAGATTGAAACATAATATACACTTGCATGTATGTTTTCCCCTCCCAAATTTGAGCTGAAAGAAGAAAGATTCTTAACTCATATATCTATTACTCTCGGTAATCTATTCTAAGGAAATAAACCAATCCAAAATATTGGAGAACCGTGTGTATGAAGATGGTACTTTCTCTCTTAATTATAATAGCCAAAAAAAAGGGGGGGAAGGAGGGAGACCTAAATATTCAACAACAGCAGAATGTTCAGGATGTTTAGGTAGTATACTGTAACATATCCACTTGATGGGCTATTATGTAACCATTAACAAGTGGTGGTTAGGATGACTATGTAACAAAAAAAAATTCATATTGTATAATGTTGGCTTTGTTCTTAAAGCGCAGGTAGCTACAACATTGCATATTCGCTCTGATTAGTCATGTTAAAAAATAGATGCTTACGAAAAACTCTTAGAAGGAGGGGCGCCTGGATGGCTCAGCCGTTAAGTGTCTGCCTTCGGCTCAGGTCATGATCTCAGGGTCCTGGGATCGAGCCCCGCCTCAGGCTCCCTGCTCGGCGGGAAGCCTGCTTCTCCCTCTCCCACTCCCCCTGCTTGTATTCCCGCTCTCGCTGTGTCTCTCTCTGTCAGATAAATAAATAAAATCCTTAAAAAACAAAAAAGAAAAACTCTTAGAAGGAAATATAACAAAATGATACCCGTGACTTTGTGAAGCTGACGATACCATGAGGGATAAAGAGGTATGCACGCACACACACATATACATGTATCTTTCTTCTGTTTCCTATATTTTTCCTGTGTTTTCTCTAATGTGTATTAGTTTTATCAGTAGAACTTTTTATGGTAAAAACTGCTTGGAACAAGGTGGGAAGCAGTTACAATACACAGTTTGGTCAGTGTATATGCTGCAGTTATGTGCAAGGTAGTGGAGTGTACAGAAGGAGGAGAAGGAGTTTGCCTTCCCATCGGTGGGGATAGAGAATTCCAAGCAGAGGGAATAATAAAAAACATGGCAGTGGAAAGCATGGGACATTTGGAGAATTACAAGTCGTTAAATGTGGCTAGAATGTGAGAGCAAATAGAGCAAGACTGTAAAGGTTTTGTCAGCCATGCTGAGGAGTTGGACTTTTTTTCTGGGGCCAGTGGGAATTTATTGAAGAATTTTAGAGAAGGTGGCAATGTGCTGATTGGATCAGAGGGAACTGAGACTAGATAGGGAGGAGAAGGCCATCACTGCAGTTATTCATTTAACAAACTTTTATTAAGCTCCTGCTGTATGTGAGGCAATGAGGAAACAAAAGATTATAACAGGAAGTTCTTACTATTTGAGGGCAGTTGGTACCAGGCAGAAGACCACCAAGTGAATCCATTTAAAAGGGGGACTAAAATTTTCAAGTAAATAACAGAGAGGGCAGGACTTGATTAGCATACTAACTTGAATAACTATTAAAATATGTCTATTTGGTCTCTTTTAATAAAATTGAGTGCTACATAATTCTTCAAACAAAGAATGTATCAAGGATTGATTGTTTTGTTTGGGCCTAATTCTTCTAACAAAATTGCATGATATTTCAAGATGGTATATTTTACTTTCTGTGAGATTTTTGCAGCATGATCATTAAGAGGGTTGATTTTGCCAAAATGTTCAGGGGCCTTTTCAGTTTTTTCTGAGGGCTTCTCCTTAATCATTTTGGCATTCAAATCACTCTCTTTCGAACCACTTCCAAAATCATTATCCTTATCCTCATTTATATTTCTCCTCTTCAATTGTAAACTGGTCTACAGATCCTTGCCAGTTTTGTGTGTTGACTTCAGGGTATCTTGCATCCTTTTATAAGATTTGTAATTTCACTTTGTGATAGATTTTCAGAGAATTGCTCACTGATGTATCTGACAATCCATAAAAGACAGAGTGAACAGATGGGGAGGGATAGGTGCTAGGACTTAGAGGAATAGATTGTTTGAATGGGGACTGATAGAAGTGGTCGATTCATTAGCAAGTGCTTTCATGCTATTGACAGCTTTTGTATCCCTAGGAAACCTCAAAACCTTGATGCTTCAGGGACTAAGATAATAAATTCTCAGTAATAAGAACTTCCTGTATCAGCAAAGGTCTAGTGCAGTGTTTTTCAAACTGAGAGTTGCAGCTCATTAATAGAACTCATATCAATTCAGTGGGCTGCAACCAGCATCTGTTGAAATCAAGGTGGATTTCACAAAACTTGTTCTAGTGTATGTGTATGTATTTGTGTGTACTAGGCCACAGGGGAAAATGTCAGGTCACTGTAGAGTGGAATGACTATGAACTTTGAAGTAAGACTCCAGTGCAAATCCAGGCCGCGCCATGTACTGACCATGTAGACAACTTGGGGGTTATTCCAGAAACAGCATGTGCAGGGGCGGAGAGGCATGAAACCTGAGGGAACTTCTAAGTCCGTAATTAAAGCTGGAACTCCTGTAGGTAAGTGACTGGAAGTAAGGTAGGGGAGGTATAAAGGGTCCTTGTATGCCAAACTAGAGAGTTTGAACTTGATCCTTCAGGTCAGTGGTTCTTGACCTGTCTCGGTCACGGATCCTCTGAAAATCTGAAGAAAGCTATGTATAATGTCCCTAGAAAAGTGTACATATGCGAATTTTTCCTTGTAACTTCTTGAAGCCCACGTATGAATGGATGGATCCCTGGTTAAGAACCCTGGCTTTGGACAGTGAGAAATCACTGAAGGAAGTTCTAGCCAGGAGGAGGTAACATGATTAGATTTGCATTTTAGGGATATGATTCTAGCAATATGGTTCTATTCAAGCAGATAAACTGGTGGGGAGTCAGAGAAGGATGTCGATAGAGAAATCGATTAGGACTTGACTGTAATAATATACCCAAAAGGAGGTGAAAGCAGTGGTGATGAGCATAGAAGAGAGAATAAATTCAAGAGCCATTTAGTAGCTAGAATAGATAGGAGTGGTAACTAATGATAAGGAAAGAGTGATCTAGATTTCTTGTGTAGATGACTCAGTAAATTTGGTTACCATTAACCAAGAAGAGTAAGGGATGAGAACTGATGTGCTTATGGAACATCCAATTCAAGAAGTCTGCTAGAGGGCCGGTAATGGGGTCCAGCCCAGGGCTTTTGAGCCTGTAATGTGCATATGAAATACTTGGGCGTCTTGATAAATATGTAAATCTGGTTCAGGAGGTCTGTGGTGAAACCTAAGAACCTGCATTTCTGACAAGCTCCCAGATGATACTAAATGCTGCCGATCTGTGAACCATACTTGGACTAGCAAGAAGCTGGAGCTCAGAACTTGAGTCTCCACCGAAGATACAGATCTGGGAGTCAACAGCATGATAGATGGTAATTAAAACTAAGAAAATAGATAAAATCACCTGAGAAGCATCTATAGGATGCTACAGAAAACAAAGCAAATACTGAGCCTTGTGGAAGGCCAATGTTTACAGGACAGGTAGAAGAAAGGCCTACAAAGGAATCTTGAGAAGAAATGGTCAAAAAACAGGGAGAGAATCAGAAAAGACTTATCACGAAAACCAAAGGTGAACCTTAAGAAGACCAGTTTGGATGGCAACGTCTGCCACCAGAGCAAACACTGATTCTTGGAGGGGGTGGGGAGGGCGACAAAAAGCCTAGATGTTACAGGGTTTATGGCCCCCCAAAGGGTGACAGTACATAAGCAGATGTTCAGTATATCTGTGATATGAAAATTGTGTAGAGTGGCCCGTTAGGAAAAGGTATCTGAAAAGGCTCCTTGGATTAGGAAATGATAATGAGCAAATGGTTGAGAAACAGCACTGTAGAGGAGTGAAGTAAAATATGTCAATAAGGAGGTTATGGTGAAAAAAAAAATAAGGAGGTTATGGTGAAGAAGACTTCAAAGGATGCAGAGGAGTGAGTGTGCCAGGGAGAGAAGAAAGTGAACAGCATTTCAGAAGGCCACCACCGCCTTTGCAAAAGCAGAGCAATGTAAATAAAACAACTTGATGGATTTCGGGAATGACACGCAGCCCACTATTGCTGGAGGGTTACAGTACAAAGTGGACAACGGCAGAAGATGAGGTAGAGAAGTAGGAAATGGGTCATGAAAGGCTTTGCATATATCTGAAGCACCAATTTGACAGATGCAGATATCTAGTTCTCTCTCAGAGATCTTGATCAGGTAGGTTCGGAGGAGTGTGTCAGAACCTGAACTTTCAAACTCCAGGAATGATTCTGCTGTGCACACTTTGAGAAACTCTGTGGTAGGAAATGGAAGGCCACTACAAAATCATGTGAGGAAGTAACATGGTTAGATGTGTGTTTTAGCAAACTTAAGTCTGACTATAGTCCTAGAGGATGGATTGATGGAGGTGTAGACTGGAGGTAGGGAGAGTGAATAGGGTACCAGCAGCCCCAGTGACAAGTGATGAGGACCTGAACTAAGGCAGAGCAGTGAGATTGGGGTTGGAGAATGGTGAAGGCTGACTTGAGACAGCTTCAAGAGAGAAAATCCAGTATCAGTGATTAGTAGATATGGGTGGACAGGAAAGATGAGGAAGATCACTCAGGTTTCTGGCTTGTTTTGAGCAGAGTCCCAAAGAAGAGAGGACTTGATAACAATAGCCAGCATGTGTTGAGCTGTGTGCTAGATGCTACCTCACACGCATTGTTCTCATAGATTCTCGTATTTCTTGTACATTCTGGAATGAAGAAGTGGATATTGTTATTTGCTGTCTTTTACACATGGGAGTACAGAGAGGTTAAACAACTTTGCTCAGGCTTGGTAAGTGATGATGTTGCAGTTCAAACCCAGGCAGTCGGACTCATCAACCTGTGTGCTTAACCCTTGTATACCTCAGTAAATCAAGAGTAGGAGTTGGTGTGCAGCAGAGGTAATACCCGGGGAAAACAGATACTCAGACTTGGAGATGGAGGTGGAAGCTAGAAATAGAAAACAGATGTGTTGCCAGTATATAAAGGGGTGGTGCAAACCCTGACAATGGACAGAATAACTGAGGGAAAAGGCAGAGATTTGGAGAAAGAGAGTCGATCCTAGAGCCCCAGGAAACACCAACTTGTAATGGGCCAGTACAAGAAGAGGTCCCAGTGCATTCAGCAGAAAAGCAATAGTCAGGGCCAGCCAGATAATCAAAACAGAAAGGGACCACGGAATCCCCAGGGAGCAGAAGAGTTTCAGGAAGAAAAGAGCTCTCAGTAGTGTCACACACTAGGGAGGGGTCAGTCCAGAGAGGTACTAGAGTGTGTCAGTCATATTTGGCAAGTAACATAGTCAACAATGATTTTGCTAAGATAACTTCCCAGAGAGTGAGGGGAGTGCGAACTGTTGAGGTGTGAGTAGGAACTAAGGAAATGGGCAGGAAAGGAACATAAATGGTCCAAAAGTTTGAATGGGAAAGAAAGGAAAGAGGAGGGCAATGGCCAAGGGAAAGTAAGGCTTGAGTGGTGGCCCGTTGGATTTGTTCTCAAAGATTTCAGAGCCTTTATGGGCTGAAAGGGAAATCTTGGAAATATGAGAAGGATGAGAATGGAGCAAAGTCTCAGAGGAGGCAGGAGAAGATGGGGTGAGTGGCTTTGGGAGGAGGAGAACCACTGCTTCTACAGTCACAGCAAAGGAAATGAAGGAGGGTGTAACGTGAGTGTGTGAGTTGCCTAGTGAACTGAGGGAGCGCCTGCCCCGTGACCCCTACTTTCTCTAAAAAAAAGAAAAAAATACTCTTGCCCTCTTCCAGCACTTGCTCACAGGCTGCTTCGAATCCTCCGATTTTGCTTTTTGTCGTCTGTCTCTTAGGAAGTCACCTTGTCCCATCCAGATTCCCTTCAATGGGACTTACCCTCTCCATGTAAATATGTGCTAGGAGATATTAAAACCCAACACAGAACAGTGACTCCTAACCTCCAGAATTTGCCAAGAGATATCGGATTTGTCCGCTTTGACTGGCTAGTCCTCATTCTTGCCTCTCCTGGTGTCTCTTACCCTATTTGGCTCTGCATCTCAGCTCCCAGTATTTTCCTTACCTCCTTCTGATAATCCACTTAAGACCTACATCCCTAGCTCCACCATGCACTTCTTCCTCCCACAATTCTATCGTTTGCCCTCTCATCCCATGACATTTCTGCCTACCACCTGGCAACACAGGATCTATGCCATGTGGGCCCCCTCTGTCCTGCTTCCCTGCTCGAAGAGGGAGAGAGATGTCCTCGAATGTTGCTGGTCTCTGATACTTCCACCTGGGGGCAGTAAATGGCAGAGCCATGAAACTGCCTTGTGTCTTGGCAAGCTCTATAAGAAGAATGTAGAACTAGACCTCTAGCCATTAGTCATCATCCACTTGGAGGTTAGCTCAAAGCTACTCGAGCTATATTCTCAAGAGCTCCAGTTCCTTATGCAGATATAAAGTGAGTGACAATGAATTGCATTACAGTTCCAGTTCCCCCAAAGGGCTGTATGAACAGTGTAACTTGTTACCCAAGCAGCCAGCCCCCCTCCTGTATCTGCACTACCCACCCTCCAGCCTTGACAAACAGGTAACTACATGAAAACAGAGGCCTGGATTCTCTTTAAACCCGTTCAGTGCTGGAACCTGCAGAACGGACACATCACCAGACAAAACAGACAAGCCTTTATTACCATGGTCGCCCAGATCATTCTTTCAATACATGTCCAGCCTGTAAGGCACCAGCCCTCCCATCAGAAAACTGCCCAGCCAGGCAGCAAAGTAGGAACCAGCCAAGACATGCTTTGTCCCTATGGCATCCCCACTCCTAGCCTCTAGGGGATGGGATGTGTTCCTGTACTTCCTACAGAACTGGGGAAGACCGTATATCACAGTGGTTCAGTGTGGCCCAGGGAATCCCAGCTCCATCAGTTATTAGCTATAAAACCTCTGGGCCTCAGTGTCCTCATTTGTAAGGTGGAGATAATAATAGCATCTACCTTATAGGGTTACCAGGGTTAAATCTAATAATTGCATTACAGAGCCTAGCCAAGAGCCTGGCACATAGTGTTTGATACAAGTCACTTATATCTAGGCTGGGTTATACTCAGGGGGGACCTAGGTGGCCTCTAAGAACTAAGTCCCTGGTCCAGAAAAGTTCCCACTACCTATCTAGCTGAAGTCAGCCCTGCCTGGTACTGCTTATCACCCACTGCGCTTACGCTTCCCCTTGGCCCATAAGCTGCTCCTGGCTGAGAGTGGACTCTTCACTATTGCCTTTAAGACCCGTGACCTTTGCTTTGTTAGAGTTTTACTGCCAGCCTTCCCTATACGCCTACCCTCCCAAACATCACATAGAATCCCCCGCTCAACTAACCCTTTATACTGCTAGGGCTAACCCAGACCCATAAGGCAAATGAAGGTACTCTCTACCAAGAGACCGAGAGATTGCCCTCATTGGCAAATTGTGCAATAGTGCTGATACCCCAGGACTGTTCCTTAGTACCAGAAGAGCAGATGTTCTCAGTCTAAAATCAAGGCCTTCTATAAAATAAAAACTTTGAACAGCAACTTGCAGCAGGTTTCATCAGATCCTCCATTCCTTCTGCAGTGGCCTTGAGACTCTTTCTGAAAATAAAACACAGGAAATACTTCTTGTCAAGATTATTCTGTCCTCAGTGTAATCACTATTCAAAATCTTTTCCACTAACCCAGGACCTCCTAATTTAATTCCATAAGGTTCTGGCATCCACAGAGCTTTCTGTACCTTAGGGGCACCAATAACCTCATCTAGATCACGAAAGGTAGCGTGTGGAAAATTCCTGTGTTGTGCTCCTGCCTTCTTCCAGCAAATGAGATCACACTACCTGGGCAGTGGTTTGATAACTGCATTTAATGTGACATCACAGAATCTCTGAGCTACATGGTAATGGAATGGTTACAGTAGCGCTGTCTCCAGGCCAAGCCCCAGAGAGTCAAAGTGTGAAAATGGTGTTTCTGGAGAGGGTTTACATAGTGCTGGGTAAGATGTAAGCCTTTCTAGAATGCAGTCCCCTAGGATGACTGAAGACATCAGCAATCCCTTGATACCACCAGCAATTCATCTACTACCTCTGCATCTTTATTATCCCAGTATCCTTTCTCCTTAAGAGAAAGGAATTTGGTCCCCAGACACAAAAATGACCTTCCAGTGGCTGAAGGCCTTCTACCCCCAGCCTTGGCCTGTACCGTTGTCTAATGCCTTCAGCATCCAGGTACGAGGGTGTGGATGGGAGGGTGATGGATTGGAGTTGTCCTGTTGCAGGAGGACCTGGATACTTAATCTCCGCCCCTGCACCCACATCTCCAGGAAGTTGGCCCTAACCAAGGCCAGTTACCCCAAGTGGGGATGAGAGCTCTTAGTGATCAAGGCCACTTTCAAGATAAGGAGACACGTCCTTTAAGAAGGACAAGCAGTTTGTGATCATGAGCTCAAAGGATTATATCCCCGAGTAGCCGACTAGGGCAGACTTGTAAACTCAGCCCATACCAGGTGAAATAGACCCCTCCCAGAGTACCCATCCCATTTCAGAATTCAGAATATCAACAGGGTTCCAGGCTGAGAATGTCACAGCTATTTACCCCAGCCACAGCATAGTGAGTGGGCAGATGCATGTGTGGAACATAAAGATCCAGGCCCATTCTGGGGCAGCCCAGAGGTTTATGTTGTCCCAAAGTACCTCATTCTGTTAGGATCAGGGTTTGCCTGTGCTCATGGATACCACTCCAAAAGGCCAACACAGCCCGTTCAAAACTTTGCAGATTATAATCTCATGAATTTAGTCTCATACTGTGATCTGCAGACCACCTGCATCTTAATCCTAAAATGAAGATTCCTGAATCAGGCCCTCCAGGGTCAGAGCCCAAGAATATTCATTTTTTTACCAGTGTCTCCCAAGGTGATTCTGATGCAAAGCACAGTTTGAGAACTCCTGGTCTAAAGGTTTTTCTAGTTGCCCCACTCTGACCTAACCACTAGTATGCCTCTATAAGTACTACAGTTGAGGCAAAAACAGACCAAGGTAACCTTCAGGCTCTTGGGACATTGTACCAGGGAACTTGTGCGCAGATCTTTCATCCTCCCATATCTGTAACACCTTCTTACTAGCTGCAGGTCCCTCTCTCCCTGTTACCTGAGTTCACACCAGCCATTGCTGCCCATGCCTCTAAAATGTCTTCCACTTCCATAGGCCCCATGGCCATCTGCTCCCCAACCACAGCCCCCGGTTCATAACACTAGTTTTGGAGAATGCCATGTAAAATCCTCCTCCACATTTGCCTCCCCACCATTACCACTACCAGCAGACACATGGATTAACCAGGTCTGGCAGGGGTGGGGGCCAGCACTCCTGCTAGACCTCCAACACATAATACAGTTGGCCCCTGGGCCCAACCTCCTCCTCAGAATTCACTTCTAACTCACTACACCCCTCTATCCAGACCTCTTCCCTTCATGGCATTACTTGCTTCCAGCCTAATGTTCCCCTAGAACCACTGACATCTCTGAACCTGGTCAATACCCAGTATAGCCACCCAAGTATGGACTACCCAAGGACATGTTCAGTTAGCCTTCACCCTACAACATGGCACAGAGGTTAAGAGCAGGGACTCTGAAGTCACAATGCCTGGATTTGAATCCCAGCACTGCCACTTTCTATGTGACCTTGAACAACTTACTTACGCTCTCTGTCCCTTGATTTCCTCGCCTGTGAAGTGGAGATAATAATAGTACCTACCTCGCAAAGCAGTTGTATTACATGAAGTAGTGTGTGTAAAGCACACAGAATAATGTCTGGCACAGAGAAAAAGCGTCTGCTGTTGAGTAGATAGGAATTACACTAACTGGATCACCCAGGGTTGAGACACAAGTTAGATTTCCTTTTGGCATAGCCCTATCTACCCATGCCAAAAATTGGAAGACTCTTACCTAGAAACCTTTGACATGAAATTTACTCTTGTGCCCATAGACCTTCTACATCCACAACGTTTAGAACTTTGTGCCCTTCCTACTTCATGATCACCCATCCAGTCTTTTGCTACTGCCTGATGCACTTGTCTACCCAGTACCCTGCAGTTAGCCTCAGCAACCTAAGGCTGAGACCAGTTTCATCCTACAAGAGGTGCTAGCTTTCCAGCAGCATCATGATTGGCCCACTGCCTGATTCACTGGAAGGTTATTGATCAGGAAATAGTTGGGAGGACCACCCACAGGCACCTTGATCTTATAATCCTATTAGAGGCATGCTTTCCCAGCTCAACCTCAGCATTTTCTCTTAAATGTAACTTCTGTGTTTGCTTTCAGGTCCAGGTACCAGGACTGCGCATAATACACTCTTATGCCCTGCCCTTTACCTCCACCTCCTCCTGATCCTAGATCAGTGGGACCCTTCTACCCAGTCTCATTTATGCCCAGAGCCCAGGGAACAGATCTTATAAGTATGAACAACAGTAGAGACAGAGGATGTAAAAAGGAAGAAAAGCACTTGAGAATGATTTTAGAGGCTTAACTGACAGAACCTGGTGATCAGTTGGCTGTTGGGGGTAAGGAGAAGGAACAAAACATTGTATTGGTTCCCTGTTTCACTCAGAGTAAAAGCCAGAGTCCCTACTATGGCCTACAGAGCCCTGCACCTTCCTTCCTTTAACCCCTTCTCCCTGTAGAACTACTGTTTTCTTTCCTCGCTGTTCTCTGGCCCCTGGACTTCTCGTGTCCCTTGAACCTACCAGGCGTGTTCCCACCTCTAGGCCTTTTGCCTTGCTGTTCCTACTGCCTGAAATACTCTTCCCCCAGCTAATGCCTCTTCACCTCCTTCAAGTCTTTGCTGAATACTCACCGTCTCAGTAAGGCTCCCTGACCATGTTTTGAGATTTGCATTGCCAAAAAAGTTTTCCATTGCCCTTTCCCTGTTTGATTGCTCTCCATACTATTAATCATCAAAAAAAATTATTTAATTCACTTCTTGTTTATTTTATGTCTTACTTCTGCTCCCACTAGAATATAAACTTTATAGGAGATAGGGATTTTTTATCTGTTTTGTTCATTACTAGAGCTCCACTGCCTAGAACTCTACTTGGCACATAGTAAACCCTCAATAAAATTTTGTTGGGTAAATGATCAAGTGTGAAAGCTGGAACAGATGGGCAAGAGAGAGGAGGGGGAAACATCGATTCCATTGATTCCCAACCATTTGGGGGAGTGTCCCTCATAGTATTACCAGTTGACTTATTGAATGTCAAAATGTTTGGAAAATAAAAAACAAAGTTATTAAGTTGGAAAGATGAGTTAATTCCTTCTCAAGGTAGGCCCTCAATAAATATTTGTTGAATGAATCAATGATATCTTAACAGCTTTTATGAAATTATCAGAACCAGGAGAGAGCGAGAGAGAGAGAAAGAAAGAGAGAGAGAGAGTTAGAGAGGAAGGCAGGGAGGGAGAGAGGAGACTCCATACTTCAGTCAGAAGTTCAAGTGCTCACGAAGTCGAATAAGCGGTCAATAATATGTCAGAGTTCCAGCATGTGGAACATGATGAAACTGTGGGCCATTATATAAGCTTTGTATTTTAACCAAGCGACCACTAGAGGGCGGGCAAGGTTAAATCAAGAATGCTTTCCGCTTGATGAAATTCTGTTTAACGTCATCCACGTTTCTATTTATTGATCTGATGTTCATATAAACTGTTTCATCAGTTCCAAGTGTTCTCCTGAGCTAATTTTTTCCATCATCTTAGTATCTGTCTCATAATCGTTCTCCAGTATTTATAATTTGAACGAAAGAATGTTTAGAATAAAGAGATTTTTCACCTTGAAATTTGACTAATTAGCTGTGGTCAGTATTTCCATTAAGAAACTATCCTTCAGAGTTCAAAACCTGGCTGGTAAATATAGAATCCATGGTCTTTGGTGCTTAAAGAATCCTTAGGCAAGAGAAGGGCAAGAGTCTGACTTGGCATTTGTGTGCTTTATATGTGTAAACGATAGTGTTAGGTAACAGTGCACATTGTAGTGCCTGAGCTAGGAGTCACTGACCGCCCCAGCTGCCTCTGCTCTGATACCAGCCTGGCAGCTGATGAAAGATGCTGGTTACCTGGGCTGGCTGCCCCCCCCGCCCCCCCCCACCGCCACCCTCCAGAATTGTTAGCTGGAATTTTGCAAAAGGAGATCTCACTGCTTTTGAAACCTGCTGCCCACAGTGTGTTTGGGAGCTGTAGGGTTGTCTGGGATGAAGAAAGTTAAACAGGCTTTGCTAATTGTATTAATTATCAATTGTTGCCATTGAAATTCTCTGAAGGGTTTTTGGGTGCCTGGATTTGCAGCTTTCTGAGCTGGATAACTATGGAGGTGTGGAAACCTTGTCCTGTTGTCAACTGATAGCTGATGTCTCTGAACGCCCTTGATTCAGGCCCATGAACTGGGCTCTTAGTATTAGGTATTTTTCATTGGTGTATTCATTTCAAATAGCCTGAGAAATATAACCCATTTTTAATAAACTTTTTTAGGTTAGTCTTAGATTTACAGGAAAAATGAGCAATGGTATAGTGTTTCCATGTACCCCACACCCAATTTCCCCAACATCTTACATGGATATATTTGTTATAATTAATGAACCAATATTGATACATTATTATTAACCACAATTCATAGTTTACTCATTTTTCCTTAGTTTTTGCCTCATGTCCTTTTTCTGTCCTAGAAGCCCATCCAGTATACCACATTACATTTAGTTGTCATGTCTCTCCTGCTCCTCCAAGCTGTGACACTTCCTCAGATTTTCCTTATTTTGATAACCTTGACGTTTTGAGAGGTACTAGTCATAATATTTGGTATTATGTATCTTTCAGTGTATTTTATGTATTTTAATGTGTTTTTCAGTCTATTAAATGGACTCATTTCAAATAACCTGAGAAATGCAATCCATCTTTATTCCCAGCACTGAGTTTTGGAATCCGAATGGTTCCCGAAGCTGGTCCTTGCTAGAGGAGGGCAAGCGTCTATAGCATTGGTGACTTCTTCTAATACAGTGTACACTCAGAGTAAACCTTTTTATTTATTGTCCATAGTCATCAAATTCATGCTGGTATCATCTTGTCTCAGGAAACTTAAATGGAAATTGAAGGTGCAAATTTACAGTATGTATCTAGGACTAATTGGTCTTAATTTTTTTTTTTTGTAACATTTGAACCATAGTGAGAGACTTCATTTTTAAGTTTTACTGTTTAAATATAAGAACCAAGAGTTCTGTGGAGGAGAAGAGGAAGGAATGCTGGGTAGGGCCACATATCGTTCTACAGCTTTACCTTAATTTAATTTTCTACCCCAACCTGTCTTTAATATAAACTGTATTATCACCAGGATAAGACTCAGCTTTCTTTCTCTTTTAGCATATTTTCAAATATTTAATACAACTACCCACACAGATTCTTACACAATGATCCCACTAAATTTAGTTGGAATGCTAGTAAGTGACATTCACTTCCTCGCTGGTCTTTGCTAGAATTCTGTGGATTTTTCTTCTGAGAATCTTTATTTGTCATGCCTTTTATGAACTGTCTTTGTCATTTAGTAAAACTGGCTCTTTAAATTCTTCTGGAGACTGGGGGCAAATCAAGGTAAGGTGCAAGGTGAGAGGAGCGAAAATCACTAATCTTGCCTGATGTACTTAAATACAACAGTAATAATAAATCATCCAAGGTAGATGAGTCAAGTGGTAATTGTGGACTTTATGCCAGACAACCAATAAAACCTCTCTAAGAGGTTTACAGATTCCCCTAGGAAGTATCTTGAAGGTTGTTAAGCTCTTATTAATGTTCTAACCAGGAATCCCTATCTGTGAACTTTCTTTAAGAAAGATATACATCCATTAAGTAGGTACCTGAATTAACTTTAGAGACTTCTGTTTGCCCTTCAGAACTTATTCATATAAACAATATCAACATTTACTAAAAATCTCAGAAATGCATGCCAATTGTAAGAAATGTAGTGTAAAGGATTGGAGTTCAAGCCATTCGCATGAAATAAAATTGATTATTGGAGGTAATGGTACAAATTATGAAACTTTTAAAATGGTTCAGATAAATAGGGGGCCTTTCCACCTTATTAGATGACAACTTTGGAATAGGCTCAATGTTGAATCCAGGTCATGGAGACTGAATAATGTATCTGTTAGTTCTCAAGTGCGTTTTTGTTTCTGATGAAAGTTGGTTTCCTTGCAGGCGATATCAGTGGCTAGTTAGCTCAAGCAGTTCGAATACAATGTTAATAATGCTAGGACCTTGATTTTTGTCTTTGTACAAAGACAGTTAGTGTTTGCTGATTCCATTGCTATTGGCTGCCCCCTTCACCTTGGCCTGCCATCTCTTCAAAGGCGTATCCTCAGTCACAAGGGAGGCCAAACTGGGAGATGCAGATTGATAAGTGTAAATCTTTCCCACCTTTAAAAAAACAGCCCCAAGCCCCCTTTCTCCCGGTGGGGGGGTCATTCGCATCGTTTCCACTGGTTTGCCTTACCATGTTGTTATGAATACCCTAAAATGTAGAACTATGTCCGTTGCCTTCTTTGTTTTATATTCTATTAGCTCAGGAAAGTTCTTCATTCCATTGAGCACCAGACTGTGGGGTATATTTTTGGAAGCAAGTGTAGGTGTACCAGAGCCAAAAAAGGTTGGGAACAACTGTAGACAAACTGATCTCACTGTTCTTAGAGCTGCCAGCTCTAGGCATAGAGCCCTTAAAGTGGACTATAAATGTAGAGTACATGGTTAAAAGAAAATCTATTATGTGGGACTAATTTCTGGTTTCCCACAATCAGATGCATGTATTTTGTGTGTGTGTTTTATGTGGAGAGAAGCAGGTGTGCACAAAGCTGGTCTATTTAGCTATATTAAATTACAACTGGGGTCTTCTTAATGAGAGAAAAATTGTGAATTGGATAATTAGGATAGTTAGTACTTTGACTTTCTTTGTCAGTGCCTTTATTTAAACTCATCGTGCTAATATTCCTGTAAAGGAGATGCTTAAGCTAGGAACTTTTTGCTAAGTCCAAAAACTGAAGCAGAGAACCTAGGTCTCCTGGTTCCTACCCCAGTTTCTATCATTGGAACATGTAAGCCTCTAAGAGGACTTGCTGGACATAACTCTGAAATCAAATTACAGAAGGATTTCTGGTTTTTCATTCTCCCTCTTTGATAGAGGAAACAATGGCATTATAAATAAACACAAACTCTTGATCTGTAAAAGTTATTGAGCCAGTTCTCACAAAAGACAGCAACATGAACTGGCTGCAGGAGTAGTAAACAGGGTGTGAGGAAAGGGAGCCCACAGAAGACATCATGACAAGGTTTGGACATTAGGCATGGAAACATCTGATTATATAGTATGTTAACCAGTCATAAGCTATAATGGCCCAAGCTAAGACCTGTTAGCTCATTTTGCCTTACCTAGATCCTTATATCCAGCAGAGAGGAAAAGAAAGCTAGTGTATTCTAATAGTGATTTCAGCACTGTCTTAAAGATTAAGTACAGGTATGCTCCAATTTAAGAAAACCAGTAAATTAAAAAAATGCACACTGCCAAATGAATACATACAGGGGTTGAATGGAGAATTCATTTTCTAGAAGGAGTCTTCACTATGACAGGATTCACCTACTGAGTTCCTTAAGTCAAATTCTCTAGTGAATTCAAGATTTGATTTGCAGAGAGTGAATTGGCACATGACTTTTTAAGAATGTGTCTGCTGTAAGGTTTATCTTAGTATGACTATTTGGGAAAAAAAAAAAAAATATATATATATATACAGTACAGTCTATGTACCAACATAAAGAGGTTTCAGAGAATTTTATTTTCCTGATTTTTTGTAGCACCGTATGACCTGTGTAGATTTCCATGTAGGCCAAAGCATAAAAACAGGATTATGAGTGCTGTCTAGAGAGAGTAAGAGACATTAGAATTCGATGCGTAAGAGATATTAAAAGGAAAGAACACTGAAAATTTTGACCATTTCTAATTTCTGGGAAAGCCATCTTGCTTTCCATCTCTGGTATACCTCTCACCTCTGACCAGTTAGTTGAAATTTTCTCTCCTGCTGATGTCCTATAACCATTGTAGCTCTTAAACATAGAAATTATCCATAAGGGTACAAATAGAATCATTTAATGAAGCAACAACAATAGAAGCACGAATAACATTCTCAGGAGGGTTAAGAGGTTTGATCAGCTAATACTGAAAATAAGGGGGCAAGTGCCTTATTTGAAAGTAAGAATGTAACTTTGTTAGCACAACCCTGGATCATAAAGGCTGCAGGCTCGGATGGTGGTGCTCTTTAATGCCGAAGATACAGCTAGAAAAACTGCCCTTGTCCGAAAGTACTAACAACCATGAAAATGTACAGAAATTTCAACAGTTGTGGCTCTCTAGAAAATGGTGGGCAGAATTATAAAAACACATTTCAGAACTTCCAGCTAATTATACTTAAACACCCAAAATATATGAAGGAAATAAATTTCCAAAGGGCATCTTCCCACATCAGGAAAAGCATCAGCTACTTTCTTTATCCTTTCATGTAATAATGAGCATATATCAAGCTCTGAAGCTCTACTAGTACAGGCCCCTTGGAAATAATGCATTTCAAGAATTGTGACTTCTTTCCATTTCTTTCAGTCTTCTTTAACTTCTTTCAACAGTATAGTTTTCAGCATACAAGTCTTGCACTGCTTTTGTTAAATTCATTCCTAGGTGTTTATTCTTGTTGATACTATAATGTATAAGTAGAATTTTCTTAATTTCATTTCTGGATTGTTCATTGCTATGGTAGAGAAGTATAATTAACTTTTATATTTTGATCTTATATCCTACAATTTTGTTAAACTCTTATTTATTGCGTTTAACAGTTTTTTAGTAAAATCCTTGAGATTTTCTATATACAAGATAATGTCACACTAGCCTCATAAGATAAGTTGGAAAGTGTTCCCTCTGCTTCTGTTTTCTGGAAGACATAGATAATTGGTATTACTTATTCCTTATATGTTTGGTAGAATTCAGTGAAATCATCTGGGCCTGGGCTTTTTCTGCAGAAATTAACATGAAGATCCTAAAATTCATATGGAATTGCAAGGGACCCCAAATAACCAAAACAATCCTAAAAAAGGAGAACAGAAAGGACTCGTACTTCCCAATTTTGAAACTTACTACAAAGCCGTAGTAATCAAAACAGCTGTAGCTGGCATAAGGAAAGACATACAGATCAATGGAATAGAATTGAGAGTTCAGAAATAAACCCATACATCCATGGTCAGTTGATTTTTTTTTTTAAGATTTTATTTATTTATTTGAGACAGAGAGAATGAGAGAGACAGAGAGCACATGAGAGGGGGGAGGGTCAGAGGGAGAAGCAGGCTCCCTGCCGAGCAGGGAGCCCGATGCGGGACTCGATCCCGGGACTCCAGGATCATGACCTGAGCCGAAGGCAGTCGCTCAACCAACTGAGCCACCCAGGCGCCCCTTGGTCAGTTGATTTTTGACAAGGATACCAAGACCATTCAATTGTGAAAGATTAGCCTCTTCAATGAGTGGTTCTGTGATAACTGGGTATCCACATGCAAAAGAATGGAGTTGGCCCTTTATCTCATACCATATAGAAAAATTAACTCAAAATAGATCAAAGACCTAAATGCAAGAGATAAACCTCTTAGAAGAAAACTTAGGAGTAAATCCTTGTGATCTTTGATTAGGCAGTAGCTTCTTAAGATGAAACGCCAAAAGCACAAGTGACAAAAGAAAAAATGCACTGGACTTCATCAAAATTAAAAACAGTTGTGCTGCAAGTAATATCTTCAAGCAGAAGGGCAGCCCATTGAATGTGAGAAAATATTTTCAAGTCATATATCTGATAAAGATCTTGTATCCAGAATGTATGTAAAACTCTTACAACTTAGCAATAAAAAGAACAATAGCCCAATAGAAAAGTATACAAAGGATTTGAGTAGACATTTCTTGAAAGAAGATATACAACTGGCCAATAAAGACATTAAAAGATTTTCAGTATCATTAGTCATTAGGGAAATGCAAAGCAACTCTGCAGTTAGATACCACTTCATACCCACTAGGATGGCTGTCATAAAAAAAAAAATGGACAATAGCAAATATTCAAGAAGATATGGAGAGATTGGAACCCTTATACATTGCTGGTGGGAATATAAAATCATATAGTCACTTCAGAAAACAGTTTGGCAGTTCTACATAGTTAAACATAGAGTTAAAAAAAAATACAATCCAGAACTTCTGTTCCTAGGCATATACCTGAGAGAATGGAAAATACATGTCCGCACAAAATTTGTATGCTAATGTTCATTGCAGCATTATTCACTATAGCCAAAAGATAGGAAAAAAACAAATGTCCATTAACAGATGAATGCAAAATGTGGTATATCCATACAATGGGATATTGTTTGACAATAAAAAGGAAGGAAGTACTGAGGTAGGCTACAACATGATGAATCTTGAAAGCATTATTCTAAAAGAAGCTAGTCACAATGACCACATATTGTATACTCTATTTGTATGAAATATCCAGAGTAGATGCATCTATAGAGACAGAACGTAGATTAGTGGTTGCCAGGGCCCAGGAGCTCTCAGGAAAAATGAGGTGTAGTAACTGCTAATGAGCACAGGGTTTCTTTTAAAGGTGATAAGAAGGTTCTAAAATTGATTGTGGTGATGGATAAACACAACTCTGTGAACATTACTAAAAGCCATTGAATTATACTCCCTAAATAGGCGAATTGTATGGCATGTGATTTATAGCTCATTAAAGCTGTTTTTTAAAGGAGGAGGAGGAGAAAAACCATAATAATAAACACAGTTCTGGGTGAAAATAAGTCAGACTGAGGAAAACAAATACCATGTGATTTCACTCATGTGAAATCTAAAAAACAAAACAAACAAAAAGCAGAATCAGACCCATAAATACAGAGAACAAACTGATAGTTGCCAGAGGGGAGGGGAGTGGGGACGTTGGGCAAAAAAAGTGAATAGGAGAGGGAGATACAGGCTCCCAGTTATGGAATGAATAAGTCATGGGAATAAAAGGCACAGCATAAGGAATATAGTCAATGATATTGTAATAGTGCTGGATGGTGACAGATGGCAGCTACGCTTGTGGTGAGCAGAGCATAATGTATAGATATGTTGGATCACTATTTTGTACATCTGAAATTATTGTAACATTGTGTGATAACTATACTCAAACAAAAAATTTAATAAAAATAAAAAGCTAAAATAATGTTTAAAAAAGGAAATTCCGGGTCTTACAGTATAGATATGCATTTTAGCGATCAAAAAAGGATTTTTTCCTGAATAATCAACATTCTATTTTTCTATTCAGTGGAAGGAAAGGATAGGGAAACAGGAATTAACTCAGGGACCTCTCCAAACTTACACTTTTCAGAAAGATTCTGATTATTGTTTTACTTCTTTAAATAATACAGATTTTATATAGTAATTTCACAGTTAAAACATCCTCTTTGCAGTGCAAATTTTCTATTGGGGGGGTGCTTTTCACGTGGAAGTAGAAGTCAGATCCACTGGTTTCCCTTCACATATAAAATACAAGTCCAGACACTCCCTAGGATGGCTTTAAAAGGCTGACTTTAGCCTATGTTTCTAGCCTCATCACCTTATCATTCCCTTTTCTAGCCAGCTCTTCATTTTGCAGTTGTCTGTGACTTCCCATGTGCTCCTTCTGTCTAGAATGCCCTATATACCTCTTCTCTTCCTGGAAAACTCCTTCCAGGCACAGCTTAATTTTCACCTTCCTAGAGTTCTTCCTGACTCTCATAGACAGAATTAATTGCTCTTGCCTTTGTTTTAATTGTATTTGTTTTTGCCTCTAGCATGTTGTGTTATAATATGTCAGTTTAGCAGTCTTTGTCAGCCAAGCCTTTGATAACAAAAGCCAAGTGTTTACTTCTATATCCACTGAATGTACCAAGTCTATGCCTGGCCCATTGTAAGGTAACAATCAATGTTTGACTGATAGATGGATGGATGGACAGACAGACAGATAGATATCTGATACTAATTGAGTCAGCTTGCTGGTTGGAATTTGGAAAAAGGAAGCATAAGATTATGCTTCTCCCCCTACCCAGCTTCTTGATTGTCAGCAATAAGTATTTCCTGAGTCCCTGTGGAATGTCTAGTATCATGGCAAATCCAAAAAAATATATAAACCATGGTCCCTGCCCTTAAGGATCTTCTGTAATTGAAGAGACAGACTCCGATGTTTGATGCTAACTAGGAGATAACAGAAAATAACATATAATTGAGTGCTCCGTAATTTTATAATTGCTATCAGAATTCAGTGAAAAAGAAACTTGTTTCTGTCTTCAGGTGTTAGGGCCATATGGCAAACATAGCATTTCAGACAACAGGAGGGCCCTAGAAGTGAACCCAAGTAGAGTTCCAAAGTGGCACAGGAGGCTAACAGTTACCAGCACCATGGTGGGCAAGCAGTAAACTGCGCAAATAATCCCCAAGCCAGCCTAGTCAAGGGAAAAGTGAGTCGTGGCTCCTTGGAGCATTTGTAAAGCTTTCAAAGGCTCACTTTCACTCAAGGGACTCCCTATATCTTTACCTCTTTTATGGAACGTTTTTAAAAATCCACTTATTGGGGCACCTGGGTGGCTCAGTTGGTTAAGCGTCTGCCTTCGGCTCAGGTCATGATCCCAGGGTCCTGGGATCGAGTCCCGCATCGGGCTCCCTGCTCAGCGGGGAGTCTGCCCTCCCACTCCTCCTGCTCCTGCTCTCTCACTCTCTCTGTCTCTCAAATAAACAATCTTAAAAAATGGTTTTAAAAATCCACTTACTCACAAATATTTATTGAGTGCTGTATTAGTTTCCTATTGCTGCTATAATGTGACCACAAATTTAGTGGCTTTAAACAACAGGAATTTATTCTATTACAGTTCTGGAGTCCAGAAGTCTGAAATGAATCTTATGGGACTAAAATCAAAGTGTCAGCAGGGCTACAGTCAGCTGGGCTCTACTCTCTCTAGAGGCTCTAAGGGAAAACCTGTTTCCGTGCCTTTTCCGGTGTCTGGAGCTGTGTTCTTTGCTCATGGCCCCTTCCTCCAGCTTCAAAGCCAGCCACGTAGCTTTTCTCTGTGACTCTGCTTCCATTATGTGACCTTCTTTTCTGTGTCAAATCCCCCTCTGCTTCCCTCTTCTAAGGAACACTTACGATTACATTAAGGGCACACCCAGATAATCCAGGATAATCTCCCCATCTCAAGAGCCTTAATTTAATCACGTTTGCAAAGTCTCTTTTGCCATAAAATGTAACATTCACAAGTTCGGAGGATTGAGACATGGACATCTTTGGGGGCTACTATTCAGCGTTCCGTGAGTATCTACTAAATAGCAGGCACCGTGCTAGGCACTTTATATCTCTGCTACACATACGGTATTCATAGCTTCTCTCTCCTACTGTAAATTCCTGGACGAGAGGTCCATGTTGCTTTCTCTTTCACAGTGCTTAGCACGTGGCCTTGCTTGTATATAATAGATACCTGGTAAATAATTAATGAATGATATGAGCCACACCCTGTCACATAGTAGAATTTAAGTTAACTTCATTCACAAAATATGTATTCAGTCATAGGGCAAGGGTCTTTGATATCTGGATAGTCAGATGCAATCCAGGAAATAGTTGTCAAGCTCCTACTGTGTCCCAGAGAACTTGCTAGTTATTAAAGATAAGGACAGAAGTAAGGTAGTCCTGCTCCTGAGGAGAAATAATGAGCAGCTGTGTGCCCAGGCTGGCTAAGAAAGGTCTGGTTGGTGGAGAAGCCATGTCCCAATCTATGGGCACCTCTTAGGGGTACAGGTTAATGGATGGGCCATCTAGAAGGAACCCCAAGGGTCATCTAGCACCACCACCACCGTCACCTCCAACCATCACCCCACCTTCACGTTCCTATCTGCTGTTGAGATTCTCTGTCCGATATCACTGCCTAGCATTCTCCAACTTCTGATTGTACACCTCTTGTCACAGGGAGGTCACTTTCCCCAGCGGCAGCCCATTTGATCTCCAAGCCAGTCTAAAAAGTTAACAGAACTCTTTCTTCTGTTGAGCTGAAATACTGCCACCACTCTTCCTAGCCATTCTGCCTCCTGCAGCCACACAAAGCAGTGTACTTCCTCAGTCTGGAAGAGCCATTCAGATATTTCTAGAGGCTCCCCTAAGTCTTATCTTCTTACTCAGCCATTTATTCATTCAACAAATGGTCTCTGAACATCTCTTATATGACTGCCACTGTGCTATGGACTGGAGATACAGAGATGAGTAGGACAAAATTCTGTCCTCAAGGAGCTCCCAATCTAGCAGGGAAGCGGTCGTGTGTACAATGTGACAGGTATTCCAGGAGAAGGAGCTGAGAGTGGAGACCAACCAGCTACACATAGGGCTCTTAAGAGGTCAGGAAGGTGGTATTTGAGCTTGGCCTCATTCAGTCAGTCAGTATTAATTGAATACCTACTGCACATCAGGTATTCTGTTGGGTTCCAGGGATGTAATAGTGACCTAGGAATTTACCAGGCAGAATATGCCAGGCAAAGGGATCAGCATTTGCAAAGTCAAGGTGTTCACTTATTTAAACATTTCTTTTGGTTGTTGGGTTTTTATTGTGTTTGAAGCAAAGATGGTAGGCACTGGGAATACAGAGATAAACCACACTGACACTGTCCCTGACTTCAAGAAGCTTGTAGTCAACTGGGATATACTGACAAGTAAACTAGCATTCCGACATAATGTGATTAATGGCTGTAATAGGCACAGGGCACTAGGGAAGCACATAAACAAAGACACTAAGCTCAGTAAGGGTGTGGGGAGGTACTGTGTTCAGAGCAGGATTTTTTTTAAATATTGAGGCTGTTGTGATGCCTGAGCTGAGTCTTCAAGGGCAAAAAATTAGAAGCCAGGCGGATGTAGGGGAGAAGGATAAGGAAAAGGGTGCTGAACATGTGAAGGTGGGAAGGCATGAGAGAATAACAATTGTGACAAAACTTGTCAGGAGTTTGGTATAGCTGCGGCAGAAAGTTTGCTTGGGCCAGTGGCAGGAGATGAGGCTGGAAACTTAGATGAGGCCAGATCCTTAAGGACCTTGTGTACTGCACTAAAGTGTTTGGACTTTATCCTGAAGGCAGTAGGGAGCCAGAAAAGATCATTAACCAAGGAAGTGACACAGTCAGATTTTTCTTTGACAAAAATAACTCTGGCCACAGTGTGGAGGATTAAATCCAAGGGGTGAGACTAGAGGCAGGAAGACTGGCTGGAAGGCTGGTGCAGTCAGCCAGCGCGGTGATAATGAGGGCAGTGACAGAGGAAACAGGAAGGGGGGGGGCAAAGGGAGGGTTTATGAAGTAAAATTATCAGGGAGAGGAAGACAGAACAATCAAAATTGACACTAAGGTTGCCAGTTTGAAAAAACAATGATAGGGGGCGCCTGGGTGGCTCAGTCGTTGAGCGTCTGCCTTCGGCTCAGGTCATGATCCCAGGGTCCTGGGATCGAGTCCCACATCGGGCTCCCTGCTCGGCAGGAAGCCTGCTTCTCCTTCTCCCACTCCCCCTGCTTGTGTTCCTGCTCTCACTATCTCTCTCTCTGTCAAATAAATAAATAAAATCTATAAAAAAAAAAAAAAAGAAAAAGAAAAAACGATGATAGGAATACAGGAGGAAGAGTACGTTTCAGGGAGTGATGATGAGTTCATTGTTAGCCACGGGGTTTTTGGGGTACCTGAGAGATAGATGTCTAGGGAATTATCAAAGTTTGGAATGCAGTAGTGTCTGGGCATAAACTAGAATGGTGTGTGAAAATAACAGTTCTTAATTCAAAAAATATTTATTGAGTGCCTATATGTGTTATACTAGAGGAGGTTCCTGAGGTTACAAAGATGAGTAAGACGGTCTCTGCCCCCCAAGAGTCCCACCTCATCGGGAAAGCAGAGGTAGAAGCAAACAATGATGAGGCAATGTGGAAACACAGCAATAGAGGGTCTGCGCAGGATGTTGTTATAGGGACACTGCCAAGAAGCACTTCACCTGAGGGAGAAGAGGGAAGGCCTTCTAAATTAAGTGCTATTATCTCAGTTAAATCTTGAAGAAATAAGAGTTAACCATGTTTTTAAAAAAAAAAAAAAAAGGAGAGGGAAGGACATTCCAGGCAAAGGGGACAACAAAAGCAAAGTCAGGGAGGCAGGAACAAAAACATGGTGTATGCATTTCAGTATTGGTAGAGTACAGAATACAAAGGTGAAATTAGAGTGTGTAAGGGCTGGGTCATGGAAGGCTTTATGCACCATGTTCACATAGTTTGGACTATAGACAAGGAAGAGCCCCTGAAGGTTTCAAGGAAAATGACACGGTCAGAGCTGCATCATTCTGATGGTTGTGTTTCCCTCTCCTAGAATACAAGCTCGATGAAGACAAAGAACATCTAGTAGACACTCATAGATATTTGTTGAATGAGGGAATTAGCATAGGGGGCCGATGTGAGGGGCCAAGACTAAAGGCAGGGAAATTATGGCAATAATCCAGAGTGTAAATAATGAAGGCCTGACCTCAGATTGGCAGTGGGAGGTACAAAGAAGGTGCTGGAGTCAAGAACTATGTACCAAGCTTTGGTCTGGCTAGACAGTGATACCTACATGATTTTATCCTCCTTTCGATTTACCATACTGACATTCTGCTATGTCCTGGATACTGCTAGATCTCAGGGACACAAAGAAAAGTAAGATCTGTGCCATGCTTTTAGGAAGCTCCTGGTTTCGTGGATTAGACAGACCAATCTAGGAAGGATAGATACAGTATAATGTATATATTATGTACTGGTTCTACAATAGAGTTCTGAACTGGTGGGGGCACCATGTAGAAATGACTAATCCACATAGGGAAAGCTTCATGGTAGTGACATTTAAGCTGGTTGTCAGACGTAGAAGGAATTGCCAGGCGGAGCAGGGGAGTATGGCATTCTGGGGTGAAGAATCATGTGCAGGTACATGGAATTGTGAAAGGCTTGGTCAGATTCCAAGACCAGTGAGAAGCTGGGTGTGGCTGTGTACAGGGACGGCAAAAAGCTTTTATGTCATGTGCTGACTCCATTTGATTGATAGTAACTACCAATCAAAGATATCCCCATCTACCCAGACAAAAGCTAGAAACATGGGCCTCCATCATCTCTACATCCTACTCAGTTCTACCTCCAAAATGGTTTTTGACTCCAACCCCTTCTTTGTACCTCCCACTGCCAATCTCATGCCAGGCCTTCATAAAAGGCTGTGCTAGGAAAGATTCTGAAGCCGTCTCTGAGCTTAATGGGAAAGAGTAATGTGATCAATTAGCAATGTCTGCCATGGGTATAAAAGTAAGGACTGGCAGTATGCAGTCACATCCCTGGGCGTAGAGTATGAGGTCAGGAATGGCAGGAACTGGTGCATTAGAGTCCAGTTTTGAGAATGTTGAGATTGAAGTATTTATGGGCTGAAGGTGTCCAGTCAATAAGCAGATTGAGAGCTCAGAAGATAGGTCAGTGACAAAGATGTAGATTTTTGAAATTATCTACGTATACATCAGAAGTAGATAAACTTTTTCTGTAATGGTCCAGATAGTAAATATTTTCGACCTTGCGGGTCATAAGGTCTCTATCCATACATGTTTAACTTTGCTCTTGTCGCCTCAGAGCTGCCATACATAGTATTTAATGAATGGGTATGGCTGTGTTCCAATAAAACTTTACTAACAAAAACACATTAGGCTGGATTTGGCCTGTGGGCCATAGTTTGACAACCTCTAATGTTGACAGGACATAGCATACCATCATGGGATGTAATAAAGTATACTTGGCACCAGACAAGACTTGAGTTTGGTCCCAGCAGCTCTCTACCTACTAACTTTGTGACTTTGGACAAGCCAGTTAAAATTTTCTTGACTCTGTTTCCTCTTCTGTAAGATGGAGCTTCATGCTAGTGTCTGCCTTACATGCTTCCTGTGAGGAATAGCTGAGCTCTTCCATATAAGCAGTAATTACAGTACCTAGAATTCAATAAATGTTTGCAATTATTACTATCACTATTACCATTGGGATTATTCATGTTGTTAGAGATTTTAATTAAGATCATAGGAATGCATGAGATCACAGGGGAAAAGTGGGTAGAACAGAAGAGAAGAGGGTATCAACATTTAAGGGGCAAACAGAGGGGGAGAAACCAGAGAAAGAACTGGCAACATTGTAGGAGAGGACCCAGAAAGAAGTATAGTTGACCCTTGAACAACATGGAGGTTAGGGGCACTCACCCCTTGCACCGTCAAATATCTGCATATAATGGGTTGTGGGAGGTTTTTTTGGTATATTTGACACACAATGTTACATTAGCTTCAGGTGTCGCATATAACTTTTGACTTCCCCAAAACTTTGCTAATAGCCAGCTGTTGATCAGAAGCCTTACTGATAATACAGTCGATTAACACATATTTTGTGTGTTGTTTGCATTTTATACTGTATTCTTACAATAAAATAAGCTAGAGAAAAGAAAATGTTACTAAGAAAATCATAAGGAAGAGAAAATGTATAATCTATACTATGTTTATTTTAAAAATATGTATATAAGTGGATGCACACAGTTCAAACCCATACTGTTCAAGGGTCAACTGTGATGTATAGGAATCTAAGGAAGGAAACTGTTTTAAGGAAAGGGCAAAAAGCAAAAGTCTTCCACATGAGAAAAATGGGAAAAGGCCATGAAAAGGCAGTTATCAAAAGACATACAAATGGGCAATAAACATTTGTTATAAAAAGATGTTCATTTTCACTGATAACCAAGGACATGAACAAAGAATCATGTGTTTTTGTTGCTTATCTGTGAGATTGGCAAAGATATAAAAGATTAACACAATGTTACCAAGGCTGTGGGGAAACAGGCACTCTCTTGTACTTACTGGTGGGAATGTAAATTTTGGGGGACTTTACAGAGGAGAGTTGAGCAATATGTATCAAAATGAAAAATAAACATATTTTATGAGTCAGCAGTGTTCTGAGAATTTACCCCAAAGGAGATAGAAAATTATACAAATGCTTTTTAAAAATACATGTAATGATGTTGGTCTCAGCATCATGATAGCAAAAACAACCTAAAATGCTCAACAATAAAATAGTCATGGTAGATACACACAATGGAATACTATACAGCCATTAAAAATTATGACATAGCTCTATACTTAATTGACATGGAAAGATATCCATGGCACATTATGGAAGGTTATAAAGCAGCAATGTATTTTTTCCATTAAATAAGACTTTGCTCCTAAGAAACAGTGTTTTTGGTTTTTTTCTTGGTAGTGAGGTTTCAGGTCATTGCACTTTTTGTTAAAGTTTGAGTAGTTGAATATATTTTACTGAACATGTGTCATTTTATAGAAACAGTAACAAGTAATATGCTGGCAACCCAGATCTCTGAAAAAATAAAGCCCTAAACTTGTAGTATTTGCTAATTTTGATGATATAAATACTCTCAAAAGGGCTTGCGAAATTCCTGAATATTTAATAATCAGCACTCACTAGCTGGCTTTGACACACTGCTGGCACTGAGCCACCCAGGCACCCCAAAAGGAAGTGCCTTTAAAATTATCCATATTGTACCAGGCCTCATCTATAACTCCCCTTCTCTCTCTCTGTCTCTCTCTCTCTGCTGCCTTTACGTTCTCATCATTCATTTGCTCCTCAGTTTGCTCTTCTGACACCACTGAAAATATACCAGTAATCACCTGACTGCCAAATCCAACAGACCCTTCTCGGTCCTCAACATACTCAACTTCATTGTTACTAATAATACAATTTGCCCTCTTGTGCTAGGCTTTCTTCTCTTATCCCAAGCAAGAACAAACGAGGTTCATGGCTTACCATGGCCTGCCTAAGACAAGCTGAAAAAGAACGTAAAACTGTGGGAGAGGAAGACGTGGATTGGAGACGGGTCAGGTTATATGTGTTAGTGGCCACATTTTATCTGTCTTGGTAATTTTAGGGCTTAACCAGTGGGTGGAACCCAGCAGGCACACACAAATGTGGCTCACTATCTGTGACATCTGGGGCAAGACACTTCATCTTTCTGAGCCTCAGTGTCCCCATGTATACAATGAGAGTCATAATAATACCAACCCTAAGGGTTGTTTCAAGAATATCCATGTGCCTGTATATTGTGACCTTTAAAGATTATTCAAACATAAGAAGTAAAAAGGTTTATAATGTTATCTTTGTTTGGTATTTCTTCCCAACCTCCCTAAATTAAACTTCCCTTGACCTTATCTCCCTCAAGCTACTATTTCTTTCCTTCCATTTTCCATAAAATTGCCTGCTTCTTCCATTTCTTTCTTTCCCATTTACTCCGCAACTGTCTGTTCCACTGGAACTCCTTTTACCAGGTTCACGAGAGACAAGTAATTTCTAATCTTCATCTTACTTGACCGGCATTTGATACTGGTAAATGTACCTCGATTCTTTCTTTTGTTTTAAACAGTTATCGCCAGGGGGCGCCTGGGTGTCTCAGTCAGTTAAGCGTCTGACTCTTGATTTCGGCTCAGGTCATGATCTCAGGGTTGTGGAATTGAGCCCTGCATTGGGCTCCATGCTGGGCATGGAGCCTACTTAAAATAAAACGAAGAAGAAGAAGAAGCACTTAAAAAAAAAAAAAGATTTTATTTATTTATTTGAGAGAGAACATAAGCGGGGGGAGGGACTGAGGGAGAGGCAGACTCCCTGCTGACCAGGGAGCCCAACTCAGGGCTCGATCCCAGGACCCTGAGATCATGACCTGAGCTGAAGGCAGATACTTAACAGGCTGAGCCACCCGGGCACCCCTCTTTTTAGTGCTCACATTATCCCAGATTTGGCCAATGAGATCTCCTCCAAGCCGGCGCCTATGTATTTTTTTACATGACCCCATCACTTCTTTAATGTACCTTTGCTTTCTGGTGAACAAAATTTCCCCAGTTCACATTGAACTGTCCCCACTCCAGCCCTGGAATCAGCCATTTCTCTTCAAAGCCCTGGTTCCTATTGGTAGGAAACAGTATTTCATTACCACAGTCTAGGCACTAGGTATGCTCATTGCTACTGATGCATGCTGCTGTTAGACTTTTTCTGTTGACTGAGCTAGGAAATAATGTACTTTTTTGAAATTGTGAAACTATTAATGGAAATGGATTATAGCAACAACAATAATCATAATAATCCATTAGTCCATAGTGATATTCAGTAGAGAGAGAAGGGGGAAAAAGGGAGAAAGATCTTTTTTTCTAGCAGAATACTAGCTAATAAATATAAAAGGAAGATAGAATAGAAAATCACTATTTTACAACTCCCAGTATAATCATTGATTTTGACATGATTATCAAATGGATGCTAAAACCATTGAGTAAAAAGCTCTTGGGGAACAGGATATTCACACAGTCTCAAATTATCACCCCACAGGTTCCTTGCTCAATTACTAAGGGGAAATGTCCATTTACAATGGGAAAATCTAGCAGTCACTAGGTTAAACAAGTGATTAAACCCAGCATTGTCAATACCAGGACAACCTGACATTGTGCCTCCTGATGTAATAAGAAGTACAGAGCATCATTTATGAAGTATTCTTGCCAAAGATGTTTAACCTGAATCTAAATATGAAAATAACAGTTAGACAAGCCTAGACTGTGAGACTTCCACCAAGTTAACTGGCCTGGACTCTTCAAAAAGCCACTATCATGAAATACAAAAGAAGGTAAAGGAATTGTTCTAGATTGACAAAGAACCATGAGCTCTAGCAATCAAATACAATGTGCCAACCTTGAATGGATTCTGAATCGGGGGGTGGAGGATCATAAAGAGCTATGAAAGACATTTTTGGAATAACTGGGTAAATTTGAATTTATACTATATTATTAGATGACATTATTAAATTAATACTGATTTCTTAGATGTGACAATGTGGAAGACTTCTTTTTCTTAGGAGATGCATGGTGAAGTATTTAGGAGTGAAGTGTCCTCATATTTGTAGCTTACTTTCAAATGACTCAGCAGAGTGTGTGTGTGTGTGTGTCTGGAGAGAACAAATAATGGGAAATTAGTAACTGTTTGTGAATCTAAGTGTAAGATGACTGACTACTTGTTGTACTATTCTTCTAACTCTTCTGTAGGCTTGAAAGTTTTCACAATCAAAGTTAGAAAAACACTTCTTTTTAAAGCCTTTAAAAATATATGGTGAGATTCAACAAGTGGTACTGGGGCAATTGGATATACACATGCAAAAAGATAAAATTAGACCCTTATTTCATACAATACACAAAAGTTATCTAAAAATGGCTAAGAGGCCTAAGTGTAAGAGCTAAAACTATAAAACTTACAAAAGAAAATGTAGAAGAAAACCATTAAGACCTTGGTAAAGCAATGATTTCTTGGGTACAACAACAAAAGCATGATCCATAAAACAACAAAAAAATTGACAAACTGGACTTCATAGAAATTAAAAACTTTTGTACTTCAAGAGACATCATTATGAAGATAAAAAGACAACTCATAAACTGGGAGAAAATATTTGCAAATTACATATCTGATAAAGGACTTGTATCCAGAATATACAACTCTTAAAATTCAATAACAACAACACAGACAACCCAATTTAACAATGGGAAGGGATTTGAATAGACATTTCACCAAAGAAAATATATGAATAGTTAATAAGCATGTGAGAACATGCTCAATATCATTAATCATAGGGAAATGCAAATTAGAACCACAATGAGATACCACTACACACCCACTAGAATGGCTGTAATAAAAAAGATAGGCAGTATATGTTGGCAAAGATGTCGAGAAACAGGAACCCTTATATGTTTCTGGTGGGAATGTAGAGTGGTACAGACACTTTGGAGAACAGTTTAGGGGGAGGGAGTTAAGATGGTGGAGAAGTAGGGGGACCCTAAGCTTTCCTTGTCCCTATAACACAGCCATATTGAGGTCAGATCACTTGGAACACCCAGGAAATTGATCTGAGGACTAGGAGAAGGATCTCCACGGTTGGAGGGAGACAGCAGGGCAGGTGCAAGGCTTATTTTAACAGACACTTTGGAGAACAGTTTAACAGTTTCTTAATAAGTTAAACATAAATTTATCATACATACCACCAATTCCACTCCCAATTGAAATGAAAACATATGTCTACACAAAGACTTGCACATAAGTGTTCATAGCTTGTCTATTCTGCTCTATTCTATTTGGTTATTCATAATAAACAGAAAGTGAGAACAACTCAAATTTCCATCAACTAGTGTATGGATAAAAAAATGTAGTATGTCCATATAATAGAATACTATTCAAGGATTTTAAAAGGAATGAAATACTGATACATGTGACAAATTGAATGAGCCTCAAAAATATTATGCTCAGCAATCGTGCTCATAGGTATTTAGCCAATTGAGTTGAAAACTGATGTCCACACAAAAACCTGCACACAAATGTTTATAGCAGCTTTTTTTTTTTCATAATGGCCAAGATTTAGAAGCAACCAAGATGTCCATCAATGGTAAATGGATAAGTAAACTGTTATATCTATACAATGGAATATTATTCAGCAATAAAAAAATGATCTATCCTGTATTGTAGGATTGAAATTAGCTAAGAGGTTAGAACTTAAATATTCTCACCAAAAAAAAAGATAAATATGTGAGATGATAGATGTGTTAATTAGATGGGGGCTCTCCTTTCACAATGTGTATGTGTATCCAATCACCACAATGTCCACTTTAAATATCTTACAATTTTGTATGTCAGTTACACCTCAGTAAAGCTGTAATTTTAAAAATTGAGCTATCGAGCCACAAAAAGAAATGGAGAAATTTTAAATGCATATTGTTAAGTGAAAGAAGCCAACCTGAAAAGACTACATACTGTATGACTTCAACTATCTGACATTCTGAAAAAGGCAAAACTATAGAGAGAGTAAAAAAAAAAAAATTAGTGATTACCAGGGGGTTGGAGAGGAGGGGAGGAATACTTAGGCAGAGCACAGGGGATTTTTAGGGCAGTGAAACTATTCTGTATGATTCTGTAATTGTGGCTACATGACATCATATATTTGTCAAAACTCATACAACACTAAGAGTGAACCCTAATGTAAGCTATGGACTTTAATAATAATATATCAGTATTGCAACAAATGTACCAGGCTAATGCAAGATGTTAATAGGGGAAACTATATGTGGGGGAGAGGGTATATGGAAACTCTCTGTTCTATCTGTTCAGTTTTTCTGTAAATCTAAAACTGTCCTAGAAAGCTCTATTAATTTAAAAAATTATCTTAAGTAGGGGCGCTTGGGTGACTCAATCAGTTGAGCATCCAACTCTTGGTTTCAGCTCAGGTCATGATCTCAGGGTTGTGAGATTGAACCCCACATCAGGCTCCGTGCTCAGCAGGGAGTCTGCTGGAAATTTTCTCTCTCCCCCTCTTCCCCTCCCCCGGCTCATGCATTCTCCCTCTCTCTCTCTCTCTCTCTCTCAAAATAAATAAATCTTTAAAAAAAGAAAAAATATGCTAAGTAAAAGAAGCCAGATAGAAAAGACCACATAAGGTATAATTCCATTTATATGAAATGTTCAGAAAGACAAATCTATACAGACAGTAGGTTAGTAGTTTCCTGGCTCTGGGGGTAAGAATAGGGATTAACTGTAACAGGTATGAGGACTCTTAGTGGAGGGATAAAAATGTTCTAAAACTAAATTATGGTGATGGCTGCCTAACTCAGTAAATTTATTAAAAATCATTGAATTGTATACTTAATATGGATAAATTTTATGGTATCTAAATCATATCTTAATAAAGCCGCAAAAAAATTCCTTTGATCCCACCTTTAAAAATTGTCTGTTACACATTAGTTCCTTGTAACTATGAATCATATAAATAATGTGTAGTGGGATCCCATGTTCGTTGATCAGAAAACTTAATATTGTTAAGATGGCAACACTGCCAAGTTGATCTACAGATTCAACACAGTCCCTACAAAATCCTAGCTGGCTTTTTGTAGAAATTGACAAGCTGATCCTAAAATACATATGGAAATGCAGGGGACCTACAGAAAGTCAAAACAATCTTGAGAAAGAACAAAGTTGGAGGACTCACACTGTAATCAAGACAGTGTGGTGCTGGCATAAGGTTAGACATATAGATCAATGGAATAGAATTGAGAGTCCAGAAATAAACCCTCACATTTATGGTCAATTGATTTTTGACAAAGGTACTAAGACAATTCAATAGGGAAAGAATAGTCTTTTCAACAAATGGTGCTGGGACAACCGGATCCACATGCAAAAGAATGAATTTGGACCTCTACTTCCTACCATATATAACAATTTAAAATAGATCATAGACCTAAGTGTAAGAGCTAAAATTATAAAACTCTTAGAAGAAAGCATTGGAGCAAATCATCATAACCTTGGCTTTGGCAAAGCCTTCTTAGATATATCACCAAAAGCACAAGCAACAAAAGAAAAAAATAAATAGATTGGACCTCATCAAGATTAAGTCCTCCGGGGCTTCAAAGAACACCATCAAGAAAGTGAAAAGACAGCCAATAGAATGAGAGAAAACATTTCCAAATCATACACAGGCATACCTTGGAGGTATTGCAGGTTCTGTTCTAGACCACTGCAGTAATGCAAATATCACAATAAAGGGAGTCAAGTGAATTTTTTTGGTTTCCCAGTGCATATAAAAATGTATGTTTATACTGTAGTCTTCCAAGTTTGCAATAACAAATTATGTCTAAAAAAATGTATATATTTAATTTAAAAACACTTTATTGCTAAAAAATTCTAACCATCATCTGAGCTTTCAGTGAGTCATACTCTTTTTTGCCAGTGGAGGGTTTTGCCTCAGTGTCGATGGCTGCCAACTGATCGGGGTGGTGGTTGCTGAAGGTTGGGGTGGCCGTGGCAGTTTCTTAAAAGAAGACAATGATGAAGTTTGCCACACAATATGGGCTCTTCCTTTCAACGATTTCTCTAGCACATGAGGCTGTTTGATAGCATTTTACCCACAGTAGAACTTGTTTCAAAATTAGAGTCAATCCTGTCAAACCCTGCCGCTGCTTTATCAACTAAGTTGATGTAATATTCTAAATCTTTTGTTGCCATTTCAACAGTCTACACAGCATCTTCACCAGGAGTAGATTCCATCGCAAGGAACCACTTTCTATGCTCATCCATAAGAAGCAATTCCTTGTCCATAAGTTTTATCACGAGATTGTGGCAATTCAGTCGCATCTTCAGGCTCCACTTCTAATTCTAGTTCTCTCGCTGTTTCCACCATAAACCTTCAATTTGTTTTAAAAAAAGTCATTATCTGTGGAGCACAGTAAAGTGCAATAAAACGGATGTGCCTGTATCTGTTCAGAGGTTTGTGTCCAGAATATATAAAGAACTCTTCCAACTCAGCAATAAAAAGACAAATAGCCCAGTTAAAATATGGGCAAAGGACTTGAATAGATCCTTATACCAAGAAGATGTACAAATGGCCAATGAGCACATGGAAAGATGTTCAACATCATTGGTCATTAGGGAAGCGCAGAGCAAAACTACAGTAAGATACCACTTCACACCCACCAGGATGGCTAGAATCAACTAGACAGATGATGCCAAATGCACGTGAGGACAGGCGAAATTATAACTAACCCTCACACACTGCTAGTCGGAATGTAAAATGGTACAGCCACTTTGGAAAACAATCTGGCGGTTCCTCAGAAGCAAACCATATAACTGCAGATGCACAACATTATCCATTTGATGTTCTTAGGAAGAGCAAGAAGGCCCTTGTGGCCGGAGCAAAGTCAGTAATGAGGACAGGGGCAGGAGAGGACAGAGGAATTGATAAGGGCCATGTCATGCAAGGCCTTGTGGACCATGGTAGGACTTTGGATTTTATTGTGAATGCGATGGAGTTATGATCAGGAGCTCTTGGGTCTTAGTGAGATTGTAGTATCCATTGTAAGGAGTGAGAAAGAGACAGCTAGAGGGAAGTAAATTATTACTGAGCAGCCTTGAAGACCCACCTGTGATTGGGAACCATAAATGTGTAATGGGGTACCCCTGCAGTTACATGGTTTGTTCCAATAGCACTTGACCATCCTAGCTTTGGGAACAGAAAAAACAGGTGGCCAGACTGACTTAAGGTTGGGATTTGAGGTTCAGATGCCAGGAGGAAACTGGCTGGTAAACTAACTCATAAGCAAGTACTAAGGTAGGTTCTTAACAGAGAAAAATCACATTTTCAGGAGTCTTTGAAAAAGGAAGTACTGTATTTCTGCCATCTTTCGCTGCTTTGCTGTAAGCAATTTAGAAGCAATTAATTTAGTGAAAGAAGCATTGAGAGGAGACTTAAATATGAGCCTCAGCTCTCCCAGTGACTGTGACACCAAGGATAAATTCTCAAAGCTGACAGCTGTGAGAAGGCTAAAGAAATTATCTTTCTGGCTGCTTGTTAAATCATGCCAAGAAATTAGCTTTACGCCATAAAACAAAACTCTTCAGCCTCTCTTGGCAACAATTCTTCCAAATTTCCTCCGTGCTACCAAATTTCTCCCGATGCAGCTCAGCTCATTCTCCTTGTGCCAGGGACGACCTGTACAACATCCCTTCATGGAATAAACGGTAGTTTAAATCAAATCCTACCCCTCCTCTGCTCACAAGCCTCCAAAGGCTTCCCATCTCACTAAGGATAAAGGCCACACTCTTTGTGACGGCCCCTGGGATTTGGTCCCATCAGAACTCATCTTGTACTGCTCTCCTTCATTAACTGTGTTCCAGCCACACTGGCCTTTCAGCTTCTCAAATAGGCCAAGGAAGTTCTTTCCTGCCTCAGAGCTTTTGCAATGCTGTTCTCTCTGCCTGGAAGACTTCTCCATCTCAGTATGGGTGAGTTTCTTTTCACTTTTCAGGTCTTTGTCTAAATATCACCTACTCAGAGAATCTTTCCTGACCAACCTATCTGAAGTAACGCTCACACACACCCTGTTACTCTCGATCACATTACTGTGTGTTGTTTTTGTGATGTCACTTGTCACAGGATGTTGTTTTCTTGTTTGTTTTTGTATTTTTCACCTGCTTCCACATAGCCTGCCCCCCCACACACACACACTGTGAAGTCCTTGAGAATAGGCTTATCTGTATGATCTGTTCATCTTTATTCCCAGAGTATATATAGAACAGAGTGAGTGCTCAGTACAAATTTATATGTTGAGGGAGGAAGGAAGGGATAGACCTCTTTTGTTACCTGTGCCCAATAAGTAATCATTAAGATTATTTCTCAAACCCTTAGTTATTTGTATTGTCCTCTACTGGACTCTTCCATAGTGGAATAAAATCCTGATTTCCTGACTGATCTTGAATATTAGAGAGAGGATTATCATATTATAGACTTTCAGAGTCAGGAAGAACCAGAAGTCATCTATTCTAATCTCTCTCTCCATGTAGAGACCTTTCTGCAGTATCTATCCCAGGATTCCTTAAGATGTCTCAGTGGCAACTACAGGAAGTAAAGGGGTAGCTAAGTATATAGGGTTCTGGAACCCCCGCCCCCAAGTGTCCACTCACGCTTTAACCAGAGCAGTGTTGATTTTGTTTGTTTTCTATATTGGGATTCCACATAAAAATTCATTTAAAAAAAAAAAAACAGTCTGCTGCTCAAGAGAACTTTAAAAACTACAGATCTGGGGCGCCTGGCTGGCTCAGTCAGTAGAGCATGTGACCCTTGATCTCCGGGTCATGAATTCAAGCCCCACATTTGGCATAGAGCTGACTTAAAAAAAAAAAAAAAAGAGCTACAGATCTAACCTATGCCTGAACATGCATATCTTGATATTCCTTCATGCCATTGTTACATCTCTGTCTTCAATATTTAAAGATGACACAATGGACAGCAATCGCTATCTGTGCATGTGTTTGTCACTACAGAGACAAACGTACCACCAGATGGTTCTTTCTACATTTAAAGCCTGTCCACTGGTTTGAAGCACTAGGTTTTTATTTCGTAGCATCAAGATGGTCTGTGCAGTCTCCCGGGAGTCTATCGCTGTGCTGCAGTACTGAGAACCACTTCAAATATGACCTTACAGCTATCTTCCACTCTCCTTGTTTGTCTCACATCGGTGAATTACCTTCTTTGTTTCAGTATTAAATTTCACCCTAGTGATATCCACCCACTTTGCCAATTGATTCAAGTCATTTCAATTTTAAGTGTGTCTACCAAACAAAACTGCCACATCTAACTTTATTTTTTGGATATATTTAATGCAAAGCTCCCTATTTTATCACACATTAAAAAAACAAACAAACAAACTAATGACATGTCTCTAGATCCAGAACCAGCTTCTACCTAAATCCATGCTTTGTTTCTCTATTTGTTTGTTTGTTCTTCGGGGTGGCGGGGGAGAAGGAGGGGAGCAATGCGTCATGGATCCTTAAAATTTCCTGATTTGGGTACTGATCAGGCCCAGTGTTTTTCTAGTTTATCACATTTGAATTTGTAAATGTATAATCTGAACATTATTTTTCGTTTATTCAAGGTAAAAAATATGAATCCTATTCTCCATTCTTTAGACATTTCATCATTCCTATAAATTCTTTAAAATAAAAAAAAAAAATGTTTTCTTCAGAGCCTGCCATGTGCTAAGCACTGTGCTAGGTGTTGAAGGTATAAAGATGAGTAAGAGATACAGTCCTTGCTCTCAAAGAGTTTATAAAGTCTAGTGGACGAGACAGGTACAGGAAGTAATCATGTGCAAGCCAGTCTGATAAGTACTGTGGTAGAGGTTTAAATAAACTGCTGGAGTACAAAAAAGGAATCAACTTTCTTTGCCTGCAAAAGGAAGGTGGAACTTCAGGGCCGTCTTCACAGCCAGATCTTAAAGGATGGGTAAGAGGTTGGCAGAGGAGATGGAAGTCATTCAACATCCAAGACTACATACGCGCAAAGCCCCAGAGACTTAGAGAATATACTGTGTTTGGGATAGGGAGAAAAGTTTAATGTGGTTAAATTCTAAGTACTTGAGGGGAATGGTGAGATAAGAGACTTGAGGAAGTAGGCCCAGCCAAGACCATGAAGGGCGTTGTGTACTATGCTAAAGAAAGGGTCTTTTTTCGTATAGGCATGTGGACTCCTTGAGGGGTTTTTAAGCAGGGTAATGACATTGTCAGAATTGTGCTTTAGAAACTTACAATAAGCAGTGTAAAGTGTATGATAGGAAGGGAACACTGGGGGCGCCTGGGTGACTCAGTCGTTAAGCAACTGCCTTCGGCTCAGGTCATGGTCCCAGGGTCCTGGGATCGAGTCCCACGTTGGGCTCCCTGCTCCGCGGGAAGCCTGCTTCTCCCTCTCCCACTGCCCCCTGCTTGTGTTCCCTCTCTCACTGTGTCTCTCTCTGTTAAATAAATAAATAAAATCTTTAAAAAAAAAAAAAAAAGAAGGGAACACTGGGAGGAATATAGGACCCCTAGAAGCTCTATAGTATGTGGCCAATTCCCTAAGTACCCTGGGATAGAAATCATTTTTGTTTTTCAACTGTAAAAGAGGAATAGCCATTTCTTCCCTTACTTCATATGGAGCTAATGGGAGTAAATGAGATCGTATGTCCTCTGAGCCTCTTAGAAGAAAGCTTCCAGGTTAGGGCTAGGTGGCTGGAAGTTGAGAAAAACATAGTCTATACCATATAATTTCACACTTATTCATGCACATTTTATGGGTTTTTTAAATATGTATTTGTCTTATCTTACAGCTCGATTTGACTCAGTCATAATCTTTTGAAGGGCAGGGTCCAGGACATCTTGCATTGTCCACAACCCTTAGTACAGAGACAGAGCACAGAATGAGTCCTCAGCACCCTCCTGCAGATTGATCGCATCCAGTGTCCCCTCTTAGGCAGACTGCCAAGACTGAGGTATCAGAGGAAGGCCACAGTACTACTGGGGACTAGGAGTAATGTTATATTTCAAGGCTCATTTTCTGGGGGTGGCCAAAATGATTCTGAGTCTTGTTCAGCCAGGCCTACGAGTGCCAGCCAGGCCCCTTTACTCCCTGCCTTGGGCTTGACACCTTCTTATAAATATGAGGTAAATTATGAAAGTTCCCTCTGTATAAAGTAGAAATAATTATCATTTTGCTAGGAAGTCACAATCTACAGCTGAAAACTATTGAGTAGAATATATGTATATTATAATTGTGAACAAAATTTCAGAATGTAGCTAGTCATTTGTTTGCAGAAAAGGTGTAAAAAATAGTGTTCCACCTTTTATATTTTGTCTTTTTGATACCATAATTAACATAGATATAACATGACAACAACCCTAGGTGTTTTCAATCCAAGTTTTGAACAATTTCAGTAATACATGGTAAAATTTGTCAAGAGGCTTAATCCTATAGCCAAAGGACATTTGAGGAGCTCCCATATGTTTTTCTTGGATGTCAAAAAATTACCCTAGATTTGCATCAGCAGAAGCCAGAAAGTCTGAAAAGCATTCCCTGCATTTTTAAAGGAAGCACTCTTCCCTCTCTCCTGATTCGGCAGAGGTTGTGATCAGTTCACTGAGCAGAATGGCATTTCCTCCTATCCACACCTAACATAAACTCCAGCCAATTTAATGGGGTATATTACGTAGGTTGGGGATGCAAGCACATAAAGTCTTTGGCTCCTGAGACACTCATCTTGTGTGCCAAGACCAGGTGCAGAAATACAAATACATATATATTAAGCCTGAGACAGCTGCTTTGCCAGTGCTTTTGTGTTTTTTCTATTTAACTGGAAAGGTTGAGCAGACACGGTTTCCATCAGTTATTCATAAAATGTTATTTTTCTTGTGGAGGAAGAGAGTACATTGAATTCCTCAACTCAATATTGATGTCTAAACCATTGAGGCTTTTAAGTTCATTAATTGAGAGCTTACAGTAAAAAGTAATTTTTTTGATTAACCAGAATGCTCAGGAATGGAATGTTCTGGTTAATGGACTTTTCTGGTTTAGGGAACAGTTGCACCAGACTTTTTATTTGTTTTAAACATATTCTTTAACCTTTTAAAAAAAAATGTGTCTATAGCTTTCTGCCTTAGTAAGCACAGTAGACCAGACCTGATTGAATCTGGCTACTATCACTTAGAGTTACACAGTGTTTCTGCAAACCCTTGATTCTAATTGGATAAGATCACCAAAAGTCCTGGATATTGACCAAATCTGGACTGAACCTGGGGTATATGCTGGGAAATTTGGGAAATTGTTTGGTTTCTTCTCATTCACTTCCTTCCCTAAAAGCAGAGTGATATAAAAGAAAAATTCACTAGCCAAGTGAAGATGTTGACTTGCTAATCTATACTTGACTGAATAAAACCATAGTTTAGAACATGAAAATTCTATGTCATCAGAGAAAAAGGTGCTAAAAAGCTTAGATCCAAAAAATGAGACTTTGCATGTCCAAAGGAAACAACAAGTAGATTGAGTTCATCTTGACCTGTCGCTTCAATTTATTCCCTAACTGAATTAATCTTACAGCAATTATCAGGGACCTAGTCACCACTTTGACTCTTCTGTAGTGCAAATGTTAGGTTTTGTTTATAAACTAGCTAAGGTTCTTGGCGGTAAATAGAACTGCTTTATACTTCTCCCATTCATTTACCTTAGACTATATAATTATCCAAAGGGAAATATGGTCTGTGAATTCTGAAAGTGGCCTTCCAGCACTTTTCACCATAATGAATTCATAGTCCCTTTTCTTGATTCATTTTCAGGCAAATATTACCATATTTCTATTCTCTCAAGCCTTCATTTGTCTTTAATAGAGACTGCTTATCATGTCAAATGGTGTGGAAAGAGTGAGAACTGTGTAGAATTATGCTGCTGTCACATTTATTTTATTTCCTGGATAACATTTTCAGTTTTGTCACACAGTTACTGGATTTGTTTCTATTAACAAGTAGAGCCTTCTTGACCTGATCCTTTTTCACACATATTCCTGTATAACTTCTAAATCCAAAGGTGCTAGGACAGTAGCTAAATTGGGTTTATAGAGGAGAGGACCACCACGAAGTCAGTTGGTACAAATTTGGCCCTGGGTCACTTACTTGCCTTTTGGGGGGGATTTAAAAAAAAAAAAAACAAAAAAACAACCTTTATTCCAAATCCACATAACCTGAAAGTTGAAAAGGATTAAAGTTTGGTGAGATATTGTAGGAGAAACCTGGAGAGAAAAGTTGCTACTAGAAGGATCTGTGGCAGTTCCTTTTTGACCAAAAAGCTTCTAAATGCAAGTTAGAAAATGGCAAAGGGGAGGGAGGCGAACAGAAAAGGTAGTAAAGTGGTGCACGAAAGATAAGCGAAGAGGTAGGAGGAAACTGACCAGATAGACTAATTTCAGCAACATTATAAATGAAATGGAAACAGGAATAGGCATGAAGGAGAGGTGGAAGAAATTATGAAGGAGAGGAAAAGCAACAAATGTTGACAGAAGTATATCATAGCTGTTTACCAAAGTGATTAAGCTTATGTGCAGAAGAGCCAGACTGCCTAAACTCAAATTCAAGATCAACCACTTCCTACCTACATGACTTTGGACAAGATACTTAATCTCCCTGTTTTAGTTTCCTCATTTTTAAAATGGAAATAATAATAGTATCTACCTCACAGGGCTGCTGTGAAAAATGATTGAGTTAACACATTGAAAGCACCTAGGACAGTTCCTGGCACAGGATCATCACTCAATAAATGTTGTCCGTTATTTTTATTATATGCCAACAACAGAGAAAAGCCAAACCATACTACCGGCTGGTTCCAAAATAGCTATAATGTAAGTAAAGAATTATAAGAGTTATGCTACCACTAAAAGAGAAACTAGGAAGGGCCAAATAAGTAAACACTGGAAATCTATGATGCTGAATTTTGATGCCAGGACTGAACAAAAAAAATGTTGCAAAATCTTTGCCAGTAACAATGCAGCTGTTGAACAGTGCAGGTATCTGGCTCTGCCTGGGTGAGGTAGCCACCTGATGTTTTAAAAAAATGTCTTAATGTCATTCAAGATCCAAGCATCCCTGATCTGTGGCCTAATGGACATAAAAACAGCAAATACATGTGAGTAAATGCAGTTGACTGGGCCCTGTGCTTTTTCTTAAAAATTGACTTTGTGGTTTACAGTTCACCAGGGCATTTAAGAAGCTAAATGTTTCTGGTAAAGAAAAAAAATATTGCCTGGGGCACCTGGCTGGCTCAGTTGGTAGAGCATATGACTCTTGATCTCAGGGTCATGAGTTCAAGCCCCACATTGGGTGTAGAGCTTACTTTTTTAAAAAATTTCCTAACCACAGTGCTGCAGACACGTTTCTCAGAGTTTTCAGACGTATGTTTGCTGAACCTGATCTATCCTCTGAATACATTTATGTTGATGATGTGAAAGAGAAATGCCCTGCACAATGAGGAAATGATTTTATTCAGCTATTGCAATAGGGAGAACATTTATGAATAAGGAATATCTCAAAGAAAAGCAAGGGAGCCTGGGGCTTTACAGAGACAGGTAAACAAGGGAGTCATCTGCAAGTCTTATGGGAGTCATCGGGAAAGATGGAGATGGGTATTATTCTAAAGTAATATGCTGGGGTAGGATGGTACCTTGCAATTCACCTTTTCCTGGAAAACAAAAGGGGCCAAGGTTCTTAAACATTACTGCTTTCTGGGGCGCATAGGGCTCAGATAAACTTCAACAATGTCATTTTCCCCTTTTGTTCGAGACGAGTATTATCGCCAAGCAGCTCAGAGGTAATGGTAAACCTCCTGAGTATGCTGAAGCAGGGTCTAAGAAATAGTCTCTTGAGCACTCTTAGCTGCTCCTTTAAAACTAGTTGAACAATCTGTTGAGAGGTAGTGGCAAAAGTCAGTTGTTGTAGGGTTTGGAGTTCAGACATCTTTAAAGAGGGAAGACTAAAATGGAAAAAAAAATAATACAAAAGATTATATTACAGAAAAGAGCCAGCCAAGAATTGAACCCTGAAGGTAACCAGTCAAGTGGATTCTAATACATCGATGGAGGAAAATCTGTTTTGCAGCACCACTCATGGAGCAAAGATGTCAGTGTTCTTGGTGACACTGTCCGTAGTCTAGGTTACCTCTCATAGAAGGACATGCATGACCTGAGCATTTCTTCAGACACCCTTCGTGTTCTAGGTGGCAGCTTGTTGAAGGAGAATTCCAGTCATACGTGGTCTGCTGTGGTGACCAGTTCTTTCAGATTTATATTGAGTCATTGGGCTTTAGCTTGCAGGACTGCTTCAGATCCCAGAGAAGACGAAGCTATAAGGCAACACAGGGTCCTGATAGGGACTTGGGCCGTCAAGTTTTAGTCCTTGGTGACTCCAAGTCAGGTGAGAGGAAGAAAAATTGGAAAAGTTCATTTGGAGGATATTAGCCAGATATTGAAGAACACTGGAAGAATAGAAAATTTGGTAAGGATCAACAATTTGGGCAGGGTAACCAGGTCCAGTCCAGTTTCCATGTAGATACCAAAACTGGTTCTTCCGCATGGGGAAGTCAATTATATCTCTACCAGAGAAGACAAAGTTTGCATACTCATCAGTAACCTGCAGTTTATGAAGAGATGATAGCTCAAAGACAATAACTAGATTCTGAATACCTGGAATGGTGTGCTATAGATGACACAGAGTTTTCCTTTAAAACACAAAATTTCTCTGAACAGTCATGTCCCTTTTTATCAAAGATAATCTCAAAGAAAGATTATTCTTGAACTCAAAATAAGGTATCTGGTCCCACAAGCCACAAAAGAAAAAAATAGATAAATTGAAGTTCACCAAAATTTAAAACTTTTGTGTATCAAAGTACGTTGTTAGCAAGAAAGTGAAAAGACAGCCTACAAAATGGGAGAAAATATTTGCAAATCATATTTCTGATAAGCGTCTGGTATCCAGAATATATAAAGAACTCAGACAGCTCAACAACAAAAAGTCCCAATTTAAAAATGAGCAAAGGACTTGAATAGACATTTCTCCAGAGAAGATATACAAATGGCTAACAAGCATACAAAATGATGTTTGACATCATTAGTCATCAGGGAAATGCAAATTAAATTCACAATGAGACACCACTTCACACCCACTAGGCATGGCTAGAATTGAAAAAGCAAAACAGAAAATAACAAGTGTTGATGAGGATGCAGAGGAATTGGAACCCTCATATACTGCTGGTGGGAATGTAAAATGGTGCAGCTGCCATAGAAAACAGCTTGGCTGTCTTCAAAAGTTAAACATAGAATTACCATTATGTCCTAGCAATTTCACTCCTGAGTATATATCCAAATAAATTGAGAGAAGGTACTCAAACACTTGTACACACATGTTCATAGCAGCACTATTCACAAAAGCCAAGAGGTAGAAACAACCCAAATGTCCATCAGCAGATGAATGTATAGACAAAATGGGGTATGGCCATACAATGGAATATTACTCGGCCATAAAAAGGAATGAAGCACTGACACATGCTACAACATGGATGAACCCCTAAAACATTATGCCAAGAGAAAGAAGCCAGACATAAAAGATCACATAGGATATGATGTCGCTTGCAGGAAATATCCGGAATAGGTAAATCTATAGGGACAGAATACAGACTGAAGGTTGTCAGGGGCCAGCAGGAGGGAGAAACAGGGAATGACTGCTTAATTAGTGCAGGGTTTTCTTTTGAGGTGTGAAAATGTTTGGGAACTAAACTGAGGTGGAAGTTGTGCAATATTAGGAATGTACTAAATGCCACTGAGTTATAGAGTTTAAAATGGTTATTTTAATATTATGTACATTTTACCTCAATAACAAATACTTAAAAATAAAAATTGGCCTCATCAGATTTAGCCTGATTATCTACCTAGGTGCAGCAAGAATGGTAATTTACCATTTGGACCTTCTTAAGCTTGTTTTGCTGGAAGTTTTCATAAGAAATCTCACTTGGAAATTTTAAAAGCCCGTTAAAGCTAGGAAGCCAAGCTAAGGGGATTTTATCTGCAGTGTTTATGAATTTGGGACAATTCCTCTCTTCTTGGGGTCTCCAAGATATCCTAAGCTTCCAGGGCTTGCCAGGAAGTAACCTTCCTTACTCGCTTGTAAGACTGGGAACTCTGTAAGCCAGGTACCAGGTACCAGGCTAGTTTTCCCAAGAGGGCTTTGTATGCATTGCTCAATAAAGTCAACCTTAACTTCCTTAAAAGTGTTTGATCATATCTGATTCAGTGAGCATCATTGACCAATATGACATTCCAGGCAAGGCGTTGGTTATATAACCAATGTTTCCAGTCACGTCCTGATAACAGGTAGGACAGATAATTCTTATTGAACCTATACAAATAATTATATTACTATGGAAATCAGAATGCTCAACAAGAGTTTCTGAATCCTGGAGGGCTCAGGCAGGGGCAATGAGGTATCATTTACAAGTGTGTCATTTCTGTTTGCAAAAAGCCTGGTTTACTAAATTATTGTGAGTTATAGATAGCATAAGAAAAAAGAGAAATGAGTCCCTTATACATCCGGAAATCAGAACATTAAAACATCAGCAATAGTCTTTGTTTTAATTGAAACATAGTTAACATGATGTTACATTAGTTTCAGGTGTCCAACTTAGTGATTCCACAACTCCATAGGTTACGCTTTGCTCCCCCCAAGCGTAGCTGCCATCTGTCACCATCCAGCACTATTACAAAATCATCGACTACATTCCCTATGCTGTGCCTTTTATTCCCATGACTTATTCATTCTACAACTGGAAACCTGTACCTCCCACTCCTCTTCTCCCATTTTGCCCATCCCCGCACCCCTCCCATCTGGCAACCATCCGTTTGTTCTCTTATTTATGGGTCTGTCTGCTTTAAAACATCAGTAATATTCTCAACAAAATCCACAATCATCCCTCATCAGTTTCATTCAGGTCTGTGTAATTAGTTTTGTTCCACTCGACCTTGCAGCAGTGGTCTCACTAACCTGTCTACTTATCAACTTGAGTTCTTGAAATCCTGACTCAGTTCATTGATATGGTCTCAGAGTCATTTCAGCTATACCATAAAAAGCCTGTACTCAATATTTGGCAAAATCATTTTCCATGGGGCTCTGAGAAAGCCGTTCTTTGTTAAAGATGAAGCACTTTAGCTTGTACCTGATTGCAAGTGCTCTCAGGGACACATCAGACGAAAACACAACAAAACCATCTGTAAATAGCAAAGGACGTACAAAAGCTTTGGTTAACTTGCTATGATCATTTTCAAAAATGAAAGATCTGATGAGAATTCATTACAAGAACAATAATGCAACTGACAAGGACATGTAGTCGTTTCTGTGGCATGCAAAACAATATAAAAGTCAATCCCAAAAAAGTTTTTAGACAGAATATCCATAAACATAATGATTAACCCTATTTCCAAAGAAGAGAGGGTATTATATCTAATTTATAAAAATGCATGAACATAATCGTTATAGAGACAAAAAGCCTTAAATATAATCTATAATAATCCTGATATATATATACATATATATATATATATACACACACACCAAGCATACAGTTAGAATATCCCCAAAATATATCAAGAATATCAAGTAAAGAGGTTCAGTTAACTGGAGTAGGTCTTAAACATCTATATATTTATAAAATCCCATAGGTAAATACTGAGAATCCCCAATTGAAAATAATGACCTAGCAGATGTGAGATTCACAATAAAGAAGAAAAGTTGAAACCAAGTTAACATTAAAAAAATTTTTAAATTACCACTGAAAACACTCTACTGTAGTCATCTAAAATCTGGCAAAGCAGCATAATGACTCTGACAAATAGAAACAAATCATGGCCAGTGAGGACATTGATGGATCTTTAGGAACTTCCTAGACAATATACAATTTCTGAAATATTTATATTAATAACAATTTGCCTATGCCAGTTTAACCTTGGGAAAGCTGAGCATCTCTTCTGATTTGGCAACTCTTCCTGTGCATCTCATCAATAGTAACATAACAAATAAACCCAATTATTTCTAGCACGTCTATTTATATAAGGTGAAAGAACAAATCTTTTGTGATTTTCCAGGGCCTTCTGGGATTCGATTAAGATAAGATGATGGATCGGGCGCCTGGGTGGCTCAGTTGGTTAAGTGACTGCCTTCGGCTCAGGTTATGATCCTGGAGTCCCTGGATCGAGTCCCGCATCGGGCTCCCTGCTCGGCAGGGAGCCTGCTTCTGCCTCTGACCCTCCCCCCTCTCATGTGCTCTCTCTCTCTCAAATAAATAAATAAAATCTTTAAAAAAAAAAAAAAAAAAAGATAAGATGATGGATCACTGAAAAATGCTACTTGGTTCTCTATTTAACCAAAACCGTGATAAAAGATTTTTAACATAAACATAGGAGCTAATATGACCATAAAGAACCTCATCTCGGGGCGCCTGGGTGGCTCAGTCAGTTAAACGACCGGCTCTTGGTTTTGGCTCAGGTCATGCTCTCAGAGTCCTGCGATCAAGCCCCGCATTGGGGTCCATTGTTCAGCGCGGTCTGCTTGTCCCTTTCCCTCTGCTCTCCGCCCCCACCAGCCAGCCCTCAGGCTCTCACTCTCCAGCTGTCTCAAACAAATAAATAAATAAATCTTACAAAAAAGGAAAAAAAGAACCTCATCTCTTTCCTAAGTAAGAAGACTTTGCTTTCTTAAATAATCAAGGCCATAAGAAAGTCAACATAAGCCATATAAGGTTATTCTAGAAAGACACAAAATCTTTTTTATGGAGGAAGATTACTTAGAGAGTGAAGCAAAACCTTTACAGCCTGTTATTGAGGATTACTTAGTGAAGCAAAACCTTTATAGCCTGTTATTAAGAGAAGGCCAATAATGCAAAAAAAATTACATTTTAACCAAGAGAAAACCAAACTCTAGCTCTGCAGCAGCATATAATTTTTTTTAGTATTTTATTTATTTGACAGAGAGGGACACAGCAAGAGAGGGAACACAAGCAGGGGGAGTGGGAGAGGGAGAAACAGGCTTCCCGCTGAGCAGAGAGCCCGATGCGGGGCTCGATCCCAGGACGCTGGGATCATGACCTGAGCCGAAGGCAGACACTTAATGACTGAGCCACCCAGGTGCCCCAGCAGCATATAATTTTTGATACTGAAGTTCTTTTTGGAAATCTGATAAATAAGCCCATCAAACCTTAGCCAACTTTGATCTCAACAAATAAAATTCCCTTTCTGTGAACCTTCTGCCATTTCCTATATGCAAACACATCCTTTATAGTACAATTTCTATAAGTGGCCAAAAAGAACATGTTCATTAACAGACCCAAATACATGAGTTTTTCTCTGTAGCATGTAAAAATAAAGAAGCAAAAGCATATAAACCCAAAATTATGCTTATAATTAATGCATTCTCTTAGTTAAAAATGATATAGGTATCTAATGGATATCCATTAACTCAATTTAACATCAGCCCAAAGTTTTCAGTTACCTAAAGATCTTGTAAATTATTTTCAAGCTGACGTACTACAAAACATAATTACTGTTGAAATAAAGTTCGTTAGAATAATGATTAAATTAGGCTAAACAAATTTACATTTGTCATAGTCTCAAACATTTAGTAGAAGTAATGTTAGCTCATTTAATTAGTAAACCTGTATAAATTTAGGAAGAATATACTCAAGTAGAACAAAAATCTACATGTATATTATACTTAACACTGATAAATTAGAAAAGACATAGCTAATTTTAGTAAACCAAATTTATTAAATTAGTCTTGTCTGCCAAAGATTTACCTAAATTATGCCAACTTGAATTCTTAAAACATTTGAGTTTGTTTTTAAAGGAATATTCTTTTAGTACATTAAGTCTTCAAAGTTTAATTTCCTTATTTTCTGGGAATTTTAGGAATATTCTATTTATCTAAGCACTTATTTCTATACTCCAGTGAGACTAGAGCTCCTTTAAGAACATATTAGGAAAATATTACATGCAAAGGCCTTTCTGAATTACAGACATCATCATTATTAATATTATCTAAGCTATTGTCATAGGGAGGATGATCGTTAACAAATAACATCTCAGAGGAAAGGAAGGGGGCCAGGAGGTTTTTTAGAGGCAGGTATTCTTCTTTATATACCATATTATTTCTGCTTGCCTTGTTTGTTTGTTTTTTGGTTTTGTCTTTCTGTGCTTATGACTTGTCTCCCTAACTTAATTGTAGGCTCTGAGGGGAAAAAGTATGTCCTGTATTGATTTGTATTTCTCCTCCTCCCCCTCTCCCTCCTCTTTACTTATTTATTTTTTATTGAAGTATAATTGACATGCAATGTCCTATTAGTTTCAGGTATACATGATAGTGATTCAACATTTCTATGCACTACGAAATGATGCCCACAATAAGTCCGGTTACAATCTGTCACCATACCAAGTTATTACAGTATTGTGGACTATATTCCCTATGCTGTACACTCCTCTTTTTGCCTAACACTTAACGTCCTGTCTTACCTATGCAAAAGTTATTGATGTTTCTCTTTTTTGTTGTGTTAAGACAGTAGACTTATAAAATGTAAGCCTTTCATGATTGGAAAACAGCATCCAGGAACTTTCAAAACTCTTATTTACAGAGAATTCGTGGGTGGACCAATCTTTTTCTCATATTGGTTTCTTCCCGGGTGCATATCTAAGGCCAAGCTATTTTTTGCTAGATGATCACTGAGTTCACTTTCATGAGAAAAATCAATGCTCAGTGATATTTTTTACCAACTTCCTGCTCGCCAATGTACCTGTCTCATTGATTCAGCCTGTGAACCAGGGTATTGTTCAGAATATGAAACGTTATTATGGAAGAGATTTCATGAAGAAGTTTATGCATTGTGGACTAGAAAGATCTTACAATCTCATAGTACTGAAGATGCTATTTTAAATGATGCTCATGCTTAGAATTCTATTTCAAGTCAAATATCAGGAAGAACTTGGGGAAGAAATGGGCTGGATATTTAAAGTGTCTGTGGAAGCTGAAGAGATTGAAGCATTTAGGATGAGGCCTTAAAAATAAACTATAATACATTTTTGATGATAAAGAGTGCTCTTTTACATCTACTCAACAAGACTTATTGGCAACTTAATAAAAAGAGTAGGCTAATAAGAGTAGGTCCCTCTTAATAGAGGAGTAGGTTAATGTTGACAAGAGGTTAAAGTGACACAGTATCACCAATAGCAGAAAAGTTAAAGGACACCAGTGAAGTCACTGAAGACAATTTTAGTGAAGGAAACAGTAACTTTAGAGGAGGCTGCTTCAGTCTCCCTTAATAATCACATTTACTGAAAGGCAACCACATGCCGCCCAGGAGGCTATGCATTTGTACATTTTACACTCAGCTTTTATGAGCAACAAGTGCAAAAACTTAAAAAAGAAAGAAACAACTTCTAGGTTATGTCATACGATCAGTACAGAGACTCCAATCTCCATCATCTTCTACATCTGGCTGAGCAAGATGGTCTTCAAGGCCCCTTCTAGATTCTAGCTTTCTTAAAGTCCTGTAAGTGATGATCAGCGTTCATCATGATGACCCCAGGGTACTACAAGTTTTCAAAATCATTCCTGAATCATTAGAGAAAAGCTCTGTTTTGTCCAATATAGTTATAATATTCTAATTCTTTGAAAATCTGGGATCCTAAATTGGAAAATGTTACCAGTTGACCTGAATATGTAGTTTACCAAAACACTCCATCCCCTGATCGTTCTGAGCCATTTACTATATAATCTGTGTAGGTAGATTTTTGTTTTTCTTAAAAGAAGGGGGAATTGTAAGGGAATAGATCTCAAGGGTTAGAGCCTTGGCTGTAAAGACTCCCTTGGATTGCTTTTGGCTGTTGGCTGTAGCAACTTGTTTTCTTACAGAGATGAAGCATCTGGTTTTTGTTATCTCAATGATGCTGTCCTGGGAATATTACGATTGCGACGGAAATTTGACCGTATTCTCTATGTGGATTTGGATCTGCACCATGGAGATGGTAAGCCCTTCACTTTCAAAGGTGCTTTGCTGATAGGCCAGAAGGTTTTTATCAGTAAAGCTGCTTCTAGGTGACTGGTAAAAGGAGAAATGCCTGTTGCAATTGAAATTCTTCTAGAATCCTAAAGAAAGGTAGAAGAGAGATTCTTTTAAGTGACGTAGTTCCTCCTGTGCTGACCAAGATGCTTTAAAATACCAGGTTCCTGTCATTTCCCCTCCCCTCTCCTCCACCAGCAAAGTTCTCCAGGAGAGAACGGTAAGAAGTAGAAATCTTGTCCAGTGCATACTCAGCGCTCAGTCACCTCCCTCAGGGCACTTGCATAGATTCTAAGTGAAATCGGCAGTTACAGCTGACAGCCTTGTTGCTACTCTTAAGATTGAATGAGTGTGTGATGGACTAACACTGAATTTTTCGCCCATAGGGATACCAACTCATGTAGTGATCAGAATCTGTCCCACTTTCTTTGTATTGCTAAAATATTTATTGCTGCACAAACTCAGGGCACCTTGTGTAACTTTTTTTTTTTTAAGATTTTATTTTATTTATTTGACAGAGAGAGACACAGCAAGAGAGGGAACACAAGCAGGGGGAGTGGGACAGGGAGAAGCAGACTCCCCGCTGAGCAGGGAGCCCGATGCGGGGCTCGATCCCAGGACCCTGGGATCATGACCCGAGCCGAAGGCAGACGCTAAACGACTGAGCCACCCAGGCGCCCCCACCTAGTGTAACTTTTAACAGCAGCAGAATCTTGATTTGCCTTACGCAATTAATGCCCCCTTATAGGATTTCACTGGAAGGATGCTACTCAAGCCCTCCTACGTACTTTCCATCTAGAATGTAGAGCTTCAGTGACAGTTACCCACTTGCTGTTTCTTTAATAAATCCTGTGTGTGACACATGTTTCCGATGACCTAGGAACACTTATCCAGTAAAATTAATTAAGGGTATCCCCTCCTCTCCTCCCCACCAGTGATGGCTGCTTCCCTGTTTCCAGAGATTTTGGGAGACAAACTAACATAATCAAGGCATAAGTGAGGAAAAGAATAGTATATGACAGGGGATAGGATCAGCTCTCCTGCCAAAACAGAAAAAGAAGGAAGAAATTGTGGGGGAGACCTCCCCAAGGAGTTCATCTAGATGGATGCTTCCATGGAATGGTGACAGAAAATTAAAGGTAACAGAGAAAAGAGTTAAAACAACCAACTTACCACTTTGAGAACCACATCCACTGAGTATCTGAATCCTCAGCCAACACGAAACAGCCTTGCTCAAAAACCTTCAGAGGCTCCTTATTACCTGTAACGAGGGTAACATTTGGCCCATGGCTTGTTTTTGTATGGCCAGCAATTTAAGAATTTTTTTTTTACATTCTTACAAGGTCATAAAGAAAAAAAAAAACGTAGTAGAGACCATGTAGGCTTGGCAAAGCCTAAAATATTTGCCATGTAGCCCCTTGGTCGGCTAACCCTTGGCCTGTAACACTGGTTCTCAAATTCGCATATGTAGCATGGTGACCCCAGGAAGCTTGTTTTAAAATGCAGATTCCTGGGCCATGTCCACCAGATACTCAGATTCAGTAGGTCCGGTCACGAAATGCAAGAAGCTGCATTTTAGCTGCAGTCCAGCCAGTCCACAGGCCACACTTTAAAAAGCAGTGCTCTGCAAGGTAAAGTCTGCACTCTTTGCCCTGTCTTTTGAGGCCTGCCTGAAAGAGACCTTGCCTCCTCTCGCCAGTCTTCTCACTCACTACCTGCTGTCCAGGCTACTCGACTCAGTGATCCCCAGACATGTCTCAGTGCTCCCACCGTGCCCCCCCACCCCGACTTTGCATTACTCTTTCCTAACTTAGTTTTGCTTTTTCCTCCAAGTTCTCCCCAGGAGTTCAAGTTCCAACAGTAGCACATTTGCCCTAACTACTCCAGCCCAAGTGTTCTCTCCCCTCCTCAAGTCCTGTATTGTTTATATCGCTGACTTGCTATTTAATTATATATTGTCTTGTATTGTTAGTTAAATCTTTAATGTGTCTATGTCTTCTCCTCCCATAGAAACTTTCAGTTCCTCCAGAGCAGAGATCAAGTTGTTTACTTCTTTCTGTCCTGCACAATGGCTTGAACAAACAGAACTATGCATATAGCAGTGGTTCAGTAAAATATTTGTTGAATGAATGATTATGAAATTCAAACTGTTAGTCTCAGAGCTCAAGAATAGAATCAACTCTAATTGAACCACGTAAGAATGAAATGACTGTCACCTGAAACCGTTCTTTCCATTTGCAATGTTATTTCTACACCATTTAGAGTTTCCTGTTTTAGCCCAACTTTTATGGTGTGTTTCATTTCAGTTTATTTCCCCCTCTTCAGCACCTCCCTTCCAGTGACCTCTGCCCTGCCTCCAAACTCTTACACATTTGGTTTATTTTAAATCTCCCATGATTCCATAACTAGCATTCTGTGGTGGCTTCGCTAGCACTCTTAGCCTGTCCTCACTTTCTTTCACCTCCTTTTGTTTACCTAACCACTGTTCTCTTTCACACTCAGCCCCACACCGTCCACCTATCTGTCTGTGTCCCTTTTTTAAAGTGTGATTTGCTAACAATACCTAATGGCATTTCCCACGAGAGGAGATACAAATAGCTACTAAACATACGATAAGGTCCTCAACACTCTAACACTCAGAGAAATGCAAACCAAACAAGATCCTTTTTTCTGCCTAAGTTTAAAAAGAATAACACCCATTGACAGTCAGGGTGTGAGAAAATGGGAACCCTCATACACCACCGATAGAAGGATAAATTGGTACCACCTTTGTGGATCAAGAAATAATCAGGATTTTTATGAATTGTCCTTGTTTATACTTCAGTTTCTAAGTTAAAATGCGATTTTAATGTTTTGTTTTGTTTTATTTTGTTTACTTAATGCCTGTGCCTGGAGCCTTTAACTGGTTTTAACTGCCTCCCTGGGGCAAAACATAAGGCTTGGGAAATTCAAACATACCTGTGATACACAAATACAGTTAATATTTTTCTAAGGTCTCTTTTGGCCTCTAATGAAGACTGAAAGCATTAAGTAAACACAGAGACAGTTTCTTTATTTGAAGTATAGAAGAGGATAGTACATGAATTTGCTAATAGTCCTTCCATTTTACAAATGGACTATCTGAATATAGCATGACAATATGTGATTCTGGGAGGAAAGATGTGGAGGTGGGCAGTGCATTTATCTGAAATAAGTAGTGGCTTGTAAGAGTTACATCTTCCATCTCCCAAACCTGTATTCATTTTCTGCCTCTGTTTAAATGGAAAGGAGACACCTTTCTAGAAAAGCACCACCCCCCCCAACCTTCTTTCTTCAAGCTTTAAAACTTTGTTATAAAGGTACTATTAAGGGATGCACCAGGACTGTTAGCCTTCCTTGTTTTGGGGAGAAAGATATACCCTAAGCTGCTTAGACTTTGGGTGATCGGCACTTATAACCAAATCTATATCATAGAGAAGCACTTTATAATTAGGTTTTCACTACATGATGCCTAATGTTTGTATTAGTCATATATTGCAGAGGATTGCCACATTGTACTTCTTTGGGGGAAAAAAAATCCCAAGAATTTAACTAGAACCACTGAAACAAAACAGATCATAAAACTTCCAAGATGGTGCCAGTTCCCTATTGATAATGCTTCGATTCTGAGCTCGAGCCCTCCACACCTTTTAGAAGAGGTTTTTTGTTTTGTTTCTTTTTTTAAAAAGATTTTATTTATTTATTTTTGTGTGAGAGAGAGAGAGAGAGCACGAGCAGGGGGAGGGGTAGAGGGAGAAGCGGACTCCCCGCCGAGCAGGGAGCCCAATGCGGGGCTCAATCCCAGGACCCCGGGATCATGACCTGAGCCGAAGGCAGCCGCTTAACCGTCTGAGCCCCCCAGGCGTCCTAGAAGAGGTTGTCTAAGGGAGCCTGGACATCCCGTTGCTTGGAAAGGGCAAGTCAAGTTATAACTTGCCGTGCATTTGAAAAGGAACCCCAAAACTTCACTTGGGACCAGAGCTCTACCTCATCCTATAACAACAGAGATCAAAGACTGGAGGGTCTTGTTCCTTTTATTCCTCAGCTTGTTAGCTTTATTATTGCTATCCTCCCTCTTACTTCCCACAGCTGCTTCCTAGCATTTCAGTTGTTGCAAACGGGAGTTGCATATATAAAGTGATTCTTCTGCTGTTTTTTTTTTTTTTCCTCTGGTAGGTGTAGAAGATGCCTTCAGTTTCACCTCCAAAGTCATGACAGTGTCCCTGCACAAATTCTCCCCAGGATTTTTCCCAGGCAAGTAATCTGTGTGCTCAGTATTACATTTGAAGAAGACATGCTACAGCTCTTCTATACATGCTTATGTTTCATATTTAGATAGTTCCATGCTGTTGGTACTTTATTGGTGTCTCTGTGCAACATTTTAACACAGGTCATTTCAGGCGACAATGATAGGAGGAATGAACTACTGTTTCTCCAGATGACTTTTATGGACTGTCAATAGACAGCTCACTTATACTTCCTGTCCTATCAGATACCCTTTGTAACTCCTAACGTCCTGATAAGTGCAATGATATACTAATATTATATCAATCCAAGACATATGGAAAGTCAAGCAAAGCAGTTCACCTTTTTCTGTTCTTTAATTTGATCTAGCCAAGTGGGAACTAAGGCTTTTCCATTTTCTTATGGTTTTCCTCTTTCCCCAACATTGTTTACAGCAGTTACTTCTCTGTATTATTTTTCTTAATTTCATTCCCTCAGAAATCATCGCTAATCCAGGACCGTTCTTCTACTTGACCTTTTACTGTCCTGAAGTCCTATCAGAGAATCCTTCAAGTTTTCTAATGCTCGTGTTCTTAAAACTGTTCCTGGTGCTCCTCTCTTTCACAGGAACAGGTGACGTGTCTGATGTTGGCCTAGGGAAGGGGCGGTACTACAGTGTAAATGTGCCCATTCAGGACGGCATACAGGATGAGAAGTATTACCACATCTGTGAAAGGTATGGCAGTAACACTGGGCCAGTAACAAGTGGATTGCATTTCTGTAGGATGAAAGGACCCCCAATCTTACAGAATTCTTGTTGTCAAGGAACAATTTGGGAAGAAAAAAAAAAAGAGCCACTGTATACCTATATAGCTTTTGTACACTGATCGTTGTACTTAATTGATCAGGTTGCCATCACTTGTTTAGGAGAGCTGAGCGTTTAGAACAGAGCCACACTCTTGGTTTGATCTTACCTGCTGCCCCATCTGATTAAGGTCATTCCAAGAGCAGAGCTTCTGAGCTGGCCTGGGTTATCCCTTGTCTGCTACTTTCTTAGCCAAAACCTGCATGTATTTCATTCCATTAGCCTGAGAGGGTTCATTTCCGCTTCCCATTATGGAGATCTGCTTCCACCCACTGGTGTGAATATTAGAAAGTTCTTCATTACGAGTTCTTGAGTTCTGTCCTTTGCGTTTCAATTGGGGTCAGAAATCTGTTCTTTTTACACTGTGGTTAAGGATCAAATTACAGCCGCTTCTAGGAAGACAGTTTGGTGCCAAAGAGGACGAGTAGACCATTGGGACTGAAAAGCCCTACAGAATGGGGTGGGGGGAGGGGTAAACTCATATGCATAAAAATTGCGATTGGTCAGGTACAAATTCACTGCTGACATCGGCAGTAGAGAAAGTAAGTCTGACTAGAAGTCAGCAAGTCAACATTACTTAAGGTAAGTAATGGGGATGGAGGTGCTTTTGATTCCTAGCCCACTCAGCTCAGATTTCGCCCACCCTCTGGTGGAAACGGGGACTCCCCAAAGGAGCCCATGTTGGCCATCATCACCAGCGGTTGTATAAACAAAGCAGAAGTGTTAAAAAATAAAAACTTGATGCTTCAAAGGTGCCTCTTAGCTCAAGAGATTTGGCAAGCCAAGTCATCATGCAGCAGCTCTAGCCTCTTCATGGTCTTGATCATGTCCCCTGGCTACCTCTGTATTGTCAGACTGAAAAGGCCTTTATTTTTGGAGCCTGCCATTGATGGTTTTAATTGCCTTTCTTTGTTCCCCTCAGGCTCTGTTCTGTCCTTCTTGAGATGTGCAGATCAGAGCTGCTTATGTAACTTTACCAATGAAGATACCCTGTGGTTCTGTGTAAAAGGAGAATTATTTTGTTTTTCTTTTAATCCCCTTCTCGAGAGTGTTCAACATTTTGCTGTCCTTTTTTTTTTTTTTTACCATGGCAAGAAACTCGGTTTTTCTCTTCAGTGCTCTCTCCACAGGGTTTCCTAGAGCTTGCTTTTTCCTGGGCCTTAATTGAAAAGTCAGCACCCATCATCCTGCAGGGAGAGTTTGTAGTACCTGGCCTTCCCTAAATAAATTACCTTACACATGCCCCTATTGAAGCCCATCTGCCAATCATAAAACCCTCTGGAGATCTACCTTTATCCCCCATCATTTTGGCATTTCACTGACTAGAAAAGCTGAGTATTCTCTGCCGACCTGGGGAGTGCCCACTCCCAAGGAAATCTACTACTCACCCTCCTTCGGTGAGCATAATGTCTGTTTCTCCCTTATATTTTCTCTCTCTCTCTCTCTCTAAACCAGTTCCTACTACAGGACAAAAAAAAAATGTTTAATCCCATAGTAATTCCTGTTTCAATATAGATTCGGTATCAGACTTAATTAGAAGCATTTAAAAAGTGAATTTAGTGGACACCTGGGTGGCTCAGTTGGTTGGGCGTCTACCTTCAGCTCAGGTCATGATCCCAGGGGCCTGGGATCGAGCCCCGCATTGGGTTCCCTACTCGGTGGGGAGCCTGCTTCTTCCTCTCCCTCTACCATTCCCTCCACTTGTGCTCTCTGGCTATCTCTCTGTCAAATAAATAAATAAAATCTTTTTTAAAATAAATAATAAAAATAAAATAAATAATAAATAAAAAGTGAATTTAGCCCCAAAGAAAAGATCCACAGGTGATCACATATATGATTTCCCTTTACAGAAATCATGTTGCCGCCCCCACCCTAGTGTACAGGAGGCCAGCACTGATTAAAGATTCTCCTAGCTTGCTTACTAAAGTACCAGACACTCATCACCTTATAGTTCCCAGGGCCCCTTTTGCGTCATGGAGGCACACCACCAATCTACACAGAGATCATCCAGAATAACAGGTTCCAGGTTTTCATGAGAGGTACAATAATTGTCCCCTTTGATTTCTTTCAGAAGTCAAGTCTGGTCAAGGCGTTATGTGAAGGCACTTCTGATTCCAAGGGTGCCAGGAAGGCTTCCTGACCCAAACACCTCTCCCATCTGTTGCCTGAAATTCCTTTAACAGGAAATAATAGTTTTATTCTACAATGAGAAATAGGTTTTTAAAGTGGAATTTTGCCACAACCCCTCCTCCTAACTTTCACTCTGCCAGAGACGTATGCTTTCTCCATAGCAAGTTTTGAAAGGCTTAAGAGCACGAGCACCCTGAGCATTCAGAGGAGCAAGAATTGGGTTAGTGGAGCAGTAGAGGGAAAGAGGCACAAAAAACCAAAACAATCTTTGCCAACTAAATAGTTTTGCAGAGGTTCAGCCCTGGTAACTATATCACTTAGGTTCAGTCATTATGTTTTTGACTGCTTGTAGTTTGTTGCTGGGGAGCAGAGTCTCTTGCCCTTTTTCCGTTATGCTCGCTGACCCATCTGCCTACCTCAAAAGATATAGTCAACACAGGAATGGCTTACTCATGTAAAAAAGTCGTGCAGTATATCTGCTGTCTCCTTTTAATCCTTCGTGTTCCATGAGCCCACTGATTTTCTGGCTCGCTCCTTACCTCTGGTAAATAAAAGATCTCTTATTACTGGTTCACTTAAAAGATGCTCTAATTTTCGTTTGCCACTCAATTTCTAGTTTGCTCCTGAACTGCCTCTCCCTGTGGGATTCATGAGTCCTTTTTCCTTTACTATCCTTTCTTTCTGTATGGCTTTTTCCTCTGCTATAGCATTTTTTACTTTGCCAGCTAGTCTGACTTAATGATTTCATCTTAAGGTTGAGCACACCCTCTTTTTTTTTTTTTAAGATTTTATTTATTTGAGAGAAAGAGAGAGAGGGAGAGAGAGCACAAGCGGGAGGAGGGGCAGAGGGAGAAGGAGAAGCAGACTCCCCACTGAGCAGGGAGCCTGATGTGGGGCTCAATCCCAGGACCCCAGGATCATGACCTGAGCCGAAGGCAGACACTTAACCGACTGAGTCACCCAGGCACCCCGAGCACACCCTCTTAATTTAATAAAAAAAACGGGGGGTGGGGGGCTTAGGGTTTTTTTTTTTTTAATAGACTAGATAAGGAATCTACATAGACATTTTCAGCACCAAAAGACCTTGGGTTCCATCTTATATGCAAGATAATCTCAGTCAGAGATACCTAGGTCATTCAATACTCATTTGGAAGGGCAAGGGTCACTGATTCCCAAAAGCTTCCCATAATTTTCATGGGGGCTACTAGAGTTGGTATTATAAGTAGAACCCTGTTTTAACCAGCATAAAGGAATATCAACATCATTCTTGTAAGCACACCTCCTCCTTCAGATAGAAGCTGTGGGCCCAGTAGAGAGACGATGGTTATATTCTTGATTTACATGAAAGCCCACTCCCCCTCCTTGGCCACATGCACACATACACACAAAGTTTGCTGGAAGAGGAGGGCTGTTTTGCCAAAGGGAGGGTTTTGCTGGTTTCCAAGCTATGTCATCTGAAGGAGGAAATACTGCTCTGCCTATGTTTAACTTGTTCTTGCTCTCTAACTGCATCTGAATGCAATGAGATAGTCTTAATAATGTTTAAGCTATTACCTAAAACATTGCGTTGATGACTTTGGGAGCATTTATAGTTAAAGACTATGGGACAGAAGGACAATGACACGTACTTCCTTGCTGTGGGTTCAAGAGAGGTTTTGATAAATAGTAGGGTACTGCTCTGAAACCTCAAATCTTGCAAAATGACCAAACCACTTGCCCACTGTGAACTGTTATGACATATGTGTAGTTTGAAGAAGAAATTCAGGGTTGTACTTAAACTTCTTAGTTTTTATCCTACCTATCATTTTATAGCTCTAACAGCCAAAAAACAGCCTTTACTAAATATCCAATTAGTATATACCTCATAGGAAAGCTATATATATATATAATTATATATATATATATAGTGTGTGTATGGATACAAAATATATTGAAGTTGACAGTTCAACATTTTGGAAAAAACACCCTCACATTTTATTAACAATATTCAACTATTAACTTGGTAAGATAATTAAGTACAGACACTGCATAAATATTTCACCGAAAGAAAAACACATTGCTAAACAAACTTCACAATGAACAGGACTAATGAAAGGCTCTATTAAACAGGACTTTTCATGCAATAGCAGTCTTTATATCCACATATGCAAAACTTTGCTCATAAGAGCTATCAACCCAACCAAGGAAATAATCTCATTTTGCTGAACTAGGGTTCCTAATAGTAGTTTATTAAAGTAAAAATCTACCTGTATTCAGTCCTTGGCCTATTTACCTTGAGTCCTGTGGCTTATCTTCTGTAGCTCAAAATTGAAAGAAACCTTTCTTACCCCTCAAAGACCACTGACCTAAAGAAAAATTTAAAGATTCCTGAAGTGAAAAAAAAAAACCCTTAATATTTTCCTCCTTTCTTTTTTTTTTAAGATTTTTTTTTTTATTTGTTTATTTGAGACAGAGAGAATGAGAGAGACAGAGAGCACATGAGAGGGGGGAGGGTCAGAGGGAGAAGCAGGCTCCCTGCCGAGCAGGGAGCCCGATGCGGGACTCGATCCCGGGACTCCAGGATCATGACCTGAGCCAAAGGCAGTCGCTTAACCAACTGAGCCACCCAGGCGCCCCATCCTCCTTTCTTTTATGAGAGAAATATTATACTACTCTATTGTAAATAATTTTTTATAACTCTTCAACTGCTAACTGCAAATGTTAATTGTCCTGTGCATGGGCTAACCAGAGTAAACTACCCAGAAAGAACTTGTTCTCTAGGGCAACAGCAAGCTCATTAAAGGAAGAGCTCATTTAAGCCGAAGGTTTTTTTTTAAGATTTTATTTTTTTTATTTATTTCACAGAGATAGAGAGCACAAGTAGGCAGAGCGGCAGGCAGAGGGAGAGGGAGAAGCAGGCTCCCTACTGAGCAGTGAGCCCGATACGGGGCTCGATCCCAGGACCCTGGGATCATGACCTGAGCTGAAGTCAGATGCCTAATCGACTGAGCCACCCAGGCGTCCCTAAGCCTAAGTTTTTATTCCTTTGGGGAATTCCTTTTGTCCATCTATACTGAGCTCCACGGCTATCCAACAAGGAAGAGAAAAAAGCATCACTAATACTTAATGTAATGTCTCAGTAGTTTATGTTTATTGTGTGAGCCAGAATTCACCTCTCTGAAGCCACTCTGACCTCCCTACGAAAGAACTGAGCACCTCAAGTCATCTTACAAGATTTTTAAAACATTAAAAAAGTAAAGTGGGGGAGCTACCATGCAAGTAGGGGATTTGTGTATGTTTAAGTATGATAACACGGTTTTATTCATTCATTCAGCAAATATCTGTTGAGCATCTGCTTTATGCCGGCACCGTATCTAGGTACTACCGGTGGTAAACAAGACGGATTAGGCTCCCACCCTGGAGCGTAGCTCCAAGGGAGCACTTGCCTATGTCAGGAATTGCACGAAACATTTATTTGATCCTTCTCATTTGATCCTTATAGCAACATATAATCTACAATGCCTGCAAAGGTGGGTATTCTAATTCCCATCTTACAAATGAGAAAACTAGAGCTTAGAAAAATTGATTTGCTTCAGGTCACACAACCAGTAAGTGGTGAAGCCAGAGTTTAAATCCACATCTGTCTGCCTGTTAACCATCAGCTACCATGTCCCCGAAGTGTCACCTACAAGTATGAATTTTTTTTCACAAGGCAAAAATACCATCCCCAAGACTTCTTGGAAAATTTTATCTCAGGGGATTACAGAAAACCCCTTTAAAAAGAAACCATTTAAGTTTATGCATATGAGCCACATGATTTATAGTATACATAATTCGTCGTGTTTATGTTTGTGAAAGTGCAACTTGGGTTTTTTGGGGGAAAATAGAATCTCCTGATCCTGAGGAATTCATTTGTAATTTTATGGATAGAAAACAAGAATAACTATTGCCAGATTTTACTTCTTGGGTTTTAAATTCCTAATTAAAGTTTGGAAACATGGAGATTGTATAAATCTGCTTTTTCCTTTATTTTCAATGGAGAAAATCCTGACTTTCTGCTTTAGAAAAGTAAAGAGTGTCACATGTCATTTTATAGAGGTCTTCTCGTGGAATTATATCCGTTTCACGTGTGTTTCTTTAGATTGGTATTGCTAAAGACTTTTAACATTATGCATTTTTGCAACTGTAGGCATAATTTATATCATCTCTTGGTCCTGGCAGAAGGCCCTATCTACGTGTAGGGTAGAGATTCTTTATCCGTGCTATCAGCCATTCATCCATACCGATGGAATAAAATGAGAACCAAGAGACATCGCTAAAGGACATTTAAGTGAAATGTTTCCATTCACTATTGACTTTTAATGTTAATATTTAAAGAAGAGATGTTTTAATGATGACAGGTTTTTCTTTCATTGTAATGATAAATCATCTAGAATTTATCTTCCACTTGGGACTCCAAACTCCTTATCATTCAATTTTACAATCAGGTAGATAGATTCTCAGTGAAAGAGAACCCAACAATTACAGCCTACTGCTCTGGGCTTGGTGATGTGGCAAAAGCTATACAAGTACGTGTTCATACATAAATATTTTAAGCAATACAAATATTTTGAAATTCTCTTTCAATTGATGAGAAGGGAAGAATCCTCTAGAAATCTGCATTTAAGAACAGATATTCAGGGGCGCCTGGGTGGCTCAGTTGGTTAAGCGACTGCCTTCGGCTCAGGTCATGATCCTGGAGTCCCTGGATCGAGTCCCGCATCGGGCTTCCTGCTCGGCAGGGAGTCTGCTTCGTCCTCTGACCCTATCCCCTCTCAGGTCTTCTCTCTCTCAAATAAATAAAATCTTAAAAAAAAAAAAAAAAAAGAACAGATATTCAGATAGCCTTACTTACATTTTTATCACAATCTGAGAGCTGGTAAAAATTCTTTACAAAATTTTTCTCCCCCACTTCAGCTGGGTCATGGCTTCACCACCCTGATCATCCCTAGCTCACTTTGGCCCAGTGTTAAAGGCAACAGAATCTGCTACTTCATTTTCTAAGCCTTACACTTTGATCTCAGCCCTCTATGAGTAAGATATTTGCATTAAGTGCTTTGGGTCTATTTGGTAAACTTCTGTCCTGCCTCTATGTGTGGTATGGCAGATGTAAAATTGCCTATTGTTTCTGGAAGAGGGATGACTCAGACACTAATTAAATTTGCTATTAACATTAGCCACAGGTGAAAATGAGGCCAAAATGGGCCATTCGTTTATTGTTCCTAGTTTGATGTGTCTTTTAAGATATTACATTCAAAAGATATCAAGTGCCTATGAATATAGGATAATTTGGAGGGAGGATACTGACCTCAATTATCTAAATTGTCCTGTACCCTCTGTCAGTGAGCTCACCCTGCCTGTCCCCAGTACTTAGTTAGGGTTGCAGTGGAGAATTGGTTTTTTTTTTTTTCCCCTCTCTGATCCTTTGAGCTTTAAATCCAGGTGCTTAGAGGCACCTTGGTGGCTCAGTTAAGGGTCTGCCTTTGGCTTAGGTCATGATCCCGGGGTCCTGGGATCGAGCCCCACATCGGGCTCCCTGCTCAGAGGGGAGCCTACTTCTCCCTCAGCCTGCCGCTCCCCCTGCTTGTGTTCTCTCTTTCTCTCTCTCTCTCTCTGACCAATAAATAAATAAAATCTTTTTAAAAATAAATAAATCTGAATAAATCAATCAATCCAGGTGGTTAGAGGGACAGTTCTTATATTCGTCTCCTCTCCCTCTTGGCCAGTATCTTTCATGACCAGGAGTTCCTAAACTCCTGCACCAAGTAGCCCTGACTCCATGACAGTCCCCTACTCCAGCAGTCTTCACAGGTGATATTTTTTTCATTTAAGTCAAGGAGGCCAATCTGGAATTCTGTGGGTTGGTTCTGCCAGTCCGGTGTGCACCTTTCCTTCTCTCTTCTTAGTGCTGAATGATCTTTATGCCCTGGAGAAAGTGACCTGATTCTTCCACAGCAGTTTAATAGGTTCTGATGCTAGAACATGCTCTGAAACTATCCAGAAACAGGAAGACCATGCTCATAAATGGAAATCTTGGGAATTATACCCTTTCGTGCAGGGCTTCTCTGAAAAGAATTCTAAAATTGACCATATCTGTACTTGATAGAATGTTCTGACATCAAACTCATATTACCCCTCTCAGCTGCTGTCCACGATGTACCCCCTACCCCCATCCCAAGTCTCCCCCCTCTGATGTTATCTTATCACTGCTCTGTCCCTTCAGTCAAGCCAAGAAAAACTACCCTTTAGGCTTTGCTTTCACATGTTATAGCTTTGCGTGACCACGCCTGACACTGCTGTTCCACCCAGCAGCTGCCAGCACTGATGAGCTGCCTCGGTGTATTCTGTTGACATGGACCGTACAGAGATTAAGTCAGGTCTGGTGTCCCCCACCTGACAAAAAGGCCCGATGCTAAGTTGGGCTGAGCTCTGCTCTCTGTGCACTGTTACCCACTGCACTATCAGGAAAGAGGCATACCCACTGGTCTCCAAAGAAGGACCAAAGAACAGACCCCTATAACCCAGCAATTGCACTCCTGCATATTTACCCCAAAGACACAGATATAGTGAAAAGAAGGGCCCTATGCACCCCAGTGTCATAGCAGCAATATCCGCAATAGCCAAACTATGGAAAGAGCCAAGATGCCCTTCAACAGATGAATGGATAAAGAAGATGTGGTCCATATATACAGTGGAATATTACTCAGCCATCAGAAAGGATGAATACCCAACTTTTACATCAACATGGATGGGACTGGAGGAGATTATGCTAAGTCAAATAAGTCAAGCAGAGAAAGTCATTATTATATGGTTTCACTAATTTATGGAACATAAGGAATAGCATGGAGGACATTAGGAGAAGGAAGGGGAAAATGAAGGGAGGGAAATCGGAAGGAGAGATGAACCATGAGAGACTATGGACTCTGAGAAACAAACAGGGTTTTAGAGGGGAGGGTGGAGGGGGGATTGGTTAGCCTGGTGATGGGTATTAAGGAGGGCACGTACTGCATGGAGCACTGGGTGTTATACAAAAACAATGGATCATGGATCATCACATCAAAAACTAATGATGTATTGTATGGTGACTAACATAACATAATAAAATTTAAAAAAACAAAAAACAAAAAACCGTACTGAACAAGCAGCCACTGAGTTAACAAGTGAAAGGGTACGTGTGTGTATGTGTGTGTGTGTGTGTGTGTGTGTGTGCTGGGCACTAAAGGCAACGTGTTTGCCTAGAGACTACGCAAGTGCCGCTGAGGAGTGAGCCGGAGGGAAAGGGGTTTATGTGTGCCCACTCCAAGCAGAAGAATCCCAAAGAGAAAGGCAAGGGATGTAGCAGTAGGGGTGGGGGGACATCTTAAATATATTAGGAATGAAAGTAGAAAAATATCTCTTCCATTTAAATATAGGCAAGCCTCAGTAACTCAGCCTAATGAGAGGAAAGTCGGTCTGAATCATGGAATATTTTTTAATGCATTTTTATTACTTGCAAGCACTGGACATGGTAGTAATTCAGCCTAGACTAACAGCATCATACAGCACCTCGGGGAAGGAGCTTTAAGAATCATTGGTAATTAGCATATCAATTATTTGTATGTAAGTGGATGTGCACAAAGTGCACAAAAAGTTTATTCTCCTAAGTAGGACAAACATTCCCCAGTGCAATCCTGTTTACACTATTAATTTGCTTAGCCAGCCCTTTTTGTGCCAAGATAGATGTATGTAAGACATGCTTATTTCCTCAGGGAAGAATGAATCGCTTCCCTGTGTTTAGTCCAGTAACTAAGAAGCGGAGCGCCACTTGATTGGTTTGGGATTTCCAGGATATGGAGTTTTGAATTTGCATACAGACTAGAGAGATTTCATATGGAGAAGATCTGGCGGCCATTGCCAGAGACCCAGTTTCCCCATCTGGATTTCATTGAAGTGATCTGGATTTCATCAAGCAACAGGACACTGATCCTAAATGATCCACCAGACACTCCAACATAGGCATGTTTAAAATACATCCTGCCCCAGAAAAATAACTGTTAAAATATGATGAGTTGGAGTTATTCTATGTGCAGTGCTTAAAAGTCATAAAAACGCATTTCTTTTTAAGTCCCACAAAAACCATGCAATATCAAGTTAATGATGAAAATCAATCCCCAAACTCTTTCTTACACACCTCATTGTGTGACGGCATTGCAGAAATTTCCAGTCATCTGGGAAATGATATTTTATTTTGATGAGCTGCACCAGGTGCTAACTATATGGCAGGATTTTGTCTTTGAATCTTAGGGAGACCCTCCTTAGTAAAGAAGAGTGAGGGAAAAGCTAGGGGCATGTTTATTGTTAACAAATCATTATTTTCTACCTAAGTTTGAAAATCAGAGCAGTCGAATTGAAAAAGAAGTGTCACGTACATAGGGAAGGTAAAAAATATGGTTAGGAAATGAGAAACAGAGGTACGGGCCTATATTTCTACCTGTACTTATTAAACTACGCGCTAGGTAAATTGTAAAGTCTGCAAGGCTTTGCATAAGCACCAGCAGTAAATATACACACAAACGTTGCAACTACAGTTTGGAATGATTCCAGCTCTCTCCTTTCCCCCAAGGGCATCACTATCCAGGGTCTGCAAAGGCCAAATAGCTGTTTGGCTTCCAATCTGATTTTTTGCCCAAGAAATCAGAGAAGTCGGTTTCAATTTTAATAATATATTCTCCCAACCTCTATCTAACAGAAAGGCATTTGTGTTTCTGCCCCTTCTTAAAGGGAATTTTGTGTTTGGTGAAAGGTAGTAGATTGGCAGCACTGGAAAAGGAATTACTGTATTCCCAGAACAGGTATAACCGGGCAGTGACACTATGAAATTGCTCTCTGCCTTTGGGGAACATTCGAGTACTACTTGGGAAGTCACTGCCATGGTGCGCTGTGTTGAACTCCACAGTATCATAGTGGGCTGAAAGAATTAGCATAGCACTCAAAGGGCCTGACTTCAGGCCATTCATTTACTCATTCAGCATTAGGGAGCGCTTATAATGGGCCTGGTGCTGGGAGAAGACTTCTGTAAATGTTCTCTCATTTAATCCTCACAACAACCCTGGGAGGGAGAAAATACTCTTCTTGGTTTTACAGAGAAGGAAACTGAGGTTCAGAGAAGTGAAGTGCTTTGTCCAAGTTGCTGTTGCAAGCACTTTGAGCCCAAGTGCAGTGTTCTCCCTGAACCCTGTGCCGCGGAGGCCGCATAGAGGATGGATGAGACCTATACCCAAATAATGTGACATAGAGCTGAATGCCGTCTATGCTATGTGAGTGGTCTTGGTGGTTACAGAGCAGTGACATGTCCTACCTGAAAGGAAATAAAGAGCTGATTCGTATACATCTAGCCTTAGGGTTCATATTCTTTAAGTCTTCTTCCATTTCGGTTTTGTTTGAGTTTTTTGTTTATTTGTTCCAGCTTAGCTCTCCAAACCAGCCTGCCTCTTCCCCCTGCCCAATAATACACACTCTGTTTGCTAGGGCCTCTGGCCTTTCAGAATAAGAGGAGCTAAAGAGCACTAGGGTTGAGTGAAAAGAGCACTGGATTCGATTTAGAATTAGTGTTCTAATTCTAACTCTCACGATTCACTCTGGGCCACTGGTAAGGTCCTTTAATTCTGAATGACTCACTTGCTCCTGTGAGAATGAGAATGGTTTATTTCAAAGAGGTAAAGAGATTAAGTAATAATAAAGTAAAAATAGTGCACAGCCCTTTCTGTTGCCAAGATGACATATAATTGATGAGTAGAATTACTACAAGGCATGTAGTAAAGAAAGAAATGCCAATTAGAATTCATGTTTCTATATAATAGACTCAGCAATGAGAGAAGAGATGCCCATGTAAAATGTTAAGAAACTGCATCTTGAAAATTAAAACAGCCAAAGGGATGTAAGGATTGATTGTTTGTTGGGGGTAGTAGTTAGGGGTTTCGGGGCTTGAGGTTTGTTTTATTTTGTGACTTCGGGTTTTTTGTTTTGTTTGTTTGTACTAAAGATGTTAATGAAACCAGCACAGCCTGTCTGATGCTAAAAGCAGAAAGAGAAACTTAATAGGGAATTAGATGTCTTCTGGATATGGCCAAGGGGTACCCATGGCCCCAAACAAAATGACACATCATCCTCGTTGCAGGGAGCCCCCCACCCCAATTCTCTGCATCCCTGAACCATTTGTAAAAAATATTCAGGAATCACTGAGGCATTTACCATATGCTGCATCCCCTGGCAGGTTGAGTTTTTGCAGAATGAGTCAGCAGTACCTGAGTTGAGATAGGATTGAGGGAATTTAGAGAAAACATGCCTGTGAAAAGTTAAAGAGCTCCCATTTGGGACTTGATTAGTGATACTTTGGGTCCTTAACACAGTCCCTCTCTGAGTCCCATCCAATGCAATCGATTTAAAATTTATATTATAGAAAAGGCTTCACTGCTGGCAATAACTTTGCTCAGGCTGATTTGGGGAGTGAACAGCATTAGTAACAAATATTTCTCTCTTCTCTCCCTCTGCATTCTACCCTTTTTGGTTTTTCAACTTCGAATTCCTCCTTTTTAAATCGGTCTTGAGGAAGTCTCTAGAGGATGCTGAGAGTGCTTGTTGGAAAACATAAAGATGATAAGACTGATCTAGGCTGGTTTGCAAGTTAGAAAGTCAGGAGATGTGGGCGCCTGGGTGGCTCAGTCGGTTAAGCGTCTGCCTTCGGCTCTGGTCATGGTCCCGGGGTCCTGGGATTGAGTCCCGCATCGGGCTTCCTGCTCGGCAGGAAGCCTGCTTCTCCCTCTCCCACTCCCCTTGCTTGTGTTCCCTCTCTCGCTGTGTCTCTCTCTGTCAAATAAATAAAATCTTTAAAAAAATTTTTAAAAAGTCAGGAGATGAGCCTGCCCCATCAGAGGTCTGGCTAGAATGACAAATTTGGGTTACATGATCCTACCATCAGCACTGATTACGGGTAACTGTAACACCATCTCTCTGGCATCCCATTGCCCCGAGTTGAATCTTTTAGGACTTTAAGTATTTAAAAACAAAACAAACCAAACCAGGTTCTGCCCCTGGTATTTAGAGGTAAAGTGGCACAAGTGAATGACCTCAAGGGCACACCATTGACAACTGTGGTCTACCCTGATAGACTAAGAGAAAGGAGGATAACTCTACAGTTCGGTTCTTGGGCTTTTCCTTTTATCCGAAAACGTCATTCATGTCATCACCCCTGGCTTTTATCCTCCTCAGGCACCCACAGCCTTCCTCAAATCAATGCCTGTAGAAACAACTGCCACAGCTCCTCTTCCTCATTTACATAGCCTTGTCTGAAAACTAGACTGCCAAATACTGAAGGATTAGGTTTCTCATCAAGAAACTGCTTTTCAAATGAATATCATGTGTGTTTTAGGGAAGTTACTAATGTAGTGTAATGAGATGCCTGTCCGTCCTCCCTACCCCTCCCACCCCGCCTCCTTTCTGGGGAAGAGATTTTAGACTTTTCCAAAACCTAAAATTAATGATTTGCAGGGTAGCAAACAGTACTGTTAACAGTGGTTAGGGAAACTTTCCCAAAAGCAATCTAGAGTGATAGTTTATTCATTTATTCACTTAATGATTATTTATTGAATGCCTACTATGTATAAGGTATTGATTCTACCTGCAAGGAAGTTAATGGAAATTTTGACATTATAGATACATAAAGGAATATACATATGTACTCATAATCAAACAGTTAAATAAAATAAAACGTAGGAAGTCATAAGAACCGTCAAAAATAAAATGCTATTGCTACTCAAAGGGAGAAAATACTTCAGAAAAAGACTTCATTGAGGAGGTAACATTTGATCTGGGCTCTAAAGGGTAGCTAATTATCTTTACAAAGTGTGAATATGTATGTGTTTATGAAATCTGGGTCAAATTTAAATAGATTATAGGGAGGGAAGGATCTTCTACACAGAAGATACAGAAAGATCAAAGTCAGGAGAGGCTGAGCTACGTACAAAGAACATTGGTTTAGTTTGGCTGGACTGTAAACTGCACAAGAGGGACAAGTTGCAAAGAAGATTGGAAAAGTGCGTGGGACTCACATCATGAAAGAGCTGGAATTCTTAGCTATGAAAATGTGTACCATATTCTGCAAGCATTTGGGGAGCTGCTGAAGATTTTAGAATGAGGGAATAATACGATCAGAGCTTGCTCAGCAAGATTAACACTCAACAAAATAATAATGCTGTGGCTGCTGCTGCTGTTACACAGAATAATGTGTGTGAAGTGGCTGGCACAAGTACCTGATGGGTAGCAGCTCAGTAAGTCATGGAAGCAGGTACCCTGTAGTAGTTTAGAGGACGGACTCTGGTGCCGGGATGCCTGCATTCAGACCCCAGCTCTGTCACTTAATAGCTGCATATCTTGCACAGATTTCTTAACCCTTCTGTGCTGCGGTTTCCCCATCTATAAAACAGAGTTAAAAACAATCCCTATCTGATAAATTGTTAAGAGAGTCAAATGAGCTAATACATATAAAGGGCATAGAACAGTGCTATGTTTTGACTAAAGTGCTCAGTAAATGTTAGCTGCTGTTATTATCAGTGTTTATCCATGAAGGAGATGGAATGTGAGCTAGTCTTTAAAGAGTAAATATGATATACATGTCTAGAAAGGTGACTTGCAGGCACACGGAAGTTTATGACAAAAAGCATACTTTCTGGGCAAGGTGACTGAGGTAAACCATGGACAGTTGAGTTTGCCTACAGAATAATATGGGCTAAGGGGTTATTGGAAAATAAGATAAAAAGGTAGGCTGGAATCAGGTCGTGAAGGACTTTAAATTTTAGGCTAAGAATTTTAAGCACTATCTAAAGACAACACAGGGACGTTGAAGGGTTTTGTGTAAGGAGGTGACTTGATCAAAACAACCCCTAAGGAAAATTAATCTGATGGTAGTTAGAGTGTGTGCATGATGGATTGGAGAGGTAAGAGACTTGAGACAGGAAAATTAATTAGGAAGCTATTGATGTAATCCACAAAGGAGGTCATAAGGGTTAGTACTGCCATGGGAGTGGAGAGGAAGGAATGGGAGAGAGATTGGTGCAAGACTGGTAACTGAAGAGGAGCAGGGAAAGGGAGGAATCACACAGAGCCTCAGGGTTTTGAACATAGGTGACTGAAAGGATGGGGTATCATTAGCAGAGACAAGGAATTGAGAAGGAGGTAAGATGACAGGTGCGGCAGCCAAAATGGAGCTGTAAATCACAGCTGACATTGTAGAGATTGCCAAGCTGATCCTAAAATTTATATGAAAATTCAACCCAGAATGGTTACAACAATCTTGAAAAGGAAGAACAAGGCTGGAAGACTTAAACTTCCCAACTTCAAAACTTACTAAAAAGCGACTGTAATCAAGACAGTGTGGTGCTGGCATGAGGTTAGACATATAGAGTAACGGAATGTAGTTCAGAGTCGAGAAATCTGTACAGTCAATGTTACCCATTTGGATTTTACCCAAAGAGTGCCAAGACAATCAAATGGGGAAGAAGAGCCTATTCAATAAATGGTGCTGGGACAACTGGATATCAACATGCAAAAGAATGAATCTAGACCTTTACCTCACACCATATACAAAACTTATGTCCAAATAGTCTGAATGATAGAAATAAAACTACAAAATTCTTAGAAGAAAACGTGGATGTAAATATTCATGACCTTGAATTAGAAAATGTTCTCTTAGATATAATACCCAAAAGCACAAGTAACCAAAGAAAAAATAGATAAACTGGATTTCATCAAAATGAAAAAACTCTTGCGCTTCTAAAGGACACTACCAAGAAAATGAAAGACAACCCATAGAATGGGAGAAAAATTCTGCAAATCACGTATCTGATAAGAGACTTGTATTTAGAATATACAAATACTTACAACTCAATATTAAGAAGACAAATGGCCTGATTTTAAAATGAACAAAGGGGGTGCCTGGGTGGCTCAGTCGTTAAGCGTCTGCCCTCGGCTCAGGTCATGATCCCAGGGTCCTGGGATCGAGCCCCACGTCAGACGCCCTGCTCAGTGAGGAGTCTGCTTCTCCCTCTCCCACTCCCCCTGCTTGTGTTCCCTCTCTCACTGTGTCTCTCTCTGTCAGATCAATAAATAAAATCTTTTAAAAAAATAAATAAAAAATAAAAATGAGCAAAGGACTTGCATAGGCATTGCTCTAAAGAAGATATACCAATGGCCAAAAAGAACATGGAAAGATAATCAACATCATTAGTCATTAGTGAAACACAAATCAAAACCACCATGAGATACTACTTCACACCTACTAAGTTGGCTATAATCAAACAAAACAGAAAATAACAAGTATTGGTGAAGATGTGGAAGAATTGGAACCCTCATACATTGCTGATGTGAATGTGAACTGGTGCCACCACTGTGGAAAACAAAGTTCCTATAAATGAGGCAAACTAAACTGTTCATGGTTCACCTTGGTCACCTTGCCCAGAATGTGTGCTGTTTGTCATAAACTTCCTTGTGCCTGCAAGTCACCTTTCTACACATAGAGTTACCATATGACCCAGAAATTCTACTCTGAGGTATGGAGCCAAGAAAAATGAAAACCTGTCTACACAAAAGCTTACACACAAATGCCCATAGCAGCATTTTTCTTTTTTTCTTTTAAAGATTTTATTTATTTATTTGAGAGAGAGAAAGAGAATGAGAGAGAGAGAGCATGAGAAGGGAGAGGTCAGAGGGAGAAGCAGACTACCCGCTGAGCAGGGAGCCCGATGTGGGGCTTGATCCTGGGACTCCAGGATCATGACCTGAGCTGAAGGCAGACACCGACTGAGCCACCCAGGCGCCCATAGCAGCATTTTTCTTATTAGCCAAAAAAGTAGAAATAACCCAGATGTCCATCAGCTGATGAATGGATAAAGAAAATTTGGTATTTACAGACAAGGGAATGTAATTTGGTCCTAAAAAGGAATACACTGATATATGCTATAACACAGATGAACTGTGAACATATTATACTAGATGAAAGAAGCCAGTTACAAACCACATATTATATAATTCCATTTATATGAACGGTCAAAATCAGACAAATCCATAGAAACAGAAAGTAGATTAGTGGTTGCCAGGGCCTAGGGATTGAAGAATGGTAGGAATGGGTAGTAACAGCTAATGGGTACAGAGTTTCTTTCGGGGGTGGTGAAAATGTTCTGAAATTCATTGTGGTAATGGTTGTACAACTCTGTGTATATACTAAAAGCTGTCAAATTGTACACTTTAAATAGGGGAATTGTATGTTATGTGAACATCAATAAAGTTGCTTTTTAAAAAAGGTTTAAAAATATTTTTAATGGAGCTGTAGCCACTGATGACCAACAGCAGATTTGGGAGTAGAATCAACTGTCAGTTGCTTCTGAGAAGTTAAAAAAGATAACAAAGAAAAGGTTTGGGGTCTCATAACCCAGAGGTCTCTCTCCCTTCAAGAGAGAAACTGAGAACAGTGAGATCAGAAGCTGGATTGCACGAAGGTTGTATAGGTGGCCTGTAAGTGGGTAAATTTGGCAGTGCTGAGAAGGGGAGGAGGAGATAGACAACTTATAACCTAAAGGAACAGAATTAGTGGGAAGGCAGAGGCTAAAGATGTAAGAAAGAGCTCATTGGTGATACATGGCCCTTAGAGCAATAGGGAAGAGGATCCAGTGCCTAGGTGGTAAAATTAGCCTCAAGGAAAAGGAGGAATATGAGGGAAGACATTGTCAGGTAAAGAAAAGAGGTAGAGGGGTGCCTCAGTGACTCAGTCATTAAGCGTCTGCCTTTGGCTCGGGTCATGATCCCAGGGTCCTGGGATCGAGCCCCGCATCGGGCTCCCTGCTCGGAGGGAAGCATGCTTCTCCCTCTCCCTCTCCCTCTCCCTCTCCTTTTCCCTCTCCCTCTCCCCCTACTTGTGTTCCCTCTCTCGCTGTCTCTCTCTCTGTCAAATAAATAAATAAAATCTTTAAAAAAAAATAAGAATAGAAAGAAACAGCAATTTTCATCATAACAATATATACAAAATATTAAAAAAAAAAAAGAAAAGAGGTAGAGGAAGGCAATATTAAGAAATAATCTAGAAAGATACACATCAAACTGTCTGCCTCATACTTGACTGAGCTGGTTGAAGCTATGTGTAATGAATCAGCAGTCACCTCTGGAGAGGGAGTGGGGATGGAGAGAGATTTTTCACTTTTATTTGATAGACTTTTGGGGTTTTTTATTTTTATTTTTTTTAAGATTTTATTTATTCATTTGAGAGAGCACAAGCAGGGGGAGCTACAGAGGGAGAGGGAGAAGCAAGCTCCCCGGCGAGCAGGGAGCCCGATGCAGGGCTCTATCCCAGGACCCCGGGACCATGACTGGAGCCGAAGGCAGATGTTTAACTATCTGAGCCACCCAGGCATCCCTGTGATAGACTTTTATATTTATTTGATTTTTTTAGCATCAAGAATGTACACCTGGGATGCCTGGGTGGCTCAGTCGGTTAAGTGTCTGCCTTCGGCTCCAGTCATGGTCCTGGGGTCCTGGGATCAAGTCCCACATCGGGCTCCTTGCTTAGTGGGGAGCCTGCTTCTCCCTCTGCCTGCAGCTTCCCCTGCTTGTGCTCTCTCTCTCTCCCTCTGACAAATAAATAAATAAAATCTTTAAAAAAAAGAATGTACACTCATTGTATTTATATTTTTAAAAAAATAGACTAGATGCTGCAAGAAATGTAATTGTTTATGAACAAGAGGTGAAGCAAATTATTGCCAAGCGGCACAGAGGAAGTGGCACATATCGATCACTCAATAAATGTTTATAGAATTTGTTGAATTGGAGTCGTAAGCATAAACTATAGAGGAAGCAATTGGCTTAACTTCTCAGTTTTCTCCAGCAGAACAGAGCAGAAAATACTGACAGAGTGGTTTATCCCAGGGCTTAAGGATTGACAAGGCAAAAACGACAAAGGTGTGAGGGAATTAAGTATGCTAATAAGAGTTTTTGAAATGACTAATCATATTCTCCAAAATGAGTAGTGAAGCAAATGAGGTCAAAAGATAAACTGGTGGACTTTGAAAATAGGAGGAAGACAAGGAAATGGGAGTTAAAATGAGAATGAAGAACAAGTTCAACAGAAAGATAAAAAATTGTACACAGAAAAAGCAGTTCAGAGTTCAGGGTGTTAGAAGTAGAGCATTTACAAGCACTTCCTTAGCAGGCCCCAAAGCAAGGCTATGCCTAGAGATAACAGTGATGTGCATGTGGACATCACTGTTGTTCAAAAGGTGAAGGAACTGTGATTTCAGAGAATCAGAAAGGTAACAGGGTGAAGGGGCAGGTCTCTTCAATACAGTAAACCCGGGGCGCCTGGGTGGCTCAGTCGGTTAGGTGTCTGCCTTCGGCTTGGGTCGTGATCCTAGGGTCCTGGGATCGAGCCCCACCTCGGGCTCCTCGCTCAGCGGGGAGCCTGCTTCTCCCTCTCCCTCTGCTGCTCCCCCTGCTTGTGCTCTCTCTCTGTGTCAAATAAATAAATAATCTTTTTATTTTTTTTAAAGATTTATTTATTTATTTGAGAGAGAGAGACAGAGAGAGAGCATGAGAGGGGGGAGGGTCGGGAGGGTCAGAGGGAGAAGCAGACTCCCTGCCGAGCAGGGAGCCCGATGCGGGACTCGATCCAGGGACTCCAGGATCATGACCTGAGCTGAAGGCAGTCGCTTAACCAACTGAGCCACTCAGGCGCCCCAATAAATAATCTTTTTTAAAAAGATTCAGTAAACCCTTTGCCCAGCGTAGTGCCTGGTATACAGTAGGCTTTTATGTGACATTTTTTTTGAATGAGTGGATGGATATTATAGCACTGATCACAGTTACTTGTTTTCCTATCTTCTTTCCCTATTGTGCAATATGCTCCTTGGGTCTTATTTCTGTATCTCTAGTGCTCAGCATAGGTAAGAAGAGGTGCTTGAATCAAGATGTGAGTAAGCAAATGAATAGTGATCTACAAAGAAAAATGACAGGGAAAGGGAGAGACAGAAAAACTTGTGAACCAGGTGCTAAAGTCCTTAAGGGTGGTGAAAGAGTACCTTGTAGTAGGTCTCTAGCTAGGACCTTTGCTACTGTTTGAGTAGTATAAGCAAATGACATTGACTCAAAAGAGGCGAGATTGATGAGAGGAAAGAACACCGGATTTGGAAGTTGCAATAGGAGAAGAAATATTTCAGTTTCTCTTTCCCCCTCCTGTGAATTCTGGAGGAATTGGCACAGTGTGTTTTCTACTCTGTCCGCCCCCAACCCCCACCCAGTCTGTCACCTAGCCCTCTCATTTTTTTCCAACTATATCTTACTTTGCTTCCTGATGCTCTTGTGCTTAGAATGCTTCAATACCCTTTTTGCCAACCCCTCTGCCTCCAGACTTTCTCTCTTTGGCCTTCCATGCAACAGCAACAATCAGAGTTCCTAAGCATCATTTTTCAGCAACATCAGTCCCTATACTTCTCCAGTGACTCCTGTTGGACTGTCAAACCAAATGGAAACTTTCAGTCTTTAAGAGTGTCCACCATGTAGCCCTCACATGGAAGATGTCCTCACTTGCAGTGGCCTTGATGTTTACACTGTGTACAAAATACTTTACCTTTTCCAAAGCTTCTCATTTACCCTTTTCTCTAGCCATCCAGAGCCCTCTTCATCAGAATTCCCTGGGGACTCGTTTTCTCTTCCTGGCTATCATTCAAACAGCTGTCCCAGAAACACCTGCCTTCCTTTATCCTTTTCTCTGTCCTAGTACAAAACACTCATGAATGTTTTATATATATGCTTTTCTTGTGTGTCAGTATGTGCTGCCCTATCAATTCTACCCTAGAAGTATCCCCCAAATCCATCTCTTCTTCCTTTCCCTTGCTGCCACTGGCCTGGATGGGTGCAAATGCCCCCTGATAACCTTCAGTATATCCTACGCTATAGCCAGAGTATCTTTTCAAAATGGAAATCTGACCATTCCCCCAACACACGTACATGCATGGAAACACACAGACACACACAATGTTTGAGATGTTCCATACTCTTGAAGTAAAAGTCCCCACTCATTAGCCTGCCTGGCATATCTGGCCCCATGTGTCCTAACCCTCTTTTACTTCACTAGCCTCCCTCCCACCCCTGCCTGTTTCAAGCCATCATGCTCTTGTATGTACAGTTCTTTCTCTGAACCTTGCCTCCTACCAGTAACCCTCACAACCGTTCCTGCTGCCAACTCCACTATCTTCACCCCACATGCCTGTAAACTTTTCCTATTCTTTCTTTTTTACTTTTTATTTTGAGATAATTATAGATTCAAAGAAGGTTGCAAAGAAATGTACAAGAAAGTCCCAGCCTCCTGCAATGTGGACATCCTGCACAGCTATAATTCAACATCAAGTTAAGAAGTTGGCATTGGTACAATTCATAGAGCTTACTCAGTTTTCACCAATTATGCATGCACTCGTTGTGTGTGTGTGTTTGTGTGTGGCTCTATGAGATTTTTATCACATGTGTAGCTTTGCATAACCACAACCACCACCACAGTCAAGATACAGAACTGTACCATCATCACAAGGCTGTCTCATAGTACTATTTTATAGCCACACCCATCCCTAACTACTGGCAACTTCCAATCTGTTCTCCATCCCTCAAAGTGTTATTTAACAAATGGTGTATAATGGAATCATGCAGTATAGATTTTGTATTGGCCTTATTCACCCAGCATAATTCCTTTGAAAGCCATCCAAGTTTGTTTGTTTTTTTTTCATTTATCAATAGCTTGTTTCTTTTTATTGATAAACACTATTCCAGTGGTATGGATATACCACAGTTTGTTTAACCATTCACTTATTGAAGTACATCTGAGTGGCTTCCAGTTTGGACTGTTACAAATAAAGCTGCTGTGAATATTTGTGTACAAGTTCCTATATAAAAATAAGTCTTAATTTCTCTGGTATAAATGCCCAAGAAGGCGATTGCTGGCTCATATGGTAAGTCTATTTTTAAATTTTTTTTTTAAGATTTTATTTATTTGACAGAGAGAGCACAAGCAGAGGGAAAGAGAGAGAGAGAGAGAAGCAGGCTCCCTACTGAGCAAGGAGCCCGATGTGGGACTTGATCCCAGGACCCTGGGATCATGACCCGGGCCGAAGGCAGCCGCTTAACCGACTGAGCCACCCAGGCGTCCCAGTCTATTTTTAATTTTGATGGGAACTGCCAAACTATTTTCCAAAGTGGCTATACCATTTTGCATTCCCACCCACAAGCTATGTGTGGTGTAGTTTCTCCACATCCTCACTAGCAATTGATGTTATCACTATTTTTTCATGTTAGCCATTTTAATAGGTGGTTCACTGTAGTTCTTATCTTTTAAGACCTAAGTCAAAAGTTACCTCTGTAGAGCCTTTTCTAACATCTTCTAGAAAAGTCAGTTAGTCCCTTCTCTGTGCCATCTCTGATATTTCATTTATCATTGTATTTCAATTACTGATTAACATAGTATGAGCCTTCCCCTCTGTTCTGAGCCACATGAATATAAGAGCTGTGTCATATTCATCTTTGTTCCTGCAGCATCTTGTACAGTTAGATGCTGGACACACAGAGGGCACTCAGTAAATAGGTGTAAAATGAGGGAAAGAATGAATGAGGAAACATTAGTCTTTCTTGCCTCCCCTTTCTTCCTGTTAAGCTATAAACCTCTACAGAACAGAAATCATGCCTTCTTCTGTGTCTCCTGATAGCAGCTAATAGGGTGCCCTGTACATGTCGATGCTCAATAAATGTTAGCTAACTCTTCAGGTGGCTTATCTTCCCCCTGCATCAGGAGATAAGCACATGAAAGAGAGAATAGGCTTGAGTATTTCTCTATTAAGGATCATATGCCATAAGTTTTGTAATATTCTTATAATTTCCACAGTCACACAATATTTGTCTGCATAGATGAGAAATCAAAACAAAACCATCTTTTGAGTCAAAGAATACCTCTGCAGCTGAGCACTTTTCAATAGTTTCAATACCCCGGTTACATATGAATTTGGGAGAATAACATTTTATATCCCTTGAATTCTTTTTGCAGTTTTCGGAGGATCTGGAATATTTCTGTTTTTGCTGCACTGGTATAATTTGACATGTTGATTATGAAGGGGTCATTAACCCCAACATTTTTTATCACTTTCTGAGTCTGCATTCTCTCAACTCTGAAGTATGTTAATTTGCACTTGTTTATATGTCTCTGTAAGAGTTACTCAGGCCCATGAGGACTGGTATATGTTTTGTCTGGAAACTAGATTGTAAGCCCCTTGAGAGGAGGGACCTTATAACTCCGAAGAATGTATTCTGGACAGTGTCATTGTTCAATTAATGATAATACTAGAAGCCTGACTAAGGTCATCTGTCACATTGACAACTTCCTTAGAAGTTAGATGCTTCTAACTGTCAGGGGGGGAAAAAAGCTGTTACATTGATTTAATAGCACTGTATGATTCTACCCAAAATTATCCTTATTATTGCTCACTACAACTTATTCTTTAGGGTGCTTTCAGATTTATAATTTTGGATCAATGGTTATCATTTCCTACTCCATAAGACTGGTTACATATGATTTAGGGAGGGCTACATTTCATAACCCAGAAGTCCTTTAGCATAATAGAAAGTAAGCTGGTAACATCTATGCTTTCAAAGCATGTTAATTCTCTGCAGCAATTTCCACTGATAACTAGATAATAAACTCCAAGTATGTTGACAATCTTAAATCATCAGAACTGTTCAGTGTATATGTCTTACTTTCCCAGATTGTAAAATGGAGTAAATATGTATACTCTGTCCTGTGGCTGTTGAAGTTAAGTGAATATGAATATTTAAAGGAAGTTTGTGTTCTAAAGCATAAGGGTAAACTTGGTCCTTGGTAAGGTGAAAGTGGAGGGAATGTTTTTCCTGATTCGGGTTTTTTAAGGTATAATTTACATACAGTCTGATTCACCCTTTTTAGATGAAAAGTTTGATGCCTTTGACAAGTTGGGTCTTTTTTTCCTTCACTATTTGCTGACTCAACTATACCTCCAACTGCTCCCCACCACCACCACCACCACCCCTAGACCAGACTGATCTATCTTTTTCTGACATTTTCTATCCTTTCTCTTTTCTACAGTGTACTAAAGGAGGTATACATAGCCTTTAATCCCAAAGCAGTGGTCTTACAGCTGGGAGCTGATACGATTGCTGGGGATCCCATGTGCTCCTTTAACATGACTCCAGTGGGAATTGGCAAATGTCTTAAGTACATCCTTCAGTGGCAGTTGGCAACACTCATTTTGGGAGGAGGTGAGTACAAAGGAAGGTCACCAGGAGAATTTGCTGACCTTCTTCCACGTTTTGTCCGTTGACACTGAGGAAAACTTGGCTTTCTTAGATTGGATAATACCAACCTGCCTGTGATCCAGAGGGTTGAGTCAAAGAACTCTGCCCCCTTCACAATTCAGCATAAGGAAGTACTGTGACACACTTCTCCTCAGCTTGGCATGTGCATTGACTCCTTGGCACTCTGAAGTCTCAGTTTCACTTCCTGAAGCAAAGGTCCTTTGGTTAAAGGTGCCATCAGATCTTATTAAGAATAGCAGATACTAACTTCAGTGGACTTCAGTCCATCTTCTCTCAATATAGTTTTTGACTCTCAGTTCTAATAATCATCTTTTGGAAACGTACCACTAAAATTCTAGGTCTACCCATATAAAAGTAGTAAATACATGAATTAATTAAATATCTAAGCTGAATTCAAGGATGACTTCTCCCTCTAACCCCCACCAAAAGAAGCATGGATTTGTTACAATAAAGCAAAATTGAGAGAACTAGAGTCTCTTGGGCATCCTTGCCTTCAGTGTGTACTGACATTTTGTATGACTTAACCAACATAAAGCTGGGTCTATTCAATAGAAGCATTTACACATTTGCGAAAGGTACTTTTTACAACCTCAACTACCTTTGAAGATTCCTTGCTAAGAATCTTCTGACTATCCATCTGGCACAATCTTTATTTCACTGGGTGAATGGATTGGTGTGTTAAAATAACACGGTCAAGCAGATTGAGCTTAAAATGCATGTATTATGGAACAGCTAATAGTTTGTTGTTTTGTCAACCTGTTGTAAAAACCAAATTAGAGGAGGCTGTGGGAAGGCCTTATGAAAATGAGTGAGTATTCAACACAAATACACAAGCCTGGTCCTTTGGCAGCCTCAAATCCTAGAGGGATCAAAACTACAGGTGCTTACCAGAGGCAACATCTTATGAAAAGCTGGCAAAACATCTATTAACTTCAACTCAGGGAAAAGATAAAATTGATAAGTATTGTATGACATATTACTTTCCTTGACAGCGCTAAGGACACTGATGACGATACAGGTACAACCAAGGGGAAGAAAAAAGCCCTTTCCACAACGTACATCTGCACAAATTCAACTTTTGTTTGTGGCTACTGCCTTTACTTGGCATTTTCAAAGTCTCTTTGCTTTCTCAGCCCAAAGTTTTGGCTTTTGGATATATAACTCTTCTTATGCAGTATGTGTACTCCTGAAAATTCCTGTATGTAAATGGAATTTTTGCAAATCAAATCATACTGTGTATGTACCAGAGAGAGCTTACTACTTAAAATCTAGAGTGAATCTTTTTGAAATCAAATAATCATACCCAATAAGTTGATCTTCTAAATTCAGATTTTTCACATCAGGAGTGTTTAAAGTAATAAGTGTACTATTTCACTTAAATTCTCAATCCCCAGTAACACATAGACAACCAGTGGAGATGGCCATGTCCCCAAGCTTCATTGGACCCCACTGAGGCCTAAAAGACATTCCAAAATCCCCAGTATCCCTGACCTTTCAAGGAGAAAGGCTTTCAAGGCTTGAGAGAAAGGTGACCATATATCCCAATTTATACATGTTATCCCAGTGTTCCCTTTTACTGTTAAAATGTACCATTTGGACAGTAAATTATATGGTTACCCTACCTAAAATAGACCAGCTTCTATTTCCCTCAGGCTGCACTGAGGTTAGGAAATCAGTCCATTTCATCCTCACACTCTTGGAATTTAGCTAAAGGCCAATGTTCTAATGCTTGCATGGCAGAACACATCTATTCAGTGCAAAAATATGCTGATTATTAGCCAGTATAATATGGCTGCTGGGTGACTGTGACAGAACCTGACGAGATGGGTCAGAGCGTCAGTCAACAGTCCCTTCCTCTTCTCATTCTCTTTGATCTCTGTCACTAGGCCTGTGTTTTGTGGAGAAAAGGAAAATGCTGATCATTGAAAGAAGGAAGTCTATGTCTGTCAGCATTTTCCATTTCTCTTTCCTGGGTATTTCTAGGGCTATATCTGCCAGTGGCTTTAACATACAAATTACATCCAGCAGCTGTTTTATAGAATTGTTGCAAAATTCATCACAGAAACCTTGACATTGGGTAGGTTGCCCCAAGAGATCCGGGTTCCAGGGATCTCAATCTTGCTGATGACTTGATGAAATGGAGGAGCTTGGAATCCTCGGATACATATTTGTTCAGAGATGAGGGCCTCTTTAATCTTTGCAGGCCTTAGACTTCCTAGTTCCACACCATACATGGTCTGACTAGTCCACTAAAGTCCGTCTACTAGGTGGTTCAAAAACATCATAAAGGGATGTTTAGGTGAAATTCTGCAAGTTGGAGTTGTCTTTTTAGCCCTTTTATTAAAACATTTTTCTCTCCTTCCTTACCCTCCTTCCCTCTCCTGCTGTTTTGTGACTGTTCTTTCCTAACTTCACAATTCTTGATGGAGACAGGAGGCTATAACCTTGCCAACACGGCTCGATGCTGGACATACTTGACCGGGGTCATCCTAGGGAAAACACTATCCTCTGAGATCCCAGATCATGAGGTAAGTAAGGCTCTGACAAGTCCTCTCTTCTTTAAGGGGAAGAGCTGAGTCATTCCACCTAATCAAAATCACGTCCTCACCACTCAATACCGTTTTGTTGAGAGACACTCCAATAACAATAACACACTGTCTTGGCAGAATAGTGGACTCTTGTTCCAAAATATCCAAGACCTTCTGCCTTTTTTTACAAGAGATCTCAAAGGCCAACTAACTTTAATTTCTCAATTAATTACAGAGACTGTGGGAAGGGGTCACCTGTTCACACAAAGAACTCTTTGGAATGTGTGCATATTTTCATCCCCTAGTCTCAAAACAGAAGGAGCAATTTTTAAAATGTATAAGCTGGGTTCTTGGCTATCTTTCAAAAGTCCCATAGGTGGTATGTCACACCTATGTTCCTTGGGGTTAGTCCTGGTCTTTCGGTTTTCTTTGACTAAGGTAAAATTTAAGAAACACAGAATCACCACAAAGATGTGTCTGGTGTTTTTCCAGCAATTAGTGGCGCACAGAGGTTGGGGGAAGAGCACCTAAAATGTGAAACTTCATTTGAACTTTTGCCATTTTCTCTAGTCAAATGAGATGGCCTATCCACTTTCTGAAGCAAGGATGTCTCTTTTAGCTTTCTCAAAACAGGCTAACAGAAAGCTGTCTGAGCCCAGTGAGTGTGCTGATTATCCCTTATGTGAAGGTGTACCCCTTCTCTTCCCACCCCTCCCCACACCTGGCAGGAAGCATGTCATCACAGATCAAGATGTATAGCTGTCGGGCTTAGACTGATTGTGTGGCTTATAATAAAACCAGTGTGCGACCCAGTACCTGTAGCCCCGCTTTCTCAAGCCATTCCCCGTAGAGATGGTACTTCGGGGATGTTTTGATTCCTGCCAGATGCAGGATCTGTACACTTGGGAGCACTATTCTTTTTAAAGTTACTATTAGTTTTTTAAAAATTAGAAACAACTTCAACTAATTCCCTTCCAATTTTCTTCTAAACACAAATGAGGTATAATATGTATCTCTGAAAAACCACTCAGTGTGTCTAGAATACAAATAGAAGGCATGCTATAATTTGAGACAATTTGCTGGTGTCAGGGTTAATAGAAGTCTCTTTTCTTGACTTACCTTTGTTCGGTATTTGGAAGCTTTATGAAATATAAAGATGAGCAAACAAATTACATTTGTGAGCAAATGTAATCGCTGTTATTGCTGTGGGACTATCTCCGACTGCATCGTAATTTAAAGCATTGAGACTTTAAAAACTGATCAAGTTATGTCAAAAAGGAGTTTTAAACTGTAGGGGCTTGAATTGAAAACGAGTGTTCTGTTCCTAGGCAACAATGCAAATCCATAGATTCATCTTAAAAGGTTGATAAAATTTTAATAAAGATGAATACTGCCTCTGGTACCTGGAGAAGCTATGTGCCTGAATAGACAGGGTTTGGGCCTTATACATAGACATGTCTCCTTTATGCTGACATATTCTGCCAGATTAAATAATATACAATGTATGCAAATTGCCTAGCACAGTTCTTGGCACATAATAGGCACTTTTGAAATGCAAGTTTTCTCCTTCCCCTCTGCATGCTCCCAGCAACTCCTTATACCCAGACATTTATGACTTTGTCGCTCATAAATGTGTCCAAACCCTTTTTGAATCCCTTCTGTCATATCCTTCTGGTATAAGAGATGTGAGTCATCCAAGAAGGAACAAAGAAGAAAATTGAAATGACAGTCTTCCATGTACAATAAGATAACATTTTAATGAAAATTGCCAAAAATAGACTGCACAGTGTGAAGGCAAATGTAAGTTTCGTGCCACAATACACAGTTGCACACAGATATCCTTGTGGTTCTCTGTAATCAGGTCAACAAATGGTGCATCAGAAAATATTTACTGAGCACCCATTGTGTGGCAGGCACCATGCTAGGTGTCTTGGAAGATGCAAAGACACTAAGACCTCATCTTGTCTCTTACCTCAAGCAGCCTGGGAGGGAGGCTGGTATAAGTTCTAGGGAGACAAGTAGATACACAAATAATTATATTACAGAGCAGAGTAAGAACCACAAGATAGTAGGAACAATGATTGTGGAGATGTGCATCAAGTATGAAAGGGATACAAAGGAGTGTACAAAATACCCTGCCTTCCAGGAGCTGAAAATATAATTGAGAAATCTAGTCAATGAAAAGGTCAAGATAGTGCAGCAGTCAGCTACAGTCTGGCTGACCCCCTCACTGTCTTCACTTTCAGTCTTGGGCTTGTGTTCTTCTGTGTCCTAGGATAATAATCTTCCTCCTCCAAATGTTCTTTCCCCATCTGTCTCTTGTCTTCCCAGGTGCAGCTTCAAGCCCTGTGCCTTTAAAAATCCCTTACCATATGTATACCAAGGCCCTTTGAGCTCTTCCTTCACATTCATTTATTCCTTCATTCATTTAACAAGTATTCATGGGGACCCTATTACTTGCCAGGCCCTATTCAAACTTGAATTCAGAGCTACAAAGACTAGCAAGTAAACCCAGTGCCCTCAAAAATTTCACCATCTAATAAAGGCGACAGAACAATGTGCCCAAATCCAGGACAGTTGAGGAGAATAGAAGAAATGTTTCACCAAGACTTTGAACTGAATCTTGGAGGTTGATTGGGAGTTTGCCAGGTGAAGAAGAGCGAAAGACATTCTAGGCAAAGGGAACAAGGATTGGAAAAGACCTGGTGCCTCATGGGATGAGGGAGAAGTTTGATATGTAGTAGAACAGAATTTATGAGGGAAAGTGGGAAGAATTAAGGCTTGAATGAAAATTGGAGCCGGATTATGAAGAGACTTGCACGCTGCACTAAAGAGTTTATTTATACTTTTTTTTTTTCTGTGAAAACAGATGAGCTTTGGTTTTTAGAAAGCTTACTCAATAGCATATGGAAGATAGATTGCAAAAGGGAGAGACTTGAGAAAGGCAAACCTGTAAAGAGGTTCAAGTACACTCCTATAACATAGTCTATACCATTCATTTGGTCATCTGTGTTTTGGTTGTCTGTATTTCCCCTCAGTGCTTAGCACAGTGTTAGCTACCGACCTTGTTGGTGTTCATTCATTGAATGAACAACTTAATAAATGAGTGTTTGAATAATAAGCATCTCAATATTCACATTGGAAAACTCTTTTTAAGATGGAAGAATTGGAAGCCTTTTGCTGGAAAAGCTTCCAGTAGCAACTACCCATCCTTTGCAAGAAGTACCAGGTATCCCAGCTGTAGGAAACAGATGTGTCCATGGGAAAACACTAGATTGCCAGTTGAGGGAAGGGAGTTGAGAAGACAAGCCCAGCACAAATATTAATAAGTCATTAGTGGTGAGATTTCAATCACAGTGCTCATGAGATATAAAACCAGTGATGTCATAAAGCCAGTGATCAGGGAGTTAGTCCCAGCTCAGGAATTGGGGAGCCGGGCATGGAATAAAGAAGCAATCCCATCTGGAAGAAGAGTTGGGCCCAGCTTGGAAAGCTGAGAGGAAGGAAACCTGCCCATATGCCTGGCTCAGGTATCTCTACCATAGAGAAAGCCCAAAGGTGGCATGAAGTCCCATACAAAGACCAGTACATGGCTAATTTAGCAAATCACCCACTCTGTGTAATAAAGTTTATGGACTATCATATATAAGAATGTTCTGTAATCCAGTAATACTATTTGGATCCTATGATCCAGGATAGAGTATGGCAGTTATGTTATATAATGTATGCATATATACATATATATATATATATATATATATATGTATGTATGTATGTACAGACATATTAGGTATATGTATATATCTGAATCAGTTAGGTTTACTAACAAAATCTAGTGAATGAAAAATATTTACTTAACCAGACCACTTTTGATGGACTGGTTGGATAAACTATGCCTGACTCATATGAGGGAATATATGTAGCCATTGAAAAGAATCGAGTAGATTTATATACAAGAATGTTACTGATGTAAAACAGTCTTGCGGTGCATCTGTGGATTGCACTGAATCTATAGATCGATTTGGGGAGGAATAACATCTTAACGATATTTAATCTTTCAATCCATGAATTTGCTATATCTCTCCATTTTCTTAAGTCTTTAATTTCAAATTTTCATTTATACTTTTCAGTGAACACCTCTTGCACAAATTCTGTTATATTTATCCCTAAGTATTTCATGATTTTGATGTTATTATAAATGATATTTTTAAATTTCAGTTTCTAATTGTTTGTTGCTAGAATATAGAAACCCAATTGATTTTATACTGATCTTGAATAATGTATCATTGCTAAACTCATTAGCTCTAGTAGCTTTTTGTAGATTCATTAGCATGTTTCATGTATACAAACATGTCATCTATGAATAAAGAAAGTTTTACTTATTCCTTTACAATCTTCATGACTTTTATTTCTTTTTCTTGCCTTATTACACTGGTTGGGACCTCCAATTTGATGTTAAATAGAAGTGGTTAGAGCAAACATCCTTGTCTTGTTCCTGATCATAGGGGGAAGCACTTAATCTTTTACTGTGAAGTGTGATGTTAGCTGTAGGTTTTTTCATAAATGTTCTCTATTAAGTTGAAGAAGATCCCTTCTGTTCCTAATTTACTCAGAAGTTTTCTCACAAATGAGTGTTAAATTTTGTCAAATGCTTTTTTCCCCATCTACTGGAATGATCATATGGTGTCCTCTTATTCTGTCAATACAGTAAATTGCATTAATTGTTGCCTTTTTAAATGTTAAACAACCCTTGCATTGCTGGAATAACCCTAGTTGGTCACGGTATATTCTTTTTATATATTGCTGGATTCAGTTTCCTGAAATTTTCTCAAGGATTTTTTGTGTCAGTGTTGATGAGGGATGTTGACCTGCTGTTTTCTTGTAATGTCTTTGTCTGGTTTTGATATCAAGGCAATGCTGATCTTATAAAATGACTTGGGAAGTGTCCCCACCTCCTCTCTTTTTCTGAAAGAGTTTATGTAAAATCGATACTATGTCTTACTTAAGTGTTTGATAGAATTCACCAGTGAAGACATTTGAGCCTGGAGTTTTCTTTGTGGGAAGGTTTTTAATTATGAATTCTATTTCTTTAATAGTTACATAACTTCAGATTTTCTGTTTCTTCTGGCTTCCATGTTGATAATTTGTCTTTGAGGAATTTGCCCATTCGCTTATAATATTATTTTATTATTGTTTGAATGTCTGTAGAAGCTGTAGTGATAGCCCCTCTTTCATTCCTAGTATTGCTAATTTCTTTCTGTTTTTTCTGATCATTTTATCTTGTGGCTTATCAGTTTTATTGAATTGTATTTTTTTCAAAGAACCGGCTTTTAGTTTCATTGACTTTATTTTTCTCTTTTCTATTTTATTATTTCTGTTCATATCTTTGTTATTTCCTTCCTTCTACTTACTTTGTATTGATTATTAATACTTCTAGTTCTTCTTCTAGTCTCTTATGATAGAAACATAGTTTATTGATTTTAAACCTTTCTTCTTTTCTAATACAAGCATTTTATTCTATAAATATTCATCTAAGCACTGCTTTAGCTGCATCCCACAGATTTTGATGTTTCCATTTTCAGTTGCTTCAAAGTATTTTCTAATTTTCTTCTTTAACTGATGAGTTATTTAGAAGCATGGGTTTTTAAAAATTAATTTCCAAATATTTTAGGATTTTCCAGATGTCTTTCTATTTACATTCATTTTAATTCTGTTGTGCTCAGAGAACATACTTTGCATGATTTCAGTCATTTTATATTTCTTGGAATTTGTTTTACAGCCCAGCATATGACCTATCCTGATGAATGCTTTATGTGCAATTTGCAAAGAATGTGTATTTTCCTGTTATTGGACAGCATTTTTTTATCATTGTCAATTAGGTCAGGTTAGTTGAGAGTGTTGTTTACATCTTCTATATCCCTACGGATTTTGTCTGCTTGTTCTGTCAGTTACCAAGAAAGTTGAAATCTCCAACCATGATTTTGGATTTGGCTATTTTTCCTTTCACTGATGTTGATTTGGGCTTCATGTATTTTTGAAGCTTTGTTATTAGATGTATACACATTTAGAGTTGTTATATCTTCTTGATGAATTGACCCCTCTATTATTATGAAATATTGCTCTTTATCTCTGGTAATATTCTTTGTTCTGAAGTCTACTTTGTCTGATTTCAATATTGTCACATCTGTGACAATTTGATTATTATTTGAGTGGTATGATTATTATGATTATTATTTGTGTGGATATCTTCATCTATTCCTTTATTTTTAACCTATTTGTGTTTTCATATTTAAATTGAATTTCTTATAGACCACATATAGTTGGGTCATGATTTTTTATCTAGTCTGGTCTGACAATCTCTGCCTTTTGGTTGGTGTGCCTACATCACTTATGTTTACATAAATTATTTATATGTTTAGGTTTAAGTCCATTTTCCTATTTGTTTTCTATTTGTCCCATCTATTCCTTGTGTCTTTCTATTTTCCTGACTTTTTTTGAATTAAATGAATATTTTTAAGTCCATTTGTCTCTTTTATTTGCTTATTATCTGTAACTGTTTTGATTTTTTGTGGTTTCTCTGGGGTTCCCAGTATGCATTTCTAACTTACCGTATTTTACTTTCAAATAGTATTACACTACTTCATGTACAATATAGCACCCTTATTACAGTGTTCTTCCATTTTTCCCCTTTCCTTCCCTTGTGCTATTGTAGTCCTATATTTTACTTTTGCATATGTTATAAACCCCATGATACATTGTTATTGTCTTGCTTTAAACAGTCAATATATTTCTAAAATTTTAAAGCATTTATTAATTTACTTAAAATAAGAATAATAAACCCAGTACACATTAGCACAAATAACATGTTGTGATTTTTAAAATATAACTCTATTTTTCAAAACAAAAAAAAAATGTCATGAGAAGAATGTCATTGCTATACATTTTTGCAGATCTCTATAATGTCTGGCTTAATAAATGACAGCTTACTTCTCATACCAGCCTCTACAATGTGTTATGATGTTTTTGTTAAAGTACATGAAGAAAATCCAGCTTCACATAGATATGTAGTTGGAAAAGGGAGGAGTATTTTAATAACCTTTACAGATAACTGTGGATATGCTTCTTTGATACTACGTAAAAACTCTACAAATGGTAGTTTCTTAAAGGTTAATGCTGTATGGAATCTGAAACTGTTACCGGTGAAATTTTCATATACTGTTCCATTAAAATTCATTAGTCATCTTGTACTTTGAATAGATATTTGACCCATCTTGTACATATTGATTACTTGGAAAATATCGGTTCACCAAATTATGTGAATATTACAAATGCTGAAACAGCTTTTGCACTATCAAAAATCACATTGATATCAGCACTAATCTCATTGGAACAAAGCTTGAGTTTGGGAAAACTGTCAAGCTTACAATGGCAGAATGAAGTTTTCCAATATTTTAATTTTCACTCAAAAATGTAAATACCATTATTGGCAACAAATTATGTCAGTTGTTTACCCTAAAAGCTCACCTCATTTTTGAGAAGTATCTGCCAAATACCCAAGTATTGAATCATGGTTTTTCCATCAGTTGTTCTTTCAAGCAAAAATGGTATTCCTGAGAAGTGGCTAGTTAAGCCACAACCTAATTATGGGTGTGTTGTTTTTTTTTTTTTTCAATACAATCACCATAATGTAGTTTATAACAGAAGCACTTTTTCATAACTGCTATTTTGTCACACACGATATTAAACCCAGGATCAAGATTTAATAATTTTTAGTGCTTCACCAAGGACATTCTTAAGTGAAATTGAATTTTTAATGTGATTACATGGCAGTATAAAGAATACAATAGCTACTGGTATACTTTGGTGCTAACTGCCTTAATTTATATCATGATGCCTGCAGTTTTATCTACCCTTGTTTTTGTACCTTCATGCAAATATAAACAAAGTTGCTCCAGGAGAAACCATGAGATTCAAACAAGTTATTCAGCACTTTCAATATTTCAATGCCACTTATGCTTGTTGTCAACCATTCACAAAGAAAAAAGTCTTCTTCAAAGATTTAGTTAGTGCTGATACCACATGACTAAGAGCAAAACAGCAAGTCCAGACACATCTGTAGACTTGTCTATAAGGTGAAAGTACAATCATGCAAATAAGAATTAAGTCTTCATGTTTAGAGCTAAATGTTTAAATAAACAAGTTACCGTGCCATTGAAAAGAGGCACTACCATGAGTTATTTTAGTAACTTTCCATTCAGTAGGCATTGAGCAATGTCAACTGTTCAGGGCTTTATTGATCTCTAGACTATTGTGTGCATTGCCCCAGTCCATGCAGTGCAATAACTTATGCATAAGATGCTTCAGTGACTTTTTCTTGTTTGAAAAGCTCTAACCAAACAACTTTTGGGTTTTAATAAACTTATCATGTCTACACTTAAAATACTCAACTTCTCTCCCTTTAACTATGAATGAATGGTCTGAAAATGATGCCACAACTTAAATAGCAAATTATTCTGAAACTATATAAAATGACCTGTGCCTAAGACACTGTAAAGTAAATTAATTACATATATAAAGGTAATTTTAATCATATTTTCATTTCATGCTTACAATTTCACCATGTCTTTGAAGTAAGTGTCTTCCTACCATGAGTCAGAGCCCTCCCTGATACTTCAGTTTCATCTTTTTCAGCTTCTTTAAACATAGATGTTACAGCTCTGGTTTGAGAAAGCAAGCCCTCTAAGCTCACTTTATTAAGCCAACAATCCATATTCTTGTTATATTTCTATCTAGGTAGAAGCTCGTTTATTATCTAAACAATAATAAAGTTATAGAGATTATAGCGGGCATAGCTAAGGATACTTTTTTCATGTCCCTCTTGTGGTTGTGGAATACAGGTACTGGTCATGGTGCCGGCACTTCAGAGGAGAGAACTGAAAAGCTCAAAGGAAGGGTTGGAAGAGAAGATCCAGAACCTGACCAGGCAACAGGTCTCATAGTAGGGGAACCTGTTGTATGGGCCCCAGCAGGGGGCGCAGGGAGGCTAGACAGCTACTCATACGAGCCAAAGGATCTAATGTTCAGGCTAGAATGTCCCAGCTATGAGCAGCTCTGGACCATATCCCCTATCCGCCCACCCGGGCTGTGCCACCTTCTGGCTGGACTTGCTGCACTTACTCTGCCACCTGGCTGACAGCCTGCCTCACTCCTCCATGGCCTTCAGTGGCATTCCTTTGCAGTCAGCACATATGCAGCCACCACTGGACGTGCTGCTCCCAACATGGCCCTAGATTATCAGTTAAAGAAATTAAAAGATGAGTAAGGAAATATTTTTTTACATTTACCCATATATTTATCCTTTCCAACGTTTTTCAATCCTTTGTGTAGATCCAGGTTTCCATCTGGTAAGAGCTACATTTTGCCTAAGAACTTCAGTTAATTTTTTATTATAATGCAGGTCTGTTAGCAACTGATTTTCTCAGCTTTTGTTTGAAGAGTCTATTCTGTCTTCATTTTTGAAAGATATTTTCACTGGGTATAGAATTCTAGGCTGATAATTATTTCTTTCAGAACTTTAAAGATATCATTCCGTTGTCTTAATGCTTGCATATTTCCTCATGAGAAATCCTAATCATTCTTATCTTTTCCTCTGGCTGCTTTTAACTTTTCTCTTTGTGACTAGTTTTTAGCAACTTGATTACAGTTTGCCCTGGTGTGGTGTGGTGTGGTGTGTGTGTGTGTGTGTGTGTGTGTGTGTGTGTGTGTGTTTATCCTATTTGGAACCCAAAGCTTCTAGGATCTGACAGTTTATAATTTTTATCAAATTTGGAAATATTTCAACCATTATTTCTTTTCTGTCCTTTCTTTCTCTCCACTACTACTGGAATTCCTGTTAAACCTATGTTAGACCAGTTTTATTGTCCCATGGGTCGTTGAGACCCTCCTTTTTTTGTCTTTTATTTCTGTGATTCATATTGAAGAGTTTCTGTTGCTTTGTCTTCAGGTCCATTGATCATTTCTTCTGCAGTATATAATTGCTATTAATCCCATCCAGTGAAATTTTCCTTTCAAATACAGTATTTTTCATTTCTAGAGATTCTATTATAAAAAACTTCCAAAAATAATAAAATCTTTAAAAAATATATGACCAGGAAAAAAATCTTCCATTTCTCTCTTCACTGTATTCATATTTTCTTTACATCCTTGAACATATGTAGCATAATTATAATAGTAGTTTTAAGGTCCTTCTCTACTAATTCCATTATATCTGTCATTTCAGAGTCTGTTTCTGTTGACTAATTTTTCTCCAGGTTATAGATCACATTTTCCTGCTTCCTTGTATGTTTAGTAATTTTTTAACTGTATATCCAGCATTGTGAATTTTACATTGTTGAGTACTGGATTTTTTTGTATTTATTTATAGAGGATCGTACTTTTTTCTGATAGACAAATTATTGTGGATCAATTTGATCCTTTTGAGGCTTCTTTTTAAGCTCATTTAGAGTACATCTTGAGTAGCCTGTACTCTAGGGCTAATTTAGCCCATTTTGAAGGAACTGCCCCTTCTGAAGTCTTCACAGATGCCCCCCTGTATTCTTTGAGGTCTCTACTTTGACCTTATGTGAACTCTAGGAAGTGTTCCTCCTACAACTTCTTAGTAATTGTTTCCTGGAAAATTTTTTCTAGATTATCTTTGTGAAGTTTTACCCTATCCATGTTCAGATTGGTAGTCATCTAAAGACTCAAGGGGACCTCTCTGCATATTTCTAGTACACTTTTAAAAAAAAATTTTTTTTTTTAAGATTTTATTTATTTGCGAGAGAGAGAATGAGAGACAGAGCATGAGAGGGAGGAGGGTCAGAGGGAGAAGCAGACTCCCTGCTGAGCAGGGAGCCTGATGTGGGACTCGATCCAGGGGCTCCAGGATCATGACCTGAGCCGAAGGCAGTCACTTAACCAACTGAGCCACCCAGGCGCCCTCTAGTACACTTTTTTTTTTATTATGTTAATCACCATACATTACATCATTAGTTTTTGATGTATTGTTCCATGATTCGTTGTTTGCATGTAACACCCAGTGCTCCATTCAGTACATGCCCTCTAGTACACTTTTTATGGCTTAGCTCCATCCCCACAATTTCTAACCACCCTGGTCCTTATGAATTCCAATCTCTGTCTCCTCTATTCAGACATTGTTAGACTCTGTTTAGATCCCCCCTCCCCTGCATCACAGTCCAAGGATTACCTCCTGGCAGAAAGCTGGGGTGATAATAAGGATCACCTCTTTTGTATTTCTTTTCTCTCAGATTAGTGTCTTGTGTTGCATATTGTCCAATATCTAAAACAAAAATATGTTTCCTTTATTTGGTAAATTTTCCAGTTGTTTCCAAAGAGAAAATAATTTCACATCCTCTTTCCCCTCACAGCCAGACGCAGAACCCTTTTACTTACCTGCCTCCATTTTTTTTCTGCCTTCATTTTTGAAGAATATTTTTGCTGGATATGAAATTCTAGATGGACAGGTTTTTTTTATTTCTGGCTCCATTTTTTATGGAAAGTCAGTCTTGTTCTTATCATTGTTTCCCTGTATATATGTCTTTGTTCTCTGGCTGCCCTTATAAATTTATCTTTGGTTTTCAGAACGTTGACCATGATGTGGCCCAGTATACTTTTGTATTTATCCTACCTGGGATTTCCTGAGTTCCTGGATCTGTGGGTTGCAGTTTTGGATATAATTTGGAAAATTCTTGGCTGGTATTTCTTGACTTTTTTTTTGCCTTATTTCCCTCTCTCCTGTCTTTCTGAAACTCCTGTTACACAGGTGTTAGATTGATTGATACTGTCCTATAAGTCACTGAAGTGCTTCTCATTTTTTAACAATTTTTTTCTCTATGCTTCAGTTTGCTTAATTTCCACTGATCTATCTTCAAGTTTACTGCTCCTTTCTTCTTTAGTATTTAGTCTATATTAACCCCATCCAATTAATCTTTTATCCCATTCCATCCAATTATTTTTTTAAATTTCTTCATTTTGAAATAGTTTTAGATCCACAGATAATTGCAAAAATAGTACAAAGAAGTCTCATGTACCCTTCATTTAGTTTCCCCCAATAATAATAGCTTATATAACTATAGCAAAATATCAAAACCAGGAAATCAACATTGGTATAATCCACAGATCTTATTCAGATTTCATCAACTTTACATGCACTCGTTTGTATGTGTGTGTATTTAGTTCTATGCAATTTTATCATATGTATAAATTGATGTAATCACTACCACAGTCAGGATGCAGAACTGTTCCATCACCACAAAGACCTCCCTTGTGCTATTCTTTTATAACTGTAGCTGCCTTCTCTTCCCTCGACTCAGTCTCTAATCCATGGAAGCCACTAATCTCTTCTTCATATCTACAGCTTTTTCATTTAGGGTATGTGATATAAATGGAACCATGCAGTATATAACCTTTTGAGATTGGCTTTTTCATTCAGCATAATTCCCTTGATGGCTGTCCAAGTTGTTCCATGCCTCAGTATTTTATTCCTTTTTATTGCTGAATAGTATTCCATGGTATACAGGTCCCATAGTTTAATCATTTATCCATTTAAGAACATTTGGGTTGTTTCCAATTTATGACTATTAAAATTAAACATTTATGTACAGCTTTTGTGGATGTAAGTTTTCATGTGTCTGGGATCAACACCAGGAATGTAATTGCTGGATCATATAAGTATAGGTTTACTTTTTTTTATTATTATGTTCAGTTAGCAGCATACAGTACTTTTTAATGAAACTGCCACTCATGCTTTCTTATTACTGTTTACATATTATATCTTTTTCCATCAGTTTTATTTCAATTTCTCTATATCATTATATTTGAAATGACTTTCTTATAGACAAAATATAATTCAGTCATTTTTTATCCATTCTACCAATCTCTGTTTTTTAATTGGTGTGTTTAATATTTTATTTTTTTTAAGATTTTATTTATTTATTTGACAGAGCGATAGAGACAGAGCACAAGTAGGCAGAGCAGCAGGCAGAGGGAGAGGGAGAAGCAGGCTTCCCGCTACCAATACAGGGCTCGATCCCAGGACCCTGGGATCATGACCTGAGCTGAAGGCAGACCCTTAATTGACTGAGCCACCCAGGCACCACAATTGGTGTGTTTAGATCATTTGCTTTTAATGTAGTTATTGATATGTTAAGACTTAAGTCTGCCATTTTATCATTTGTTTTTTGTTTGTTGCCTGTTTTTCCCTCCTGCCTTCCTCTGGATTACTTGGACATTTTTTTAAATTCCATTTTTACTTATATATAGTGTTTTTGAGTATATCACTTTGTATAGTTTTTAGTAGTTGCTTTAGGTATTAACTTACATATAATATATATATAAACACATAAAATATATATATAAAACAGTTTATTGGTATCAACATTTTGCCACTTTGAACTGTAGAAACCTTACCTGCCATTATGTCTCTTTACCTTCCTCTCTAATACAATATTTTAAAATTTTACTTTACATACATTGAAAACCACATTAGAAATTGTTATAGTTGGGTGCCTGGATGGCTCAGTTGGTTAAGCAACTGCCTTCGGCTCAGGTCATGATCCTGGATGAGTCCTGCATCAGGCTCCCTGCTCAGCAAGGAGTCTGCTTCTCCCTCTGGCCCTACCCCTTCTCATGCGTGCTCTCTCTCTCATTCTCTATCTCTCAAATAAATAAATAAAATATTTTTAAAAAAAGAAATTGTTATAGTTTTTGTTTCAACCATCAAACATAATTTTTAAAACTCAAGAGGAGAAGGAAAATGTGCTGTATTTAACCATATTTTTACTATTTCTGTTGTGCTTTCTTCCTTCTTAATGTTCTAAGATTTCTTTTATCATTTCCTTTGGCTATTTTTTTAGGGTCGATCTGATGAAAACAAATTATCTTTGTTTTCCTTCATCTGAGAATGGCTTGATTTCTCTTTCACTACTGAAGGATATGTTCACTGGCTATAGAATTTGGGGGGATGGAAGTTCTTTCTTTCAGCACTTAAAAAATATGTCTTTTCCTTCTGGCCTCCGTGGTTTTAGAGAGAAACCCATTTGCACCTGAATCATTGTTTCCATATAGGTGAGAATGTAAAGTGATGCATCATTTCTCCCTACCTGCTTTCAAGGTTTTTATTTTTGTTTTTTCTCCTTATGTTTCAGATACTTAAGTATGATGTGACTTGGAAGAGTGGATTTGGGGGGTTTATTCTTTTTAGGTTTCATTCAGCCTCTTGAATATGTAGGATGAATCTTTAACTAATCTTTAATTAAAATTAACCAAATTTGGGATTTTAGCCATTATTTCTTTGAATATTTTTTTAAATGTCATCTTCATCTTCTTTTGGTATTCTGATGACACAAATGTTTGATATTTTGTTCTTGTCCCACAGGACCCTAAGTCTCTGTTTATTATCTTTTACTCTGTTTTCTCTATGTTGTTTAGATTGGGTGATTTCTGTTGCTCTATTTTCAAATTCAGTGATGCTTTTCTTTGTCATATCCATTTTTCTATTAAGCCCATCCAGTAAGTTTTTTATTTTGATTATTGTATTTTTCAGTTCCAAAATTCCCATTCTTTATGTTTTCTGTTTCTTGGTTGATACTTTCTATTTTTTTATTGTGTTTCTAGCATGCTTGTAATTGCTTCTTGAAACATTTTTGTAATGGTTGCCTTAAAATCCTTGTCAGATAATTCTAACATGTATGTCATCTTGGTGTTAACATCTGTTGATTGTCTTCTCATTCAAGTTGAGATTTTCCTAATTCTTTGTATGATGAGTGGGTTTTTATTTGAATCTGGAGATTTGGGATCTTATTTTATGAGACTCTGGCAACTCTGAACTCTGCTCTGAATCCTCAGGCTAATAAGCCTGCAGCTATCTGCCTGAGCTCTACCACACATCACATAAAAGATATATAACTATGACTCTTAACCAGTGTAGCTCCTTTCTTTTGAAGGTTGAATTCTCTCTAGCTTCTGCCTGTTTTGAGATACTCTCTACTACCTTCAATTTATCATGATGGTTAGTCTGATAGAAACTATTCTATCATTACCAGAATTCAGAAGTCAGGACTTACTTTTCATAGTATAACTTTTGGTACCTTTTTAAGTTTTTACCATGTATGTATAACTTCTTTTAAAATGTAAGTTAATTGTTGAAATTAAAATATAAAAATTAAATGAATATGTTTATCAGACAGACCTGCTTTCATAGACCAGCTCCAGGGAGTGATCATAGTAACAATATATACTAGACAAGTTGAGAAAATTATTTTACCAGTTAGTCCCTCAGTTTCCTCACCTATAAAATACGGGATTATTGTGAGGATTAAATGTATTGGTCTACACAAAATGCTTAGAACAGTGGCTGGCATATTTAAGTAATATATATAAATATATCACTAATATATCATAAATAAAAAATACTAATATAAATTAAATTTTAGACATTATTATGGTTAATGTCAGAAACATTGGTAAAACTCACAGCCAAGGATCTGTTTCTTCTTAGTCCCTCAATACTGAGAATTTGGTCCCCAGTAAGTGCCTAATAAACTTTTAAAAAACGAACATGGTGCTGCTGTATTGGATGCTATGCAGATTTAGCCTAACAGCCCTTGCTGACACAGAGAACTCTGGAACAAAAATGCTGAAAACATATCTAAATGAACTATTATCATTTTATATGAACAAATATGAGTATAAGTAGATGAATACTAGAAATTTTATATTTGAGTTTTATATTTAGATAAGGTCATTGTACCTGACGTTCAGCAAATGATCCTCCTATTGCAGAAAGGTTTTAGGGAGGTAGGATTTAAGAACTGTTTGAATGAGAAAAGAACTTAACATTTATTAAGTACCAATTGTATCCCATGTAAGTATATCCATATGTTAGATCCTTTATATATATAGTCTCATTCATGTCTCTTAGCAGTTCTGGGAGGTAGGCATTATCCCTCATTTACCAATGAGAAAAGTAAGACTCAGAAAATAACTTGACCAGGATCGGCTAGTAAAATAGCAGAGCCAGGATTAAAACTCAAATTTTTCATATTTTGGGGCTTATCCATTTTCTCTACTTTCAATGTTAAGACCCAGGATTTTGGCATAAAGGCTACATGGGAGGAAAATAACCATCTATTAAACATCTACTGACCTGACAACATGCTATATGCATTATTTCGTTTAGTTCTCAAAGCATTATTTTATTCAATCCTCACAGTAACTCCGAGAAGGAAGTAAAATAACATTTTTTGAGCACCTACTGTGTGCCTAACACTTTAGTAGGGCTTATATAAATTACTTCACATGGTCTCCTCACAGCGCAGTGAAACCTGTATTGTCCTCACCACTAGGAGGAAACCAAGCTGAGCTTCCACCACACTTGCCTGCCTCCAAAGGCAGCCCTAAAGGACACCAGTATTTTTAAGCATTTCACAGAACACATATTCCACAAGACATGACTTTTTAGAGTCTAATCCACACAACACAAAGGTCTCTCCATACCAGAGACTTTTTAATCTTTTGGGTGGTCATGGACCCCTGATGGTCCCTCCTCCCAGATAAATGCTTGTAATTACATGCTATTGGATACAAGTTTAGAACATTCAGCAATTTCCTAAAGACCATCAATGAATGGATTCTTCGTTTAAAACAACCACCAAACAAACAAATAGAAATCTGCTCTAAAGAACAGAAATAAATCTTAGGAAACGAGAGCTTATTAATGGCTTCAGTTATTAAGTTTTACAAATCCTCTAGAACACTAACACCTATATTTGGCCATTCTATTATGTTTCACAGAGTTAAATGGTTGTCCTGTTTCTCGTGTTTTTTTAGTATTGGCAGTATTGACTTTCCTTGTGGTATAATTCTTTGTTATGGGGAGACTGTCCTATGCATTCATAGGATGCTGAGCAGCATTCCTGCCCTCTACTCACGAGATGCCAGTAGCACACTCCCCGCACAGTTTTGACAACCGAGAATGTACCCAGACATTGCCAAATGTCCCCTGGGGGGAGGCAAATCTACCCCTATTGAGAACCACTGGTTTATAGTAATTACATTTGTCACTCCTGAGTCACTGACAAGCATAAAGGGACTTAAGAATCGGACTTTTTACAAGTATATCTTTTTCTTGCTTGATTAAGCTCTCCGACAATACTTCTCAACTGGATTGAGCAAAGTGATTCATCTCAACAATTAAGTTGTTAGCTGAAGTTATAGCTTTTCTTGCCTAAGAGACCAGCAAGAAAGTTTATATAGCCATCCTGCTTTATTAATTGAATGACTGACTTGTCAAGTCATTAAGTCATTCAGGGAATATTTATTGAATGCTAACAATGTGTCATATATTATGCCAGGTGCTGAGGCTCTAGTGGTGTGCAGTGTAGCTGTGCTTCCTGCATCATGAATGTGCAATCCGGTGAGGAAGACAGACTACAGAGCAAGTTAAGAATAAGTGAAAATAATTATAAATTGTGATAACTACCATGATGGAAGCACAAAGAGTACAGAGGTAGAGAAAAATGGATGTATATAGGGTCACTAGAAAAGGCCTCTTTGAAGATGTGACATTTAAGGCTAAACTTGAAGGATGAGAAAAAGCCAGCCAGGTTAAAAATAAAACAACTAGAGGGCAAGTGTTTGAGGCAGAGTAGGCAACCATATGCAAAGACCATGAGGTAAGAAAGATTTTGGTGTGTTCTGGGTGCTGAAAGGAAGTCACTGTAACTAATGCTAGTCAGTAAGGGGCAGGGGGTATAAGGTGGAATAGGCAAGGACCAGACTGTACAGGGCCCCCGTAGGCCATGGCAAGAAGTTGGATCTCATTCTTAATAGAGTGGAAAGCTTTTAACCAGGAGGGGTGCTGTGATTCAATGTATGTTTTAAAACTAAATATTGTGTGGAGTGGGGAGGTGGCAAGAATGGAAGTATAGAGACCAATTAGGAGACTGATGACAGTTGAGAGATGATAGTGGTAGTAGTGGAGATGGAAAGAATGACCTATTTTAGAAAACACTAAAGACTCCACCAAAAAACTACTAGAACTAAATAAATGAATTCAGTAAGGTCACAGGATACAAAATCGATGTACAGAAATCCATTTCGTTTCTATGCTCTAATAATGAAGCAGCAGAAAGAGAAATTAAGAATATAATCGCATTTACAATTGCACCAAAAATAATAAAACATCCAGGAATAAACTTAACCAAAGAGGTGAAAGACCTGTACTCTGAAAACTAAAACATTGATAACAGAATTTGAAGATGACACAAAGAAATGGAAAGACATCCCATGCTCATGGATTGTAAGAAAAAATACTGTTAAAATGTCCCTACTACCCAAAGCAATCTACACATTTAATGCAATCCCTATCAAAATACCAACAGCATTTTTCACAGAGCTTTTTAAAACAAACAATCCTAAAATTTGTATGGAACCACAAAAGACTCTGAGTAGCCAAAGCAATATTGAAAAAGAAAAACAAATGGGAGGTATCACAATTCCAGACTTCAAGTTATATTACAAAGCAGTAGTAATCAATAAGTATGGTACTGACACAAAAATAGAAACATAGATCAATGGGACAGAATAGAAAGCTCAGAAGTAAACCCACAATTATATGGTCAATTAATCTGCAACAAAGGAGACAAGAATATGCAGTGGGAAAAAGACAGTCTCTTCAACAAATGGTATTGGGAAAACTGGCCGCCTACATGCAAAAAAAATGAAATGGGACCACTTTCTTACACCATACACAAAAGTAAACTCAAAATGAATTGAGGACCTAAATGTGAGACCTGAAACCATAAAAATCCTAGAAGAGAATACAGGCAGTAATTTCTCTGACATTGGCTGTAACAACATCTTTCTAGGTATGTCTGAGGCAAGGGAAATAAAAGCAAAAATAAGCTATTGGGACTACATCAAAATAAAAAGCTTCTGCACAGCAAAGGAAACAACCAACAAAACTAAAAGACAATCTATGGATTGGGAGAAGATATTTGCAAATGACACATCTAATAAAGGGTTAGTGTCCAAAATGTATAAAGACCTGCACAGAGTCTATAAAGTCACAGAAGAGAGACAATTAGTCTGATTGGGCAGGGGTGTGGGAGTCATGGAAGGTATCTTGAAGATGATGTCAAAGCTAAAGACTGAATTGAATATTAGCCAGGCATATAAATGTGTGAAAGCACAGGGGATTACAGAAACAGCAAAGGAAAGGCACACAGCCATGAAATAGCATGATGACTTTAGGGAATTATAAACAATGCAATATTACTAGAACATAAACTTTAAGGCAGGAAATGGGAGGAGATGAGACTAGATACATACTATTGACAATAACTAACAATTATTGAGCACCTGTTACATGCCAGGCAGTTTTCTAAGTGCCTTACATGGATATCTCATGTAATCAGATATGGAAACTAGGACAGAAGGATATTGGGTACCTTTCCCAAAGTTGCACACTGTCAGAGCTGAGATTCACACTGAGCAGTTTAACTCCAGAGCCCGTGCTTTTAACCACAGAAAGTGGTTAAGTGTCATGCTAAAGAACTGAGAATGTACCTGTTAGCAGTACTGAGTCATGGAAGGGCAGTGAATGGTCAGATCTATGTTTTGATGAGATGACTCATGATAAATTTAAGAGAGGCCAGGCTGGAGACTGTTGCAATACATCAGACAAGTGATGAAGAGAGTTTGAAGTAGGGATGGAGACAAGGGAAAGATTTAAGAAATTTTTAGGAAGCAGAATTAGCACAACTTGGTGATTAATTATATTCTGAGGGTAAAGGAGAAATCTAGAATGTCACCATGTTTTCTGGTTTGGATGACTAGATGATGTTACTATATGATGAATATAGGAGGAGGAGCATTAAAAGTGACCCATTTTTTACATTGAGTATTAGGTGCCAGTGGAACACCCAAGTGGATCCTAACCAAGATGCAGTTGGATATGAGTTTGAAGTCCAGGGGATAAGTCATGACTGGATATAGATCTGAGTATTACAAGCATGTGGTTAAAACCAGAAAGTAAATGAGATTACCCATGGAGAATGTGTAAGGAGACCATAGGGCCAATGGAGGAATCTTGGAGAATTTCAGGGTTTAAGGGACCAGCAAAAATGAGCTCACAAAGAAGACTAAAAGTATGTTAAGGATCAGCAGTAAAACACAAATTAAAATCATGGACTCTGGACCCAGTCTGTGATTTTATATCCTCCAGGCTCTGCCACTTACCAGCTGTGTGACTTTAGGCAAGTTACTTCACTTCTCTAAGCCTTAGTTGTTTAAGGATTAAATGTACATGTAATGCATGCAAAGCCCTTAGAATAGTGTCTAATAAACACATAGTAAGTATTAGCTAATACTTACAGGAAGAAAACCAGAGTAGAATCATGCAAACCAAAGTTGAAAGTTTAAAAGATGGAGAGAATTCTGAGCCATGTCAGATGGCCTTGATGAGAGGAATTTCAATACAGTGGAAGGGGCAGAGGTGAGACAATAGTAGTTTGAGTGGTAAATAGAAGGTAAAGAAAATAACAGCAACATGCAGGGCTAACTCTTTCAAGGAGCCTGCTGTTTAAGAAAAACTCTCAAGTGGGGCGCCTGGGTGGCTCAGTTGGTTAAGCGACTGCCTTCGGCTCAGGTCATGATCCTGGAGTCCCGGGATCGAGTCCCGCATCGGGCTCTCTGCTCGGCAGGGAGTCTGCTTCTCCCTCTGACCCTCCTCCCTCTCATGCTCTCTGTCTCTCATTCTCTCTCTCTCAAATAAATAAATAAAATCTTTGAAAAAAAAGAAAAACTCTCAAGTGAAGTAGAAATATGTATAAGGATGCTCATCTCAGCTTTTTTGATAGAAAAACACGAAACTGCCCCAAATGTCCAGGAGTGAGGGGATGAGAGGTCAATAGTGGGATTGGGGAAAATCGTAAATATTGTAACAGTAATTGAGAATAGAAGGAGCTGAGCAGAGATGAGTAAAAGGATAATGAAGAAGCTTGGAAAGTGCATCTCAAGTTCAAAACCGATTGGTGATACCAGTCTATCCAGTGTTAGTCTCCTTCAGTGGTGACAGGACAGAGAAGACAAAGTGCAGAAGTTGATCTGGAGTGGGGATTATGCCAGACAGATGAGGCAAAAAGAGGTTCAAGTATATAATCATGTGTTGGCCTCACATGTGGATGTGAGGCCAAAAGGAGGCAGACAAACCAGGAGGAAGTAGGGATCAGTGCACTGGGGTGTCTCTGTGAGAGATCAGAAAGCAGAATGGGGTGAAAGCACAAGAAAATTGATGGGGCCAGAAGTTGGACTCAGTGTAAGATATTGGAGGCAGCGTGGTAGAAAGGGCATAGATTTTAAAATCAGACAGACTGGAATTTGAATTGCAGCTCCAATTTGAATTACTTACATGACTTTAGACAAGCTCCTTGACCTCTGTAAACTTGTTTCCTTATGTGTAAAATAAGTATAATGACATCGAGCTCAGAAAAACTGGCACATGGACATGATTCAGTAGTTGTTAGCCCCCTTTTCTCCCACTCAGCATTTATTGGGCACCAATTATGAAACATTGTTTTCTGGGGACACCAAGATAAAGGTCACTTCATGTCCTTTTAGGGACTCATGATTTAGCAGAAGTGACAAAAATACAAAGAGGTAAATAACAATACAATGTAACTGATAAATTATAGCTTCAGTTACTGTGTACAATAAGAGCAGTACAAACACAGAGCTGTGGGAACAAAGTGAAGATGTGACTAATAGTGCCTGATGGAGTGAGGGAAGTCTTCCCTGCAAAGCAATTCACAAACCCAATTTTTCGTTCTAATGTTGCTTGAAAGGAAGTAGCAGCAAATGGGGAGATGACACTTTAAGGGGGAAAAACAAAGAAGCTTTTGCTTTTATTTTCCTAGACAGTATTCCAAGGGGCAACAGGTTCAAGGGAAGTGTTTATTCAAGGAAAATGACCTGTGCAGGTCTGTTAACTGATAAGTAGTATGTAATGAAGTGAGAGAATTTAAGGTGATGGAGAGGAAAGGAAATAATCAAGAGTTCAAGGTTCCAGAGGAGCTAAAATCTGGAACCCACATTAGGGATTTACTCATGGACAGGATACAAAATAGCCCTTTCTCTAAAATGAGGAGAAGGAAAAAAATGATAAAAATAGACATAGATAATTTGCATCTAAAAAGAGGAAAGAAGTCAATTTGTGGAAATCGTGTTCTATCTATCTTATTCTTTATAAACCAAGAATATGTGCTTAATATGTTCCAACAACAAATTTAAGGCGCTAATTCCTACAATTAATGGACTTGCCAACTGTTGGTGAAATGGAAGCAACAGAAATAGACCCTCCAAACCCTGCCCTCTGCACATGGAAAAAGGGGGTGCTGACCGCTGCAGCAGCCAAGAGAGGACTGTGACAGGGGGCAGCAACCTCTTCTCACTTGCTTTCACCTTCAGTTCCTAAGTGACTACATGAAACCTTATTGCCCATTCTAGTCTTTTTTTTTTTTTTTTTTTTGCTCCAGTCCACTTACATGCACACCACATGAAGTAATTTTCCAACCTGAATTTTGCCCACTTATGAATAGAATTGGCAGCACACACAGCAGCTGTGCTGGCTAATGGACCCAAAAGCATTTGGCTGCATTGTGCTCTCTCCTAACCTTTGCAGCCAGTGACTCCCCTTTCTGGGATACTATCCCACAGTTACTTCTCACTGGTGTGTACCTCCAGGAAGCAGACTTTCTAAAAGGAGGCTTGCTAGCCGTGATATGGAGCTAGCATCTCTGCCTAGCCCCACTAAGAACATAGTAGGGGGTAGGCCCAGGCACTGGGAATTTTTCCAGCTGCTTTATGCCCCAAACCTCTTCAAATTGCACCATTTAATAAAGTCAGAGGAATTAATTAAAACTGCATTGTAGACGCCTTTAGTTAATTGCTGCTTTCTTGCTTCTGCTCTAAGCACATGCCAAGGTAACAAAATGTCTGTACAAATTGGAACCAGACTCCTTGTCCTTTTACTATTAACGTGAAAGATGTCTGCATTTCCTGCTAGATCACATGTTGGCCCTGTAAACTTTAGGACTCTTTTTTTATAACCAGGAAAAAATTCCAAGGGAGGAAGAGTATCCCTGTAAGGAGATAGAGTTTCTGCCAAGGTGACAAAGAAAACAATTTCTCCTTAAGGGAGTACAATAGAGGATGAGGGCCCAGGAAGGTGAAGAGACTCTGTTTCTTTAAAGGGAATTGACAGAGCTCACTGAGAAAAAGCAAAAAAGAAAGGAAACTAACAGTTATGGGACACCTACTATATGCCAGGTACTGTGCTGGATGTTTTCACAGGCCTTATTTCATTTAAACGTCACAACAACCTTGTGAGGTATTTATCTACATTTATAGAAAACTGTGTCTCAAAGAGGTTAGCCGGTTGGCCCACGGTGACACTCCTAGTGAGTGAGTAGTAGAGGGAAATAAAGATCTACAAAGATACTTGGACAAGAGAATAGATCCCTGTTACCCCCATTTTGAAACTAGAGGATTAGTTGTGTTTTTTTTTTTAAGATTCATTGTGTCAGTGGGCAGCACTTCTCAGTTCCTGTAGTGACCTTAGACTGGAAGGTTAATCATCATTTATAAAAAGGAACTAGCATTCTTTGGTCACTTTGATTACTTCCCTCTTGTCTCCATGTTCATTCTCTCAAATCCTCCAAGCTGATCTTCCAAATACTCACTTCCTCAACTAATTAACATATATTCTCTATTCTTTCTATTCATTTGTTGGTTCATTATTTGACCAACAATCATTTATTAAATGACTACTATGTGTCAGCATTCTTCCAGGTGCTAGAAAAGCAAAAATGAAACCCAGTTTCCACTCTAGAAAGATTCACAATCTAAAGGGGGCCACAGGCATTGAAACATTGGTTTAAAACCTATTATAGAGAGCAGTGGTAGATCCAGGTTTTGTAGGTCTGAAGTACACACAGTTTTTTGGGGGGAGGGGAATGGGGGTGCTATTTAGGAAATAGACATAAAATTAGGTATTTAGAATGATAAGAGAAACTGCAACAACTTAAACATTTTTTAAAGCTGAAAGATACTACAAACCTCACAAAAGCCAAAACCATTCTAACATATGTCATATTAATTAAATGTGTGATGCAACTGCAGTACTTTTCTCCTACATTTTCTTAGCTGCATGTGTTTTTGTAATGTTATTTTCAATAGAAAGAATAGAAAGATAATTCAATCATTCCTTTAGCATGCTTGATCAAAATTTGTTCTTTTATTATTAATAGATGTATTAATGTGCCCAGGCTGCCATAACAAAATACCACAGAATGGGTGGTTTAAACAACAGAAATTTATTTCCCACAGTTCTGGAGGCTAAGAAGTCCCAGATCAGGGTCCAGCAGGGTTTGGTTTCTGGTGAGTCTTTCATGGCCTTTCCTCTGAGTGTACATGGTAAATGAGGGAGAGAAAGTAAAAGACCTCTCTTTTACTTCTTAAAAAACCACCAATCCAGCTGGATTAGGGCCCCACCTTTATGACCTCATTTAACCTTAATTATCTCCTAAAGGCCTTATCCAAATACAGTCACACTGGGAGTTAGGACTTCAGCAGATGAATTTGTGAAGGTGAGAGGGGGACACGATTCAGTCCATAGCAGATGGAATGCATAAAACATGTGACTATACACACAGCCATACCCTGTGTAATACTGCTGGAAGATTTGGATCCTTAAAAAACAGGAATTATGATCAATTCTATGTTGTACAATTTCCATGAGAAAAGAAAAAAATCACAGTTTGTTTATTATAATGTATTGACTATATTTTTGAAAGGAGAAAACTTTCATTTTGACTAGGCATCATTAAAAAACAAATCCTCCACTTAAAATTTAAATGCAATGATTAGAAGAATTTTCCAAAGACTAACTTTGGACTTTGTACATTTCAAACACTATGTACAAACACTATGTACATTTCAAACACTATTTCAAACTCTATTACCCAATATGTCAAAGACCAAGCACTATAGAATACATTCACATCACAATACTGCTTTTGGCTGTGTCATTTTTGGGTAAAGATGTTAGGTGAATCAGGACACTGGGCTAGAGGAGCATCCCTGAAGCCATTCCCATACCATTAGCAATACATTAACTGTACACATAAGTTACTGTGAACCACATAAATATATCCCACTAATCCCACACTAAATCTATCTACAACTCAACTTCCTCTTAGCTACTCCAGTGCCACCCAATACAAAGGGGAAGTCTGATAGAGGAAAACAGTCTTAACCAAATGTGGTTAAGTATCTTACTTTGCAAATTAGAAAGAACATATTTGTAAAAATAATGTTAGGGCCCTTCCCAGGACCTTGGAAGGGGTCTGTCCAAGTGAGGGGCTTTGAAGATTTATGATTAGCTTCATCATAAATTAGCCTCCAAAGAAAGATATATTCAGATTTCCTTAGGTGATCAGCAAAAGCTTCACAAGGGAGGTGATATTTGAGTTGGATCTTTAAAGGTACTTAAGAGAAAGGACATTTCAAGACAAGTGATTGCATGTAAAAAGCTACAGAGGAGTTAAAGAACACATGGTCTTGGGGAAATATAAATAGTTTACTCCATCTGTAGGGCATCTGTGGGAATGGTGGGAGATGAAGCAGCAGAGGCAGACCTGCAATTGAAAAATATCAGATTTGGAAAGTCATGGAAAGCCCTGCTTACATCCTTTCCTAAGCTATCTTAAGTTCTCTGATCCTCATTGGGAGGAAGAAATTAGTTTTATCTGTTCCTATTATGGGTGTAATAGAATAAGACAGAAAATCAGGAAAGATAAAGAACTCAACACTACCATCAACCTAGAGGATCTAATTGACATTTATGGAACATACTACCCAAGAACAGCAGAGTACACTTCTTTTCAAGCGCTCATGGAACATATACCAACATAGATCATATAAAAAATGATGGGGGCGCCTGGGTGGCTCAGTTGTTAAGCGTCTGCCTTCGGCTCAGGTCATGATCCCAGGGTCCTGGGATCGAGCCCCGCATCGGGCTCCCTGCTCCGCAGGAAGCCTGCTTCTCCCTCTCCCACTCCCCCTGCTTGTGTTCCCTCTCTCGCTGTGTCTCTCTCTGTCAAAATAAATAAATAAAATCTTAAAAAAAAAAATGATGAAATAGGCAACCCCAAGGTACCATCACCCCCCACAGAAATATAGAGAAGCAAACAGAAACTGTCAGAAACAACTTTGTCAGAACCCTAGAAAACAATAAAAAATTTATAAGCAACCAAGCAAATGCTAGATCAAAGAAAAGTCAACTTAAAAATGATAAGAAACCACAGTGTGTTACCACTTTATACCCCATCTTAATGGCTGTTATTTTAAAAATTGGGAAATAACAAGTGTTGATGATGATATGGAGAAATTGGAACTCTTGTTCATTGGTGGTGTGAATATAAAATTGTATATCTGCTGTGGAAAACATCTTTATGGTTCCCCTAAAAAATAAACAATTGGGGCACCGGGGTGGCTTAGTCAGTTAAGCGTCCCTCAGGTCATGATCTCAGGGTTGTGGGATTGAGCCCCACATGGGGCTCTGTGCTCAGCTCAGAGTCTGCTTGTCCCTCTCCCTCTGCTCCTCCCCATCTCTCTTTCTCTCTCTCTCTCTCTTTCTCTCAAATAAATAAATAAAATCTTTAAAAATTAAAAAAAAAAAAACAGAATTACCGTATGATCCAGCAATTCCACTTCTAAGTATATACGCCAAAGAAGTGAAAGCAAATATCAATGTTATTTGATACAGCATTATTCAAGAAAGCCAAAAGGTGAAAACAACCCACATATCCATCAAAAGATGAATGGGTAAACAAAATATGGTATATGCATACAATATTATTTTATTCAGCCTTAAAAAGGAATGAAATTCTAATACATACTATAGCATAGATGAACCTTAAAAATATTATACTAAGTGAAATAAACCAGACTCAAAATGGCAAACACTGTATGCTTCCACTTATAACACATACTTAAACTAGGCAAATACAAAGAGATAAAAGGTAGACTATAGGTTACTGGGGGTTGGGGGTGGGAGAAATAAGGAGTTATTGTTTCATGGGTATGTAGCTTCTGTTTAAGATGATGAACAATTCTGGAAATGCATAGTGGTGATGATTTTACAGTATTGTGAATGTACTTAATGCCACTGAACTGAACAATTCCAAATGGTAAAAACAAAACAAAACAAAAAAGATTTCAACAAAGGTTTGGAAGATACAGTTGAAGAAATCTCTAAGAAAGAAAAAAAACTAGAAGGTAGGAAAAATGAGAAATAGAAAAGAGAAAAATAAGAAAATTAGAGAATCAACCTATGAGGTCCAACATTCAATAAGAATAATTCCTGAGAGAAAGAAGAAAATTAGGGGAGGAAGTTATCAAAGAAGTAATTTTAAAAATCACCCCAAACCTAAGGACACAACTTTCCAGACAGACAGGGCTCATTCATTGGTTGCCTACACCATGAAGAAAAAAAGATCTCAAGACACAGCATTATAAAACTTTAAAACAAAGAGGGAAAAGAAGCTATCCTAAAAGCAAGAGCTTCCAAGGGGAAAGTTTCACATTAAAAGTTCCAGAAATCAGAATGGCTTTGGACTTATCAACAATACTGAAAGCTTGAAGACACTGGACCAGTGCCTTTAACACTAAAGAGAAAATGATTCTCAACCTTGAATTCTATACCCAGCCAAACTACCAAACTACCAAATCAGTTGCCAGGATAGAATATAAACATTTTCAGGAATGCAAGGTCAGGAACTTTGGAGTAAGTGTCCAACAAAATGAGGGCAATAAATCTGGAAAAAAGGAAGACACACGATCCAGGAAACAGGATCCAATGCAGAAGAGAACAGCAGGAATTTCACAAGGTGATAGTAAAGGGAAACTCCCAGATACCAGCTGTGCAGAAGGCCTAGAAATCAAACAGTCCAGATGGGAGAGCTCCAAGGGAAAGGCTTTGAGGAGAAAATGGGATTTACAAATTGCCTGGTGTAGTCGACAGTACTGAGAGGAATAATACAGTTTTGTCATAGTGTTGCATGAGTTAGGAATAAGTACATAGAAATGGATACACATTAGTGATGAGTACATAGAAAGCTAAGCAACATATGAGGTAATTATTAATTCCAGAGGTGAGGTAATTATTAATTCCAGAAAAAAATTTTCCAAGGAAGAAAAAGTAGTCATACTATAGCACATGGCTCAGCTCTGACAGTATTTGTTGTCACCATAATTTAAACATTGAATGTTAATTTAGCCAAGAATTCTGAGATAATTAGAGAGTATGAGACAAGGTGAAATGTGTATAGATGGATGTGGAAGACAGTAGTAAGACTGAATCGTAGTCCTCCAGAGACGGGAGCCAGTAGAGCATATCAAAAATTGAAAAATAATTGGCAACCTTCTTGTGTTATTTCAACAATACTAGGAGAAGCTAAAAGAGTGAAAAGTGGCTTTTCTGGGGAGTGGAAATTGGAAATGGGGAGGGATAAGGTAGAGAATTGCTGTTTGTCATCATAAGACTTAGGTAATGTTTGACTTTGTAAACTATGTGCATGTTATTAAACTACTTTGCTCAAAATACAATTTAAGTTCAGGGTCAAATCTAAAGGTGTACCGTGTAATCCTAGTCCATATGCAATGCCCACTATGATAAACTACTAAAGGAAAAAAAAAAAAAACAGCTCATGGTACAAATAAAAAGATACCTAATTTTTTTTAATGGTAGGAAAGCTTTCTGATATTTTTCTTTGCCCCTGTCCCATTCCCACCCTGGCTGGGCAGCAGTCTTGAAAACAGTAGCCCATGTTCCTCATGTGGGACATGGTTTTAGAGGGAATAGAGTACACCTTATTTGAAAATTATTGTGTAAATATATTCTAATCTGTCAAGGATTACCTGAATGACAGACACCGGGCACTTATCTGTTGTCCTAACTTGGAACTCAGGCCAGAAAAGTGGCAGGCATTGCTTGGAAACATCTTAAGGTAGATGAACAATCCACAGATGCCTGAGGGAAAAGATTACAATTGAGACATGCAATAGACAACCTGAGGCCTGGAAGGAAAAACCAAGGAGTGTTTCTTTGAAAATTAAGGCCATCAAAAGCACCTGTGTGTATGGAAAAATGCCCAGGGCAGCTAGCATGCTCAGGAAAGACCTAAGAGAACCTTAAAAGACTGGAAAGGGTATTTTGTTTGTTGGTCTATCTTTTAAACTCCTAGAATTCCAGGAAATCTCTGCACTAACAATTCAGTAGAAGCTTCAGGCACAAGATAGAATCAGTGAAGCTGAAGATAGGACAACTGAAATTATCCAGTTCAAGGTTCAGAAAGAAAAAAGAATAAAGAAAAGTGAACAGAGCCTAAGGGACCTGTGGGACACCGTCAAGGGGAACAACATATAAATCATGGGAATCCCAGAAGGAGAAGAGAAAAAGGAAGAGTCAGAAAGAATATTTGAAAAAATAATGGCTGAAAACTTCCCAAATTTGATGAAAGACACTATCTACACATCCAAGAATCTCAATGAACTCCAAGTAGGATAACTCAAATAGATCTAAAACAAGACCTATTATAATCAAAGTTGAAAGACAAAGACAAATAGAGAATCTTGAAAGCAGCAAGAGAGAAGCAACTAGTCACATACAAAGGATCTTCAATGAGATTAAGAGCAGATTTCTCATTGGAGACCATGGAGGCAAGAAGACAATTAGATGACATATTTTAAAACACCAAAAGAAAAAAAAAAACTGTCAACCAAGAATTCTATATTCAGCAAAATTCTCCTTCAGAATTGAGGAAGGAATTAAGACATTCTCAGATAAACAAAAGTTGAGGAAGTTCATTACCACTAGAGCTGCCCTAGAAGAAATGCTAAAAGAAGTCCTTCAGATTAAAATGAAAGGACACTAGACAGTAACTTGAAGCTATATGAAGAAATAAAGATCTCTAATAAAGGGAACTACATGGGCAATTATAAAGGCTAGTATTATTATATTTTTGGTTTGTAAGTCCACTCTTTGTTTCCTACATGACTTAGACAAACACATAGAAAATACCTATAAATCTATGTTATTGAACACACAATATATAAAGATGTAAATTGTGACAATAAGGAAGGGGACAGAACTGAATAATAGCAGAGTTTTTATATGCTATTGAAGTTAAGTTGGTATCTATTTAAACTAGAGTGTAATAAATTTAGGATGTAAAATTAGGATGTTAAATGGTAATTACAAAATAAATGTGTTTTTAAAATGAAAATGAGAAGACAAGCAAAAAGTTCACTACAAATAATCAATTAAACATAAAAGAAACCAGTAATGGAGGACATAAGAGACAAAAAGGTATAAGATAAACCTATAAGATAAAACAAATAACAAAATGGCAGAAATCCTTCCTTATCAGTAAATACATTAAATGTAAATGGATTAAAGTCTCCAACCAAAAAGCAGAGATTGCACAAAGTGAATTTGAAAAAGAAACATGGTCCAACTATATGCTGTCTATGAGAAACTCACTTTAGATCCAAAGACACAAGTAGGTTGAAAGTGAAAGAGTGAGGAAATTTTTCATACAAATATGGTAACCAAAAAAAGCTGAGGTGGCTATACTAATACCAGACAAAATAGAAGTTAAGTCAAAAGCTATTACATGAGACAAAGAAAGATATTATATATTGATGAAAGGATCCATTCATCAGGAAGATATAACAATTATAAACCTATGTGCACCATACAGCAGAACTCCAAAAAATAGAATGCAAACATTTACACAATTGAGAAGAGAAATAGTTATAGTATAATAGTTGGAGACTTCCAATACACCACTTTTGAAAATGGATAGAACATCTAGACATAAGAGCAATAAGGAAATAGAGGACTTGAACAGTATTTTAAACCAATTAGAGTAAACAGATATATAGAGAGCAATTACCCTCAACAGCAGCAGAATGCACATTATTTTCAAGGGCACATGAAACATTCCCCAGGATAGACCATATGTTAAGACACAAAACAAGTTTTAATAAATTTAGGAAGATTGAAATTATACAAACTTCTTCTCCAACCACAATGGAATAAAGCTAAAACACAACAACAGAAGGAAAAGTAAAAAGTTCAAAACTATGCAGAAATTAATCAATGCAATCTTAAAACAACCAATGGATCAAAGAAGAAAACACAATGCAAATTATAAAATACTTTGTGATGAATGAAATTGAAAATACAACATACCAAAACTTATGAGATGCAGCAAGAGATAATCAGAGGGAAATTTATACCTGTAAATGTCTACATTAAAAAGAAGACCTCAAATCAATAACCTGTCTTTACACCTTGAGGAATTAGAAAGAGATAACTAAATCTAAAAAAGGAAAGAAACAACAAAGATTAGAACAGAGGTTAAAGGAAATAGAAAATATAAAAACAATACAAAGAATCAACAAAACCAAAAATAGGTTCTTTGAAAACAGCAGCAAAATTGGCAAACGTTTTGCTAGGTTGATAAAGAAAAAAAAGATAAGATGCAAATAACTAAAATCAGAAATGGAATTAGGGACTACCAACCTTACAAAGATTAAAAAAAAAAGAGTATAAGAAAATACAATTAACAATTGTATGCTAACAAACTAGCCTAGATGATATGGACAAATTCTTAGAAACAAATTACCTACACTGACTCAAGAAGAAATAAAATATCTCAGGAAACTTTTAACAAGTAAAGAAATTAAATTAGTAATGAAAAACCTCCCAACAAAGAAAAGTGCAGGACAGGATGGCTTTACTGGTGAATTCTATGAAACATTAGAAGAATTAACAGCAATCCTTCTCAAACTTTTTCAGATAATTGAACATGATGGAATACTTCCCAACCCATTCTATGAGGCCAAATTTATGTACAGGTTTAATACAATTCCTACCAAAATTCCAGCATGTGTTTTGAAGATACAGACAAGATTATTATGAAATTTATATGGAAAAACAAAGGAACTAGAATAACTAAAACAATTTTGCAAAAGAAGGATAAAGTAGGAGGAATCGCTCTACCAATTTAAAGACTTACTATTTACCTACAGTAATCGAGACTGGTATTGGCAAAGGAATAGACACATCAAAAGAACAGAATAGAGATCCCAGAAATAGACCCACACAAATACAGCCAACTGACTTTTGATTAAGATCCAAAAGCAATTCAATGGAGGAAACACAACCTTTTCAATAAATAGTGCTAGAGTAGTTAGACATCCATCAGCAAATTGGTAAATTTAGTTTAAGAAGAAGTAGAAATTTGTTGTACTGCCTTTGTAGCTTTTCCATGGATCTGAAAGTTTTCAAAATAAAAAAAAAATGGGAAGAGACATGTAAAATATACTGCAATTAAATTAATTTACAGCAGAAGAATATGCCTGCCAGGTAACCACAATAGTCTTATCTATTCTAAGGGCATTTCTTTCCCAGGATCAAGGGACCTAGTAAGTCAAAGGGTTACTTGATAAGCATGGATTCAGAATGAAGGAAGTGGAATAGTAAAGACCATAAATAGAGAGGACTGTTTCATAATTGAGTCTACATCCTTAGGGACCACAGTATGTCTGTCTGTCATATGGGTGGTCCACCCAGCTCCCTCTGCTTTCCAGCCACTGAACAGTGCATACACTTCTCTCTTCCATCCCTCCCCCTACTCTGCATAGCGAGGAATGGGGACTGCTGGACAAACAGTAACCTATCTTCACTATCTAATTCCTCTTTTACAAATAACTCATACACCACCTTTTTGTAACATATTATTCTTTAGACAGTTTACAGTAAAGCTGATTAGGTTGCAGCTTTCTTTGAATACATTCTGATCCTGCAGATATGCCCTGATCACCTTAATTACACTTGGATATTTCACAAGTCTTCATCAGTAACACATCTACAACCATGTCTTTGTGTTATTTCACTCAAAGAGTCATTCTAAGCCAATCTCCAAATTTCTGGGCCTTACTGCAGGCTAGACTTCGACTACATTTATTTCTTTAGTTTGATTTATTTTGCCAAGGTCCCATCATAGACAGGTTTTTCCCCCCAAGGTATTGACAATATCACTGCTTCTTTTGGTGTCTTTGTCACTATTCTACAACTGTATTTTTATAAGCAGTATGAGCTAGAGAAGTTATAATAGATAAAATGATAAAATTAGATAATATATAAGAAAGTGCTTTGAAAGTGAAAAGCACTGAACAAATATAAGATTATTATTCCTATAGGGGTGCCTGGGTGGCTCAGTCGTTAAGCGTCTGCCTTCCGCTCAGGTCATGATCCCAGGGTCCTGGGATCGAGCCCCACATCGGGCTCCCTGCTCCACGGGAAGCCTGCTTCTCCCTCTCCCACTCCCCCTGCTTATGTTCCCTCTCTCGCTGTGTCTCTCTCTGTCAAATAAATAAATAAAATCTTTAAAAAAAGAAAGATTATTATTCCTATAATGTAATAGGTGAAGTCACTGGCTGCTTCAGGCTGGACCTCATAGGAGAACAGCACTTGGGGATACTCTGGCCAGTCTGCTCTGTAGTTTTGCCATGTCACATTTCTTTTTCATTCCTATTTTCAGTCCCCTCCTGGGATGATGAGTCTCTGGGTAATGAGAGAATGGGCAACCAAAGCCACAGAGACTGATTTATAAAGCAGACTTCAAGGTGGTCATTTATAATGAGCAGTATATCAGGCCAGACACGGCTTTCATCATCTGCATAAGGCCCTCCTGGCTGCTGGGTCATTCCAGTCATGAAACCAGTTATAGACCAGAAAGCTGCTTGGTAAACACATAGTTAGAACCGAAGGGATTGGGTGTTCTCCAAATTTTTTTTTAATCAAACTTATGTACCAGAGAAATTGCCCTCCTCCATACTAGGAACAGTTCTGTCTACAAAAGCAAAGAAGCCATTGTTCAGAAATAGACAGCCCTCTCTGTGGTCATTCCTGGAAACGCACTGATAGCTTTTCTCTCCTCCGCCCATCTCACTTTGCCAGTCATCTAAAGCATCTGTCTTTACAGCATTAGCTCAAAGCAGTCATGTTACAGTTTCCCACATTACAGTTTATCTCAACATTAGTAACATTTTAGGGTGATCATTTTGGGGCACCTTAATGTCTCCATTTCCCAATATACAATGGGTAACTGTGGCAGACAGGCCCCATGGGTCACCACTTCAAAATTTGTTCATCTAACAGTGCCACAAAGAAACTTATGTTTTACTCAAGTTTATTCATCAATTTTCCCCATCTCATACATAGCCAAAGCACACTCTAGTGCCTTTGGTAATATTACCAAAATACCAGCCTATTGCTATGGTGCAAAATTGTGGGTGCTACCTGCAAGCAAGAAGAAATATCTACAGGTCTGTACCCAGCACCAATTGTTTGGGAACCAGAAATCTAGGCTGCTAAAGTTCAAAGGGAGGTGAAAAAAACTGAAGCTTAGAAAAGGTAAATAATTCACTAAAATAGTATATATGAAAGTGTCTTAACACAAGGCCTGACACATGGTAGGTTCTCAATAATAGTTTGTAAAAAGAAATGAGCAAATTGTCCAAGATGTCACAAACAGTGAGTAGCGGGGCCGAAACTCCTGCACCTAGTTGTTTATCCTCTAACAGAGTGCCTCAAATGTCATCTTTAAAAATACTTTGCTTTTCACTGGTGCAGCCACTCTGGAAAACAGTATGGAAGTCCCTCAAAAAGTTAAAAATAGAGCTATGCAATGACCCAGCAATTGCACTACTAGGTATTTATCCAAAGGATACAAACATAGTAATTCAAAGAGGCACATGCACCCTAATGTTTATAGAGGCAATGTTCACAATAGCCAAACTATGGAAAGAGCGTAGATGTACATTGACAGATGAATGGATAAAGAAGATGTGGCCTACATATATGGAATATATATATATATGGAATATATACCGTATGTGTGTGTGTAACGGAATATTACTCAGCCATCAAAACGAATGAAATCTTGCCATTTGCAACAACGTGGATGGAACAAGAGGGTATTATGCTAAGCGAAATAAGTCAGTCAGAGAAAGACAAATACCATATGATTTCACTCATATGTGCAATCTAAGAAACAAAACAGATGAACATGGGGGAAGGGAAGGAAGAATAAAATAAGATGAAAACAGAGAGAGAGATAAACTATAAGAGACTCTTAACTCTAGGAAACAAACTGAAGGTTGCTGGAGAGGAGGTTGGTGGGGAGATGGGGTAACTGGGTGATGGGCATTAAGGAGGGCACAGGATGTAATGAGCACTGGGTGTTATATGCAACTGATGAATCACTGAATTCTACCTCTGGAAACTAATAATACAGTATATATTAATTAAAATTTTTTTAATTTAAAAATATTTTGCTTTTCATCCTACTTTTAAGAAGCATTTTGTAGGGGCGCCTGGGTGGCTCAGTCGTTAAGCGTCTGCCTTCAGTTCAGGTCATGATCCCAGGGTCCTGGGATCGAGCCCCACATCCGGCTCCCTGCGCTGCGGGAAGCCTGCTTCTCCCTCTCCCACTCCCCCTGCTTGTGTTCCCTCTCTCACTGTGTGTCTCTCTCTCTCTCAAATAAATAAAAAAAATCTTTAAAAAAAAAAAAGAAGCATTTTGTAAGGAAGCGCAGAAGATAGTGTCTGTGCTCTTGTTGCGCTGTGGACTGGAACTTGCTGACTTCATTGTCATAGTAACTCCTTAGAGCCTTCTCTGAGCCCCTTCTTATGAGCCCTCAGAGCCCTTTGATTAAATTCTGTCTTTTATCATCGTTTGCACTTCCTTCTCTCTTATTTCTGGTTTCGTGAATATTAATTCTTGAAGTGTACATTTACTCATCTTTATATCCCCAACAGTGAGTGCCTAGCATAGAGCCTGGCACATAGTAAGTGCTCAATAAATTTCTGGTGAATTGAACTGAATTCCACTGGCCCTAGCTTCTGTGATTCTCCATGAATTGGTCCCTGAGCCCTCTGTCTCCTGTCTCCAATTCCTTTTAATAGTTTATAGTACAAGCTGGGTGAAACTAGATATGCTATTCTCAAAATCCAATGGAACTCTTTTCAAAATCACTCTTCCTCCCCATTTCTTCACTATGTCATTTTTGGTGAACTCTGCTTCCATCACCTTCCATCATTCATTTATTTGTTCACTCACAAATGTTCACTGACCTCTCATTTTGTGCTGGACACTGGAGATACAATAGTAAAGTAGACAGAAGAGTCCTGCCTTTTAGAACTTGTAATCTCCTGGAGATCAATAGTACACAAATAATAATTACAGATTGTGATAAGTACTAAGAAGAAAATAAACAAATGATACAGAGATCAGGGTTGACGTCTCTGAGGGGATCAAATCTAGGTCTAAAGTACCAAAGATGTAAAGAACCCTGCCAGACAAAGCTGCATTCCAGGGGAACGGTCATGTGACTGAGGTGTATTGAGTGAGGGGCGAGCAAGGTAGGATGAGGTCAGAGAGGCAGGCAGGAGCCACGCCATTTGGGAATCTTGTTGGTCTAGGGAAGGAGTGTGATCTGACTCTAAGTGCAGTGGAAGCCAATGAGTTTTTAAACAGAGGAGTAACATAATTTAACTGACATGTTTAAAAGATGATGCTAACTATTGTATGAAATCCAAATAGTGTGGGAACAAGACAGGGTGCAGGGAGAGCACTGCGAAGACTAATACAGTGGTCCAGGTGAGAACTGCTGGGGTCTGGACTAAGGAGGTGGCAGTGAAGATGGAAAGAGTGATCCAAGAGATACATTTGAAGTAGAATTGACAGGATTTGCTGATAATTTAAATATGAAACCTCTTTGTTTTACTGGTTAAGAAGATAAGGTACAGAAAGGCCAATTTGATAGGGAATAATTTTTGTACTATAACAACACTGATTATCTAACACCTGGTCTCATGTTCATTCTCTGCATCCATTCTATTTTTCATCGTTTTCAGCAATTCTCACTACCGTAGTGTCTTCTCTCATATGGAATCATTCACCAAATCCATCCCCCTCCTTTTCTGTATCTCCCTAAACCTCTCGCCTATGCTTGCCATGCCCAGACTGCTCTGGGTTAATGTGACTGCCTTCTGGTTGGCCTTGCTGCCTCCATTCAGCCTTGCAGCGTGGGTCATTTTTTATGGCTTCACTTCAACTGTGTCTCTAATAACTCTCCACCAACTCCCTACTCATTCACATGAAAACTCAGGCTTTGGGCAGTGGTTTCACGGCACTTCTCCACCTAGCACTACCCAACCCTTCCTTTTTGCTCTTGTCCCCCACTATAACCCAGCCCACCCCTTCAATTGTAGCCTTTTTGTAGATATCCCTCCCACCTCTGAGCTTTTAGGCCAGCTACTTTGTATATGAAATTCTCTCCTTTTTTCTGTTCTTTCTTCTTGACTAGCACAGTCAGATATTTTTCCTGAATCATTTCAATCATCCAATCTTTATTTCACCAAATAATAATTGAGTACCTCCTTTGGGCCAGACACTACTAGCTACTGGGGATGAAAAAATCAGTAGGATATGATCCTTGACCTTAAAAAGCTTACAGTCTGATGGGGGAGACAGCTGTAATCAAATAACCACAGTGCATTGTATTAAGTGGTGCAGGGGCTGTAAATACAGAATGCTGGGGGTATACATAGGGAGTAGTAACAAAACCTATTGAGGGAAACAGGAAAGGCTTCATGGAGGAAGTGGCATTTGAATTTACTGGAAGGGTTTATAAGTATCTTTTCAGTTGATGAAAGGGAGTAAAGGCATTCCTGGAAGAAGAAACCTGTTGTTATGTGATGATGATAATAATAGCTAGCATGTATTGGTTTTCAGGCACATGTGCACTTGTGATAGGCCAGAATATGCTTGAATTACAATGAGAATTTCAGTATGGCTAGAATATAGGGTATGGAGAGAAGCACATTGAAAAATGAGCCTAGGGGGAGAGGTTGGGAGAAGATTCTATAAGCAGTAGGAACCAGGAGAGATCATTAAAAGACGGAGTGATATGATCACTTTTGGCACTGTGGTAGCTACAGTGAAGCTGGTAGACAAGTTACAGAACTGTGGAGGTGATTGCAGTGGTCCCATAAGAGATGAGAGTTTGAACCAAGGTAAAGGCAGAGGGAACAGAGAAGAGGACATATCTAAAGTAAAACCGACAGTGCTGGGAATCTAGTTTGACATAACAGGGTGGAAGAGAGCAGAATCAGGAGATGACTCCAAGATTTCTAGTGGGATAGCATTAACTGGGACAGGGAACAGAAGAGGAGGAAAGGATTTAGGATGGACAATCATGACTTTATTTTAGAGCAATTTGGGTTTGGGTCACTAATATACAAGTAGAAAAGTCCAGGAAACTAGTGAACATAAAAAGTGCAGTGCTCAGAACCAAGTCAGCTTGCCACTCACAGCATCTAGAAACTTACTCATTCTCTAATAGCTATATCTTTTCCTATGTATTCTGAGACTTATGCCAACTGTACACTTGTCTGCCCCAAAACTCTGGGGTCATCCTCAATGTCAAGCTTAAGTCCTTGCAATGGCTGACAAGGCCCTGCATGATCTGGCCTCTGTAACTTCTCTGACCTCATTTCCTACTACTCTGTTTTCCACCACATTGGCCTACTTGCTGTTCTTGGAAGGTACCAGGCACACTCCCACTTCAAAATTTTGCACTGGATGTTCCCTCTGCTTAGAATGCTTTTCCCTCTGATGTTCACATGATGAACTCCCTCACTTCAAGTCTTTGCTCAATTGCCACTTTTTCAATTAGACTTACCCTGACTACCATATTTAATATTACAGCTGCTCATCCCCTCTCCCTGGCCACTCACAATCACCCCTTTAGGTTTTTTTTTCACCTGTGGCACTAATCATCTGCCAACATACTGTGTAATTTACTTATTTCTTATGTTTATTATTCATCAATTCTGTCCCTCCTCTAGAATTTTAGCTTCTTGAGGACAGGAATTTTTCTTTCTTATTCATTAACATATGTCATGCACCTAAAACAGTGCTTGCAACATGATAAGTGCTCAGTATATATTTATATTTATTGAATAAATGAATGAGAGTACAGATTCCTATATCATTCTCCCCTTAAAATTTCTGTTTGCCATGGGCCTTGTACCCTTAGAGCCAAATAGAAATATAGGAAGGGGAAATGAGGAGGTGTAAGAATTATAACTTGGTGCCATCAGGCAGCCACATGTTTCTGGTATATTAAAACAAAGCCTTTCTTAACTAATGGCCCCTTTCATAGTTCGCTTCAGTCTCTTATCGCAACTGTAACAAATTATCACAAACATAATTATTTAAAGCAACACAAATTTATTCTTTTACAGTTCGGGAGATCAGAAGTCTAAAATGGGTCACAGGACTACATTCCTTCTGGAGGTTCTAGGGAAGAATCTGTTTCCTTGCCTTTTCCAGCTTCTGGAGGCCTCCTTCATTCCTTGACTTGTGTCTCCTTCCTCCATCTTCAAAGCACATCACTCAAACCTCTGCTTCTGTCACCACATCACCTCTCTGACTGTGTCTTTTCTGCTTTCTTATTTCCCCTATGAGGACACTTGTGATTACATTGAACTCACCCATATAATCCAGGATAATCTCCCTATCTCAAGATACTTAACGAATCACGTCTACCAGGTAGCATATTCACAAGTTCTAGAGATTAGGATTTGGACATCTTTGAGAGCATACAGACTAAAAACACACATTGCCAAGAGTTTGTTCAAGGATGTATAACCTAACTCTGAAGCCACCACACACCCTGGGGGCATATATAGATCAAAATGTTCTAAGGCAGCATTATTCAATAAAACTTTCTCTGATGATAGAAATGTCCTATATCTGGCAACCACTAGCCACATGTGGTTACTGAGCACTTGAAATGTGGCTAGTGAAACTGAGGAACTGAATTTTTATTTTATTTCAGTTGATTTAAACTTAATAGTTATATGTGACTAGTGATTCGACAGCACAAGTCTAGAGCTGGAGGGAAGGAATAGCCAGTAAGGAAAATTTTTTGTCTTAAGTATTAGCCTCGAGTGGAATTAAAAATAAAAACATAACTTCCTGAGGTTTTGTGGCCCCTGAGTTTGGAGTCTGAATATATATCATGTGAATAGTCCAAAAAGCCACAAGCCAAGAATTTTAATTTAAAGTGGACATAAGTCTGATACCTCAAGCACCAGGAAAAATCAAATGGAAATCTTTCCTGGGAGAAAGCAGCCTTGCTTCCAGACCTCATGGAAATCCCCCAGAGAGTTCTGACAAGCACTACTTCACAATCGAGTCACAATTTACACAAGAAAACCAACTACCAATGGGGAGAAATCAACAGGGAAAAAAATAAAACAATCAGACCCACAAAGATTTTAGATATTGAAATTATATACAGAATATAAAATACATATGTTAAATACATTTAAAGAAATAAAAGATTACAGAGCAAAGAGCAAGAGACAAAAAAGAAAAATAACCAGCTAGGTTTGGAAAAAAAAAAAAAAGATAAAATACCTAGAAATGAAAAATATAATTGACCTTAGAAACTTCAGTGAAGGGCGCCTGGGTGGCTCAGTTGGTTAAGCGACTGCCTTCGGCTCAGGTCATGATCCTGGAGTCCCTGGATCGAGTCCCGCATCGGGCTCCCTGCTCGGCAGGGAGTCTGCTTCTCCCTCAGACCCTCCCCCCTCTCATGTGCTTTCTTTCTCATTCTCTCTCTCTCAAATAAATAAATAAAATCTTTAAAAAAAAAAAGAAACTTCAGTGAAGGTTTACACATCAGTTGAGAAATTAGGAAACTGAAAAATAGCTCTGAAAAAAATCACAGAATATACACAGAGATACAAAGAGATGAAAAATATGAGTGATTAAGAAATACAGAAGGTAGAGCAAGAAGGTCCAACACAAATTTCTTTAGAATTCTAAAAAGAAATAATAGAAAGAGGGGAAGAAATGTTCAGATAAATCATAGCTGAAAAATTTCCAGAATTTTCAAAAAGCAACAATCTGCAGATTCAGAAAGCCTAAGAAATTCCAGACAAGATAAACAAAAAGAAATTAATATTTACTTGCCTCAGAATTGAACTGCAGAACACCAGAGACAAAGATAAAAATCTTAAAACAAGCTAGAAGGAAAAGACCAGTCATGTACAAAAGAACAACAGTTAGACTAATAGCAGCAGTGGAAGCCAGGTTAGAATATAATGCTGAAAATGCTTGAAGAAAATAATTTTTATCTTAGAGTTATATATTCTGTGAAACTATTTTTGGAGGATAAAGGCAACATGAAAACATTTTAATATTAAAAACTTTTGAAAGACGTTATCACCATTTGTTACTAAATAAGGAAAATTATCCAAAAAGGAAGTTCTGAGATATAAGATATAAGAAGGAATATTAAATAGAAAAAGTTAAACATGTGAGTAATATTAGTAATTTATAATTTGTGGGATTAAAAGAAGACAAAAAACACATGTTTAAAAGGCTTCACAATAGCAAATTATGTTGTTGAAGATGAGAATCAAAGCATTCTAATTGTCCCCTTTCCAAAGAGGGTAAAATATCTTAACTCTAGATTTTATTGAATTAAAGTAAACATATTTGAATTTCAAGGGTAGCCACTAAAAGAATAGAAAAACAATGAGTGTCTTTCAAACTAACAAAAGAGGGACTGAGGAAAAAAAGAGTCAGTTAATTCAAAAGAGGGAAAAAAACACAGTAAAAGTGGAACCCATGGCACAAAATAAGGCAATATAAATATAAATTTAAACATATAGTTCTTCCCTAAAATACACTTTTGAAAATTTAAAAACACATTTTTATAAAAACCTTTGGGTCAAAGAAGAAATCTTAACGGAAATTAGAAAGTATTTAGAAATGAGCTTCTACATTGCACCTAAAATAGTGGTTAGAGGGATGTTTATATCTGAAATGCATATACTAAAAAAGAAGAAAGGCTGAAAATTAATGAGCTTTTAGACTTCAACTTAAGAAGTTAGATAATGAACAATAGAATAAATCCAAAGAAATCCAAAGACGTTAGATAATGAACAATGAATAAATCCAAAGAAAGACATGAAAGAAAAACGTATTAAGATAGAAAACAATGTAGACAAGATCATCAAAACCAGGAATTAGTTATTTTAAAAGATAAATAAATTGACAAACCTGAGGAAATATTGATGAAGAAAAAAGAAAAAGAAATAAGGTCCACTTAAACATTGTTAGAAAAGGGTGACATTCCTACAGATGTAGTGGATTAAAATTTTAGTAAGAGAATACTTTGAACCACTTCATGTCAAAATTTTAAAAGTGTAGACCAAATGAACAAATAACTAGAAAAAGGTAACTACCAAAACTGATTCAAAAAGAAATAGAAAACATGAGTAGTTACATAACCATTAAATAAATTCAGTCAGTAATCAAAATATTCCCAGGAGAACCACTAAGTCTAGATGGTTTTGCCAAATATTCAAAAAAGAATTAATTCCAATATTATGAAAATTGTTCCAAAGAGTACAAAAAAAAAAGAACATTTCCAGGCTCATTCTGTGAGACCAATTTAACCTTAATACCAAAACCACACAAGGGTAGTATTGGGAGTGTGCCTGACTTGTTGGATGAAGAGCAAGAAGAGCAGTGTGTCTGGATTTGAGTGAATGAGAGGAAGAGTAGTAGATGATGAGGTCAGAGATTTAACAGGGAGCCAGAAATGTAAGGCCATGTAGATTACCTTAAGAACTTTCGTTTTTACTCTGCTAGTTCCTGGTTGAACAGGGGGCAAAAAATATAAACAACCTAAACTGTGAAAGCAGCCTCCAAATCACAAAGCTCCAATGATTAAGGTTAAAAAACTAACTAGTTTTGGAGGCTTAAGCACAACCTTGACAATAAGTGGCTTGTGCCAACCCAGGGTAGTCAGGCTAAAAGATAAAAACAAGGGAGAAAGGGGCACCTGGATGGCTCAGTCAGTTAAGCATCTGCCTTCGGCTCAGGTCATGGTCCCAGCGTCCTGGGATCGAGCCCCACATTGGGCTCCCTGCTCAGTGGGGAGCCTGCTTTCTCCTCTCCCTCTGCCTGCTGCTCCCCTTGCTCCCCTGCTTGTGCTTTCTCTCTCTCTCTCTCTCTGACAAATGAATAGATAAAATCTTTTAAAAAAAACAAGGGAGAAAATCTGAGCAGAAACATCAGAAGCTTCACACTTCAGGGAGGATAAATTTCACAAAGTTCTTTCAAGTCATTAAACAAATAACCAAGTAATTAAGCACCACTCCTGGGATGAGGTGGGGAATCAGCATCCTAGAGTCCCTACCATATATTATCTCAAATGTCCAGGTTTCAGCAAAAAATTACAAGACATGAGAAAAAAAAAAAAAACAGGAAAGTGTGACCCATACACAGAGAAAAAAAAGAGAAGCACTAAAAACAGTCTTTGAAGAGGCTCAGATAGTAAACTTAGCAAAGATTTCAAAGCAGTTCTTATAAGTATGTTCAAAGCATTAAACATAACCATGCTTAAAGAAGTAAAGGGAGGTATGATGGCAATGTTTCAACAAATATAGATTATCAATAAAGAGATGGAAATTATAAAAAAGAAAGGGATATTCTGGTGTTGAACTGTACAATAACAAATGAAAATTTGGGCGCCTGGGTGGCTCAGTCGTTAAGCGTCTGCCTTCGGCTCAGGCCATGGTCCCAGGGTCCTGGGATCGAGCCCCGCATCGGGCTCCTTGCTCTGCGGGAAGCCTGCTCTCCCTCTCCTGCTCCCCCTGCTTGTGTTCCTCCTCTCGCTGTATCTCTCTCTGTCAAATAAATAAAATCTTAAAAAAAAAAAATGAAAATTTGCTAGAAGAAGGTCTACGGTAGATTTGAGCCGGCAGAAGAAAGAATCAGTGAACTTGAAGATATATCGATAGAAATTATGCAATCTGAAGAACAGAGAGAAAAAAATGAAGAAAGATGAACAGAGCCTCAAAGAAATGTGGGATATAACTGAGTGCATCAACATATGCATAATGGTAGTATTAGAAAGAGAGGAGAGTGCAAAAAAGACAGAAAAAGATATTCAAAGAAATAATTGCTGAAAACCTCTCAAATTTAATGAAAAACATCAATCTATATGCCCAAGAAACTCAAATAATTCTAAGTAAAGCCAAAGAGATCATACCCAGAGCCATCACAGTAAAATGTTGAAAGACAAAGAGAATCATAAAAGCAGGAATAGAAAAAAAGACTCATTAATCATGCAAGGGAACCCCAGTAAGATTAATAACTGACTTCCTATAAGAAACAATGGAGGCAAGAAGGCAGTAGGATGGTATAGTCAAACCACTGAAAGTTTTTCAAAAAGCACCAAGAATTATATATTGAGCAATAATGAAAGTGAAATAAAGACATTCCCAAATTAAAAAAAAAAAAAAAAACCCTGAGAGAATTCACTGCTAGCATACCTTTCTTAAAAGAAATACTAAGTAAAGTTTCTTGAGGCTAAAAGCAAGTGATGTCAGACAGTAATGTGAATCCATATGAAAAACAAAGAAATCTGGTGAAAGTAATTGAGTAATTAGAAAAGACCATATAATTGCCTATTTCTTCCTCTTTCCTCTCTTGACTGGTTTAAAAAGCAACTGCATAAAAGTGTTGGGACTATAATATACAGAAATACAATATATTTGATGATAACAGCATAAAGGAGAGTGACGGGAACAAAGTTGATTGGAATAAGAAAATGACACTAGATAGTAATTCAAATCCACAGGAAGAAATGAAAAGGACCAGAAAAGTAAATAAAAATATTAATAAACACTTAAAATATATATTTGTTTTCCTTCTCTCAGCCTTTTTAAAGGACAAAATTATACAAAGTAATAATTACAGCAATGTATTGTTGGATTTGTAACATATACAGATATCTATGTATGTATAATGATAATATTAAAAAGAGGGGGAGGCAATGAAGCTATTTAAAATGTCTGTATTTCACTAGAACTAAGTCAGTATAAATCTAAAATAGATTCTAATATGATATATATATGCCCTAGAGAAACCACTAAGAAAATAATTCAAAAACAAAGAATTTAAAAATCATGAAAGGAATCAAAATGTTAAGAAAATATTCACCCAGTACAAAGGAAGATAACAAAAACCAAAAAGACATGTGACATATAGAAAACAAAAGCAAAATGGCAATGTAAATGTAAATTTACATTTATCCATTCATCCATCAATGGACACTTAGGTTGTGTGTACACACACACACACACAGGAATACTATTCAGCCATTAAAAAGGATGGAATCTTGCCATTTGCAACAATATGGATAGACCTTGAGAGCATTATGCTGAGTGAAATAAGTCAGAGAGAGGAAGACAAATACCATATGATCTCACTTATGCATGGAATCTTTAAAAAAAAAAACTCAGAGAACAGATTGGTGGTTGCCAAAGGAGGAGGGGGGTGGGCAAAATGTAAAAATTTCCAATTATAAAATAAATAAGTCATGGAGATGTAATTTGAAGAACGATGACTATAGTTAATAATACCGTATTACATATTTGCAAGTTCCTAAGACAGTAGATCTTGAAAGTCCTCATCACAAGAAAAAATGTTTGTAACTGTGTGAAAAAAAAAGGATTATAAGAGGAATGCTATGAATAATTGTATGCCAACAAATCACATAACCTACATTAAATGGGAAAATTCCTAGAAAGGCACAAACAACCAAAACTGAAGTGTCAAGAAGAAATAGAAACTCTACATAGATCTATAACAATTAAACAGATTGGATTAATGATCAAAACCCTCCCACCAAAAAAAGGTGCAAGACCAGATGGCTTCCCTGGTGAATTCTACCAAATGTTTAAAGAAAAATCAAAAGCAATCCTTTCAAACTCTTCCAGAAAATAGAAAAGAACACTCGTAACAAATTTATGAGATAATTATTTCATATTTCAAAACTTAAAACAAAGCTGAAGTAACCAAAACAGTGTGGTACTGGCATGAGGATATTGATCAATGGAATAAAATTGAGAGCCCATGAATAAACCTTCATATTTATGGTCAATTGATTTTTTTAAAAAAATTTTATTTATTTATTTGACAGAGAGAGACACAGTGAGAGAAGGAACACAAGCAGGGGGAGTGGGAGAGGGAGAAGCAGGCTTCCTGCGGAACAGGGAGCCTGATGCGGGGCTCGATCCCAGGACCCTGGGATCATGACCTGAGCCGAAGGCAGACGCTTAACGACTGAGCCACCCAGGCGCCCCTATGGTCAATTGACTTTACAAGAGTGCCAAGACAACTCAGTACAGGAAAAAAATAGTCTTTTCAGAAATCACAGAAATGGTGTTGGGACAACATGCAAAAGAATGAAGTTGGACCTCTACCTCACATCACATATAAAAAATAACTCAAAATATATCAAAGATCTAAATGTAAGACAACTAAAACTATAAAACTCTTAGAAGAAAACATTGGTGTGAACCTTCATGACCTTGTATTAGGCAATAATTTCTTAGATACAACACCAAAAACATAAGCAAAAAAAGAAAAAATAGATAAATTGGACTTCATCAAAATTAAAATTTTTCTCTGCTACAAATGATATCTTCAAGTAAATGGGAAGACAACTCCTAGAATGGGAGAAAATATTTGCAAATCATATATCTGACATAGGACTTGTATCTAGAATATTAAAAAAAAACCCTACAACTCAATAATAAAAGACAAATAATTCAATTTAAAAATAGGCAAAGGATCTGGATAAGAAGTAGATACAAAAAGATATACAAATGACCAACAAGGACAGGAAAAGATGTTCAACAACAGTAATCCTTATAGAAATGCACATCCAAACCACAAGATACCACTTCATACCCACTAGGATGGCTACAGTAAAAATGACAGATCATAACGAGCGGTAACAAAGATGTGGAGAAATGGAAGCCACATACACCTCCTGTGGGAATGTGCAGCTGCTTTGGAAAACAGGCTGGTAGTTCTTCAAAAGGTTAAACGTGGAGTTACCTTATGACTCAGCAATTCCATTCCTAGGTATATACCCAATGAAAACATATGTCCACACAAAAAAATTGTAAGCAAATGTTCATAGCAGCATTATTCACATTAGCCAAAAAGTGGAAATAGCCCGAATGTCCATCAACTGATCAATGTATAAATAAGACATGATATACCCATACAATGGAACAATATTTGGCAATAAAGAGGAATGAGGTACCTGAAGTAAAGACCATATATTATATGATTCCACGTGAAATGTTCAGAATAGACAAATCTATAAAGACAAAAAGTAAATTGGTGGTTGCCTAGCACAACATGAGGTGAGGGGATAAAGAGTGGCTACTGATGAGTACTAGCTTCTTTTAGGGGGAACAAAAATACAAAATTAGTAGCAATGGTCACATAACGTTGTGAATGTATACCAAAAGACATTGACTTGTACACTGAATGGGTGAATCGTATAGTGTGTAGATTATATCTCAATAAAGCTGGGTTTTTTTAAAGATTTTATTTATTTATTTGTTTGTTTATTTATTTATTTATTTATTTATTTATCTGAGAGAAAGAGAGAGAGAGAGAGAGAGATAGAAAGCACAAGAGGGGAGGAGAGGGAGAAACAGGCTCCCCGCTGAGCAGCGAGCCAGATGCTGGGGCTCAATCCCAGGACCCCGGGATCATGACCTGAGCTGAAGGCAGACGCTTAACCAACTGAGCCACCCAGGTGCCCCTCAATACAACTGTTTTTTGAAAAGATAATGGTGGCTTGAACTAGTGTGGTATCAGTGTAGATTATGAGACATGAAATGAATCTCTACATATTTTGAAGGTAGAGTGAGGAGGATTTGCTGCCATATCGTGAGTGGTGTGAAAGGAAGCAAGGACTCAAAGATTTTGCTCTGAGCAACTGGAATGATGGGAGTGAGCAACTGAGGTAGAGAAGACTGTGGGAGGCACAGTTTCAGGTAATAACTTAGAGTTCAGTTTGGACATGTTGAATTGCAGTAGGTCAAAGGAATATATATATATCTCATTTGTGTGTGTGTGTGTATATATATATAAACAGTATATATGTATGTGTGTATATATATATGTATATATACATATACACACAAAGCATATACAAATGGTAAATCCAGATAGTGAGTTGAACTAGCATTGCAAAATTGGGTGTTAACATATAGATAGAATTTAGAACCATGAGAATGGATGGGATCACCAAGGGAGTGTGGATAGCTAGAAAAGAGAAGAGGTTTAAGGCCTGGCCCCCCGGGACAGTCCAAAATTGAAATGTTGGGGAAATGAGAAAGAATGAGTAAAGAAGACTGAGAGAGAATAACCAGTGAGGTAAGAAGAAAATCAAAAGTGTGTGCCGTCCTGGAAGCAAAGTAAAGAAAGTGTTTTAAGGAGGAGGTAGTGATCAACTGTGTCATGTGCTGCTGACAAACCAAGGGAGATGAGGATTGAGATTTGACCGTTGAGTTTGGCAACCGTGTAGCCCTCGGTGACCTTGCCAAGAGCAGTTTTGATAAAGCTAAGTGGAAAAGTCTGATTGGAGTACATTTCAGAGAGAATGTAGAAAGATAAGTCTCATTTCTGTACACCAACAACAAGAACCAAAAATGCCATTTTCAAAAGCTACTGTAGCAATAAAAATAGAAGTTATCTATGAAGAAAATCTAATAAAAGATGGGCCAGAGATCCTTTATGGAGGAAATTATAAAACTATTGAAGTGCAGAGCTGTGTTCTGTTCACAGGTAAGGGCTACTCAATATTGTAAAGATATCCTTTCTCCCTGAATCAACCAGAGTCAATGTTATTCCAGTCAAAATCCCAACAGGGTTTTTCATGGAATTGGACAAGCCAGTTCTAAAATTTACATAGGAGTGCAAAGACAAAGGCAAGACATTCTTGAAGAGTATCACAGTAGAAAAACTTATTCTGTTGGATACTAAGATTTCTTTTTTTTTTTTACGATTTTTTTATTTCTTTATTTGACAGAGAGAGAGAGACACAGCGAGAGAAGGAACACAAGCAGGGGGAGCGGGAGAGGGAGAAGCAGGCCTCCTGCCGAGCAGGGAGCCCGATGCGGGGCTCGATCCCAGGACCCTGGGATCATGACCTGAGCTGAAGGCAGACGCCTAATGACTGAGCCTCCCAGGCGCCCCGATACTAAGATTTCTAACACAGCTATAGTACTTAAAAGAGTGCAATATTAGGACAGAGGTTTGACAAATAGGCCAAGATAATAGAGCAGAAAACTCAAAAATAGGCCTATACCTATTTGGAAATTTGATGTATTGACAGGTAGCATTGCAGATCAATGGGGGAAAGGATTAACTCTTTAATAACTGATGTTGGGGAAATTGGTTATCCACAAAGAGATAATAAAATTAGATTCCCACCTCACATCAAACACAAAAATCAATTCTGAGTGCATTAAATACTTTAAACTTTTAGAAGAAAATATACTTCAGGGGTTCTCAACTGGCAGTACCTCCACCGAGGGAACATTTGAAAATGTATAGGAGGGTTTGGGATTGTTAGGATGATGGGAATGATGCTAAAGGTATTCGGTCCCCAGGGTCCAAGGATGCTAAGTGTCCTGCAATGTGAAAGGCAGCCCCACATAAGTGTGCACCCCCCACCCCGTATGCCAGTCACCTCCCCACTCACAAAGAAATACTGATATAGAAAAATTTCTCCTTAATACCCATCACCGGGCACCTGTTGTAATGAGCACTGGGTGTGAGACGCAAACAATGAATCATGGATTCATGATGTATTGTATGGTGACTAACATAACACAATAAAAATGAATATAAAAAATATGATAAAGCCATTGGGAAAAAAAGAAAAATTTCTCTGTGATCTTGGGATAGGGGAGAATTTCTATAAAGAAATGTAAAAAGCACCGGGGTGCCTGGGGGGCTCAGTCGTTAAGCATCTGCCTTTGGCTCAGGTCATGGTCCCGGGGTCCTGGGATTGGGCCCCACGTCGGAGTCCCTGTTCGGTAGGAAGCCTGCTTCTCCCTCTCCCACTACCCCCTGCTTGTGTTCCCTCTCTCGCTGTGTCTCTCTCTGTCAAATAAATAATAAAATCTTAAAAAAAAAAAAATTTGTAAAAAGCACCAACCCTAAAGAGAAAGAGTAATAAATTTAATTACACTAAAATGAAGTGCCTGTTTACCAAAAATCATAAGGTGAAAAGACAAGTTGCAAAGTAGAAGAACATACTTAGCACTCATATAACTGGCAATATATTAATATTTGAAATATACAAACTTTACGTACCGATACAGAGAAAAGAAAATCCAGGGAAAAAGTGGGCAAAACGATAAGAGCAAGCCTTTCACCGAAAAGGAAATCATTCAGAAAAGATGCTCACTTCATGCAGATTAAAACCACAATGAATGACCCGAAGAAAACCAAAACAAAATTCCATTTTAACCCACCAGATTGAAAAAAAAATAACATAAACAATTCTAAGCGTTAGGGAGGATGTGGAGCACTTTGTGAAAATGTGGAACAGTCACACTTCTGGCAGGAGTATATGTTTGCAACCACTTTGGGAAACAATTTGGCATTAGTTAACAAGTTTGAACATGAGTAAACTTTACAGCTCCTTGATTCCACTCCTAGAAACAGGCCTTGGAGAAACTTGGGCAAGTGTATTGTAAAGGAAGTTTCGAGCAACCCTGTTCAGCATAGCAAAAAAAATAACTAGAAACAACAGATGTTCGGCGGCAGCAGTGTGTCTCTGTTGTACGCGTACACAACGAAATACTAGGCATCAGTGAAAATGAATGAACCACGGCAGCACATCACAATGGGAAAGGTTCTCAGACACAGTTTTGAATAAAAGCCAAATTGCAGAAAAGTTTAGTACAATACCAATATTTACAGTTCAAAACCAAGCAGAATTAAAGAGTGTATTGTTTAGGGCTACTTGTATAGGTAGGAAGACTACAAAGAAATGCAAGGGAGTGACTTTTTTTTTAAATAATTTGTATACAAGATGGTAGAGTCTTTTTTTTTTTATTTTAAGATTTTATTTATTTATTTGTCAGAGAGAGAGAGAGCACAAGCAGGGGGAGTGGCAGAGGGAGAAGCAGGCTCCCGGCTGAACAAGGAACTTGATGCGGGCCATGGAGCCAAAGGCAGGCTGCAAAGGGCAGTCTGGCTTTTCCTCCGTTAGGTCAGGAATATAGGAATAAGCACTCCTTCTCTTATGATCGAGGGTGTGCTTAGCCACCGAGCCTGCCAACATTGTCATGAGATAGCACTGGAAAATAGCCAGGAGAAAAACACAGACTTTGCCACAGTGGGTACATTTGGGGGTCTCTGAAGGTGGGCTGGTGGGAGGGTGGACAGAAAACCCCGGGCTAGGGAAAGAGAGACCATTGCTTTCTAATGGCATCCTCAGCAGCTCATGTGACCCTGGGCGATTCACTTCCCTGTTTCAGGCTCACATTCCTCCCCAGTCCCCTTCAGGGCTTAACTAGAATGTGCTTTAAAGTCGCAGCCCGTCTAAACACTCAAAGATTGAGATTGTAAGTCCACTTGAGGGGAAAATGGTTTGCATATCTCCACTCCTAGTCTCCAGGTTGGTGAATAATTAAGCTCCTCTCTATTGATCAGAGTTGTCGAAAGTATTGCTGCATTGGCTCTCTTCTAGGGTGGAAAACACGAGCCAACGTGCATCTACAGTTGGCCATTCTGCAGTAAGAAGCTCCCATTTGCACAATTAGCCTTGAGAATATAAATAGAAGTAGAAGCAAACTGTCCCCAAGCCTGTGTAGCCCGTCCTCCCTCCTGCAGACTACCTTTGATTACAGAGGGTTTTATCTCTTTCTACGGAAGCCTCCCTCAGGCGTCCTCCCTCATGTGCCTCTTTGGAGGGGGGAAAAAATGTCTCTGTCAAGTTTTCCCCACATAACCTCCCACATAACCTCCCTTACCTCTACATCTTTTTCTGCTTTAAAACAGCCACTATCTCTACCGAAAGAGACTTGCATAAGCCAAATGAGCTTTGTCATCTGGAATGGACCAAGGGTTAAATTAAAGAGACAGCTGTCTATACAACTGGCTAGAACGAGCCCAGGGGTGGCATTTGGGCTTGCTGCTTCTCACTCGTATTCCTTCCCACTGTTTGCCAGGAGTGCCAGGCTGCAAACCTCTCTGAGCTCCTGGGAAGTTGCAAGCAGTGAGCTGGGGCTCAGGTCACCTAACTTCCTCTGTCATAACTTCCTTTGGCCAAAAGATTTAAGTTTAAGTCTCAAGTTTGGAACTGGAAGGGAAATGGAAAATGTGCAAGCCATCTTTTCCTCACTTGCAGACGGTCACCCTCTCCTTCGAAAACTTCCAGGCTTATTTAAAGCAATATTTTGCTCCTAGCGCTTTTTCTCTCCCTCGAGCTGTAGTTTTGCTTTGTTTTGTTTTGTTTTGTTTTGTTTTTCTTAGCAGCGCTTTTGAGGAACGGCTTTTCTAAAGGAAAGAGAGACTGTGTGTTACTCTGGGTGAGTCACTGTTGTTTAGTCGATGCTGGTGAGAATCTCAAAGATGAACAAAGATTGCCAAGGGCGGCCGCAGTCCAGTCCCCAAGCGCTCCTATAATTCGCCCCCCGCTTCCCATTTTAGGGTGAAAATAATCAGGGACAAGAAGAGGAGGGGATTTATGTGAATAAATAAGATACTGTCTTCCAGCCAAAGCAACATTCAGATTCTCAGCTGGCAGAAGAATTCTTGAGCCTGATCTGCAGTGGAAGCATGAGCAAACTGCTAAATGGAATGCAAAGAGAACCCTGGGCTTAATCTCCGTTCCAGTCAGTCTACAGAGGAGTCTCAGAGCAGTACTATTCCTGGAAGGCAAAGCGCTTACCCACACAGTGCCCCACCCCCGGCGTGAGAAATCCAGGGCCTCCTCCATCACTGTGCCAGCACCCTGGCTCTTATTTCTGCAGCCCAGTTGCTTTGGTGAAATAGGAGTGTTCAGTGCCTATCCATGAAAGAACCACTCTGAAAGCAATTTATAAACTGTAAAGTACTGGGGGGGGGGGGTCAGGTGGCCCTGTCATTCACGCATTTTTGTTGTATACTGCACTCCTTCAGTTGTCTTTTCTCATTATTAGACAAAAACCACGGAATGTTGTGGGGAGAGGGTAGGCCCTGCATATCATCAGTCATGCACAAGCCCCAAAGAATAGAAGTAGAGATCAGCCTTAATTTCGGATTTCCCAGTCTGCACACGGAGAGCATTTGCCAGTCCGCAACCTCACAAAGACATCACAAACTGGTCGAGAAATGACCCTAAGAAAGCTTTGCAGGGGGAGGGAGAGCTGGAGAGCCTTTCTGAAGGACAAACTCTCAATTTCCACATGCTCTTATGACTTCTGCATTGGAGTAGAAGCCCTGGTGTTTATACAGCCTTTGGTTCAGATGGCAAATATCTGATGACTCTGCTCTGTAGCCAGGAGAAGGCAGCTGCGCCCTAGTCACTGCACACAATGATGGGCTCTGCCCGAAGTGACTGGACAGCGAGATCAAAGAGCCAAACCCCATCCGCTCTGCATCCTTGGGTTGGGCCGTATCAAAGGACACCCACCTCTGGCTAGCACCTTACCCAGGCTCTACTTTTAACAAACGAAAGAACCTGAAATTTGTGATAAATTAAATTAAAAAAAAAAAAAAAAAAAAAAAACAAGAACTTCGTCTTCCCATTCACCCATCTGCCCATTGCTTTTTTTGAGCGTGTACTTAATAGCACTTTTCAGAACAGAGTCATCCCTCCATAGCGACAAAGATGGCTCTAACACCAGGGCATAGCGGGGAGGAACTTTGCACTCCTTCCTTCCCCATCCTCCTTTTCCCAGAGCCCATCCAGCTGACAGGTGCCAGCAGGGAAGAAATGTTAGCAAATGTTAGTTTCCAGCCCCAAAGAAGCTATCCCAAAAGGGAGAGAGAACAAGGCAGCTCATAAAATCCTTCAACTGAGGGATGTAGCGAGACCTATCTAATTACATAAGATTAGAAACGGTTCAACGTGTTGAGAATGTGCTACATGTGAAATGAAATAAAATAACACTTCTTGTACCCCATCATGATACTCTATTGGGAGGAAAGTACAAAGGGCTTTGTTCACACTATCAGTAACAACAGTGTTTCTCATCCAGCATTTTCGACACATCTGGCTTTAATATGGTGGGCTAAGTGAAGTAAGTTAACTTTTTACCCACTGTTCTGGCCCTCCTTTTCTTTCTTCCCTGTACAGTTCTGCTTCTGTTGGCATTGTCCTTCTCTCACCCATCCCTCCCCAAGCTGACAGAGATAGAAGACGGTTGCGCTGAGGAACTTTGCTTATCTCTGGACTCTTGATTGTTTTACTGTTCAAATAGCACTAACAATGATTGGAAAGTCAGACTAGTCTTATTTGTGCCCGCTAAATTCAACAGATTTTAGCTTTGTCCTTCTACCCAATTCATTAAACTACTTACACTGAATAAGAATTCCCTAAGTGATTGATGAGTCAAAAAAAAAAAAATCCTGATTTCGAAAATCAGGGAAGGATCATCTCAATTACTCTTCACTAACATGCTCAGGGAATCTGGTGTCTGCCTAACTGGTTTCCAGCTAACAAGAGAGCAATTGACCATTCTGTACCCGTGTTGGCCAAAAAAAAAAAAAGCATTTGGTCTTTACATACTGAAAGTCTATTTCCCGTGAATGTAGAACTTTCAAGGTACAAAGTGAGTTTTCTTCTACACGTCCCTTGTCAGAACAGAAAAAGCGTTTTACTCTCCCACAACCGGAGAAACATAGTAGGATTTTGCAAATGGCTATGGTTAGAAGCCAAAGTTTATATTTGTTTTGGTGATGTGATACAAAATGAGTGTTCATGGTTACCCATCTTTTTACCTTCTTTAAATTTGTGCCTCACAAAGACTTTGCAAACACCAAAATTTGTAACTCTAAGCTGACAGGGTTTGTCTCCTGTGATTATAAGATACAATTTAAATTGTGCTCAGTCTTGACTTCTTTTTAGGACCTTTTCATGTGTTCTGAATTCTCTCTGGACTAGAGATTGTGGTTGGAAGGAGAGGGACATGAAAGATCTACAGGTCCTCTGAAAGGTGCAGTCTTTTCAGGGGCCTTTTGATATATTTTTCCTGTCTGAAAACAATCCAACGGGGAACTTCTGTAACAAATGCCTTAACCCCAAGAAGTAACTAATAATGGGGCATTTTATGCCCTCTGGCAAACCGGGGGTGGGGGGTGACGGTTTGGGGCACGTGGACCATTCAGTGCCTGGAACATCACAAGGATGTCTGTCTGGGTAGGGCTAGTGCTTGCTGTTTGGTGCCATGAAGGGGCTAGCAAGAACTGCTCTCTATAGCCTTTACCTAACTAAGAGAAGCACCACTTTTACTACAAAGTCAGCAAACCTTCATTAAGCGCATACTATGTGCAAAGTCTTGTTAGGTTTCTATAACATTCTCTGTAATGTGTTACTAGATCTATTTTTCGAAGTGGTCAGGGAATTTCACCGATAATTTACTGACTACTGCTGCATATGGCCATGGTACTGGGAATACCAAGATGAATCAGAGGTGTTTCCCGACTTACGGAGCTCAGAGTAAAGTGTGAGAAAGAAAAAAAATTACAATGGGTGTGAGAGGAGAGGTTCCCTGTGAAGAGCTTTTTGAGTGTAGGGAAAAGAACAATTAATTCTCTCAGGAGAGCATCAGGAAGGCTCACAGAGGAGATGATATTTGAGCCATATCTTAAAGGGTGGGTAAGATTTCGGCGGGCAGACAGGAGAGAAGGAAAGAGAATTCCAAGCAGAGGGAACAGCATGTGCAAAAGCTCATTTAAGTGTGTTGGAAAGTTCTTTTTGCCGTCACTTGAGAGGACAAATATAAGTTGTACTGATGTTGAGTTTGGATTTTTTTCTCCTGATTACATTGCCATTTTTAAATATAGGGCATGATATTTTAAGGCAATGATGAGAAAAGACCTGATAGATTTGAAAGTTCTCCTTATTAAGCTGTGATGCTTATCTGGGATCTTGCACATAGCAGGCTCTCAATAAATGCTTGCTGAATGATGAATCCCATATCTCTTTCCATTTATAAATTACTACTCTATCAAGGATCAGCTTACAAAGCAAAACTTCTGCCTGTGGCTTTAGGAATGGATGTTCACAGCTCTCTGTCACCCCAGCCTCCTCTACTCTCGAGAAGTACGTCTCTGCTACTGGACCTTAACTGTGTTTACAAGAAGCAGGGACAACTGCCCTTGCTCTGAGTCCTCAGTAACAGAGCTTTCTATTTGGAAGGCCTCTATGTAATTGAAAGCCCACAAAGTGCCTTTTGAGCAGGCTAGTCCTCGTGTTGGTGACATAGGGGTTGGTGTCCAAGGAACTTCAGGGATACTGGCTAATATAGGCGAGTGCACCTCACATTTTAAATTTTATAGCGGAACCTAACCATGATTGATCAAACACTTTCTATGGCAATAATAAAGATATGAGTTGTCCGCACCACCCAGCCTTGACAGCATGACATGGTACTACCTATTCTTTTTTTGTTGTTGTTAAAAAAGAGAAGATAAATTTTTACTACTTTTATAAATTATGCAGTAACCTTTAGGGCAGTAATAAATTTTTGCCTTGAAAATCACTAGGGAATAGATGACAGAGAATGGAGGTAGACATAAACCATTTGCAAATTATACACAGGTACACTTGTAACCCTTTTGTTGGGTTTTCAGACCGCGTCTTTGGGAAAATTCCCACCAGGGAATCTTGTTTCATTGTGAATATAAAATGTATCAGAAATATACTTTTTTTCAGTTCCAAACAGTGGCAGCGATGTGACTGGCTCTTTCCGGCCTAATCTCTATAGCTACACTTTTCTAAAGGCCACGCCAGGCCACAGGATGTACTATCTTTCAGTCCCTGCACTGCACTGGGTAAATTCTTTCTACAGATAGTTATGGAGTGCCTCTTAGAGCCAGGCACAATGGTAGGTTCTAAGAATACAGAAGTAAAGAAGACAGCCACCATGGTTCCCTCAGCCTTAGTAAAATGGCTCATAATCTTTTTGAGGTCATGGTCCCTTTTAAAAATCTGATTCCAACTGCCCTTACATTACTTTAAATATTAGGATGGCAGCTTTCTTTTTCCCCAAAGAAAGGCAAGGACTTTTGTCCCTGATGAATGGAGTCTTGTGAAATTCAGTGTAAGAAGTTATTCTTTCTAGCTGTTAACCTTTATCCTCTTTTGGAGCCTGTAGCACAGTAGAAAGAACATGGGCTTTTGAGCCAAACAGTTTGGGATTCTGATCTTCTAAATAGCAGTGGGACCTTGGGTAATTTACCCAGTCTCTCAGAAGCTCGGTTTCCTCATGCCTACAACAGTGATCCTCATATGCAGTTTGCAGGGTGGCTGTGAAGATCGAATGAGTCAGTGTGTATGAAGCACCTCGCACAAGGTCAGTGCTCCGGGCAGCATTAGTAAGTGACAAGGCGAGATTTTTGAACCTGGGTCTTACGGACTCATTCCTAGCTGTGAACACTCAGCCGGTCTCCCTGAGCCGTTGCATCCGTTCCTTCTGTAAGCACGTACTGACTACCACTGAGTGCCCAATTCGATCGCAGGTGCTTCTGGGGATTTGAAGGGCATGGTCCATGACTTCTAGGGACTTTTAGCCCACTGGGGAGGCAGAAGCTGGACCCAAAAAACAATTAGAGAAAAATTACACAAGACGGCACATAAACAAGGACAAATGCCAAAGCCAGAGCTAAGTATATTAGTCAGCTTGGGCTGCCATAACAAAACAACGTAAACTGGGTGGCTTAAACAACAGAAATTTATTTTCTCACAGTTCTAGAGGCTAGAAGTCTAAGATCGAGATGCCAGCATGATCAGTTTCTGGTGAAGGCTCTCTTCTTGGCTAGTAGAGAGCTGCCTTCTTTCTCTGTCCTCACATGGGAAGGAAAGAGAGAGAGTGAGCGAGCTCTCTGATGTCTCTTCTTAGAAGGTTACTAATCCCATCGTGAGGATCCCACCCTCATGACCCCATATAAACCTAAGTGTCTTACAAAGACCCCCATCTCCAAATACAGTCACACTGCATATTAGGGCTCCAACATATGAATTTGGGGGAGGACACAGTTCATTCAGTCCATAGCACCATCCAAGTGTTATGAGTAAAAGAAGATGACTTTTCTTTGCTTAATTAAAATTTTTTCCTGACACTACTAACATTTTTAAATACAGGATACAGAATATAGTCATTAAAGCTTTTTTTGGGGGGGGGGGGACAAGTTGTCACCTCTATTCCAGTCACCATAGTGTCACTGCTGTGGTTTATACCCACATCAGCTCTTGCCTGGACCATTGCAATAGTCTCCTTCACTCCCTCGCTCATACAGGTAATGTGTGCTTACTCTGTGCCACACACTCAGGAATCCAGTGGCTAAAAAGGTTGACATGAATCCTGCACTTAAGTGCTTACATTTTAGTTGGAGGACAACGTTAAACAACTCGCTTACCAAATTCATTACTTAAATCCAACCAAGATGAGTGCTACCAAGTAGCAGAGTAGAGAAAGTTGAAAGCACATGACATGGAAAGTTGCCCTAATCTGGGGAAGCAGCTGGAAGACTGCAGTGAAATTAAAGCCGAGCTCTGAAGGCCAAGTGGAGACAACTAGGTAGGCAGAGAGCCTAGAAGCAGAGCTTTCCTGGCTGAGGAAGCACCCTGTGTGAAGGCCCCGGGCGAGAATAAAGCAGTGCTCCATTGAAGAACTGAGGGAGAGACTGTAAGCCTGGAGCTGGGAAATCTAGGGTGAGGTTGGAAAGGGAGCCGTGAGGCCAGTTATTACAAGACCTCGCAGGCCATGGCAAGGATGCGGTCTTCCAAGCACCAAGTAATTGGCAACTAGGGAAGGGTTTTAAGCAAGGGAAAACCACAGTTCGGTACGTGTGTGATGTGTGTGTGTGTGTGCATGTGTGTGTATATTAGTCTGCTCCGCCTGTCATCACAAAATGTCACAGACTGGGAGGTTTAAACAACAGAATGTATTTTCTCACAGTTCTGGAGGCTAGTTGTCCCAAATCAAGGTCCAGCAGAGTCTGTTTCTAGTAAAAGCTCTCTTACTAGCTTACAGACGGCCACTTTCTTACGTTGTTCTCACATAGCCTTTCCTCAGCACATGAACACAGGGGGGAAAGAAAGAGGAAGAGAGAGAGAGACAGCATGCAGGCAAGCTCAGATGTCTCTTCTTATAGGGACACTAATCCTACGGGATGAGAGCTCTACCCTTATGACCTCATTTAACCTTAATTACTTCCTTATTCTAAATATAGTCACATGAGGGGTTAGGGCTTTAACATGAATTTAAGGGGGACACAATCCAGTCCCTAACGTGTGTGTGTGCGTGTTTCATCTCTGGCATTTGCGTAGACAATAGATTAGAGAAAAGCACTCCAGTGGTAATCGAGTGACCAGTTCGGAGGCTGTTGCGGTGATCTAGATTTCAAACGCACCTTGGGGTAGAACCAACAAGGCTTATTGACAGATTACATGTAGGGGTGAAAAAGAGAAAAGTGTCATGGAGGACCTCAAGGTTCTTTCTTGGGCAGCTGGGTGAATGGTTGATTGATAAAGGGAACACTGGAGGAGGAGGTGGGGGTTGGGGATGCAGCCGTGAGTGCAGCTTAACTGGTTTCCCTCCTTCCAGTTTTTCCATCCATAATCTATCCTTCATATCAGTTACTTTTGAGCAATACAACTTTAATCATGCTACCCCCTGCTTCAAACACACACACACACACACACACACACACACACGCACACACACCTTCCCAGAGCTTACAGGTCTAAAATTCTTAGCAGAGTACACAGGATCCTTCTAAACTGGGCCCTGATCTATTTTTCCCACTATACTTGCCCTACCTCTTGAACCATGGTTCTAGCCATGCCCTTGACCAAGATATTCCTTCTACCAAGAATCCTTCCTCCCACGTGGCTGCCTGAGGAAATCCTACTCTTCCTTCAAGCTCCAATTCCCATGTCATCTGTGAAGTCCTCTCCGGCCACCCCTCCCCTCCAGAGTTAGTCACTTCTTTTTTTTTTTTTTTTAAGATTTTGTTTATTTATTTGACAGAGAGAGACACAGCGAGAGAGGGAACACAAGCAGGGAGAGTGGGAGAGGGAGAAGCAGGCTTCCCGCGGAGCAGGGAGCCCGATGCGGGGCTCGATCCCAGGACCCCGGGATCACGACCTGAGCCGAAGGCAGACACTTAACGGCTGAGCCACCCGGGTGCCCCAGTCACTTCTTTTTTCTAAGAACCTGACACACAGAATTATCTGAGACCTTACCATACTGCATTATAATGCATTTCCTCATCCGTTTCCCCAACTAGACAAAATGCAAGGGCAAAAACTGTGTTTGATTCTTCTGTCCATCCCCAATTCCTACCACAGTGCCTGGAAACAAGTAGGTACTCAGATAAAATGATGATAATAATAGCAAATACTCGTAGAGTGATTACCAAGTGCCTGACACTGTTCTAAGTGCTTTAGATGCTCAACAGTTGTAGCCCCAACAATTCAGTCATTATCCCCACTTCACAGACGGCTTGCCCATGTCGGCAGAGTGAATCAGTGGCAGCACCAGGATTGAAATCCAGGCCAGCCGGCTCTGGAATCTGAGTTCCTCGCCACTGCACAACCTCCCAATGGTCTGCTGCTGTTGTTGCACAGATGATTGACTGTTGCTCTTGAGACTCTCTTTCCAGCAGGGCCTTCTTCATCTCTTTCCACCCCACTGTTTTCTTGTCTGTTATTTATTTGGAGCCTGGGATCTGCTTTGATGAGGACCTCGGGGAGTGGCGAGGGGGTGGATTACGCTACTAAAACCAGAGGCTATGGCAGGAAGAGAACTACAGAACTCTCCCCTCCCGCCTTTATCCTTCCCTTTTATCCTCCTATCCCACTCCTCAAGCACCAGGTACCCGTTTACCCGTTTCCTTCTGCCGTAGGAAGAAGCAAAGGCTTGCCCTTTTTCCTCCCAGTCTCCTTTTTCTACCGTCTTTGGCTGCCAGCTCTCCTTGCCCAACCTTTTGTAGTCTAGGGACTAGGCTTAGCTACCTCCTGCAAATTCCAGTTCACACACAGGCTCGAGTTGAGTGTGTGCCCTGCAGTGCCCCCAGCTGGGCCTACCTCATTTTGCTCAGCCTGATATTTTGTCTTGTTTAGCTTTGCTTTTGAGGGGGAGTGGAGTTTGGGGTTTGAGTCCCTCAAGAGAGAGAGGTCCCTGCTGTTCTACTTGGAGCTAGCACCAGGTCAGCTCCAGAGAGAAGCCTTCACCGCCACCCCCAGACTCATACAGCAAATACAAAGAGAAAGTGGCAGGCGGGGTAATAACTGCACAGTGTTCATTCCCCCGCTTTGCATTTCCTCAGTATTGTGCTGTTTTGTTTGGTGTTTGAGAATTTTTAGAAGGGTAAAGGGTAAAAGCATGGTTCCTGAAGCCAGGTACACCCACCGCTTAGTAATTGTGTGACCCAGGGAAGTTATTTAACCTCTCTGTGCTTCGATTTCCTCATCTGTAAGATGGAGCTACTATAGTTCCTACTTCATAGGGTGCTTGTAAGGGTTTAATGAATCAACCAATGTGAAACGTCTAGAACTATACCAGGTACATAGTAAGTGCCCAGTAAACAGTAGCTGATAGTATTTTTTAAATGCAGTATAGTGGGCGCCTGGGTGGCTCAGTCGGTTGGGCCTCTGCCTTGGGCTCGGTCCCTGCTCAGCGGGGAGCCTGCTTCTCCTCCCTCTGCCCCTTTTGCCCTGCTCGTGCTCTCTCTCTGCTCTCTCTCTCTCAAATAAATAAATAAAAGTCTTAATAAATAAATAAATAGAGTATAGTAACAGAGGACTATAACAAATGCACATGTCCCCACTATTCAGAATTAAAATTGGTTAAGATTTTATCTTAGCTTTATGTCTTTTCTTAAAAAATAAATTATTATAGATAAGTTGAATATTCTGTGACCCTCATCCCCAGTCCTGTTCTGCTCCTGACTCCCCAAAGGCAGCCATCATCATGAATTTGATGTGTATCTTTCCAGTCCATCTTCACGGTAATCAGAAACAAGATTTGGTATAGGGAAGGGAGGTGAGTGGCTTAGTGGTTTCTTTGTTCTTTTATTTACACAAATGGTATCATCATGTTCATACTTTGCAACCTGCTTTTTTCATTCAATGTTGTTTTTGAGATCTGTCCATATAGATCTAGTTCAGTCCATTTAACTGCTCTGTAATATCCATAGATACAGCTATCCATAATATCCGTAACATGAATATCCTATTTTATTTATCCATTCATATCTGTATGGACATTTGGATCAGTCTGGGTTTTTTGCCACCGAATTCAGTCAATTGCAGTGAACATTCTTGTACTTGTCTCCTCTGGCGCGTGTGCAAGTTTCTGTAGAACACAGAGCTGCAAATGTAATTTCTGGGTCATAGGGTCTATCCATTTTCGATTTCTCTAGACACTGCAGTCTGGCAGAGGCGGTGAGTACAGTGAGTAAGAGCATGACCTGGGGCCTGACAAATCTAGGCTCAAATCCCAGCTCTCTTACTTCCTAAGCTGTGTGACTCTGAGCAGTTCTTTGGGCCTCGGTCTCCCTATCTGTAAAATGAGGAGACTGGTATATACCTATTAAGGTACTTTAGTGACTAAAACATGGTAAGCCGTTATTCTTTTCTTGACTATATCTTTTTTTTTTTAAAGATTCTATTTATTTATTTGACAGAGAGAGAGACAGCAAGAGAGGGAACACAAGCAGGGGGAGTGGGAGAGGGAGAAGCAGGCTTCCCGCGGAGCAGGGAGCCCGATGCGGGGCTCGATCCCAGGACCCTGGGATCATGACCTGAGCCGAAGGCAGACGCTTAATGACTGAGCCACCCAGGCGCCCCTTTTTTTGACTATATCTTATCACATATTTCCCCCACAAATGTGAGAGTAGACCTTTTGCAGAGTATAGATACGCGAATAGAAAAAATACTAGAAGCACATTCATCAAAATGTTAACTAGTATTAGAAATATAAGTGACCTTTTTAGTGTCTTTGTGTGTTTTTTATAACTTTCAAGTTTCCTACAAATGAAATGGAGTACCTTTGTAATTAGAAAGCAAAAGCACGGTAAATGCAATTTTTAATGAAAAAGAATATAAAGGAATTGAGGTTTAAAAAAATTCCCTTCTGGTGAGCAGATTCACTACAAGAATAGTGAAAGAGGTCTTTAAGAAGTAGCTTTATCAAAGTTTAGAAACAATCTAAATGCTTCCCAACAGAGGATTGGTTAAATACAGCACATTGTGGAAGGATCTGCAAGATAATATGGTTAAATGAAAAGGGTAAGTACAGAACACTATGTAGAGTGTTACCATACTTTGTTAAATTGTATTTTTATGCTTACATACGCAGTTTGCCTCTTGAAAGAGTCAGGAACATGCTGGTAAGGGAACTGGGTGTCTAGGGCATGTCAGAGATTATTCTTTTACTAAATATCCTTTCCCACCTTTGGAATTCCATAGCGTATGCATCTATTACTGGGATTTTTAAATTAAATGCTTCTAAAGTAGCTTATGCTAGAATTTAGTGGGCTTTTTGCAGTTATTGTCAATATCTCAACTGCCTTTAATCTAGCTTCCAAAGTTAAGGGGGAAGAAAGCTAGATCAGGGCATCTGGCTGGAGAGCCTGTCCTCAACACCAGCTAGGCAAACCTCATTCAAGGTTAATCAGGCACAGAATGGTGGAAAGTGGTTCTAGAAGGGCATAACAGCCCAAGTAGAGGAATGGGTGGGTGTGGGTGTGTGTGCGTGTGTGTAACTACAAACAATTATGTGGAAAAAAGTAAGATGGAGAATGGTAAGAGAAGTAGCTAGGAAGGTATGGTGGGGCCAAGCTACGGAGCCAATGTTTTATGAGTCACGCGAAGGAGCTCAGATGCTCCCATCAAAGATGAAGTGTCACTAAAGCATTTACAGTAAGGGAGTGACAAGATCCAATTTGTATGTCTGAAAGTTTACGTGAGACTGCTGTACAAAGGATGACTTTGAGAGATAGGAAGAACAGCTCAGAAGCTGGTAAGAGATGATAAAGGCCTGAATTTTAAAATGTGAGCCAGGATTTGAACCCAGGCCTGCCTGACTCCAAAGACCAAACGTTATTTCTCCATAGAACACATTGCCTGGGGGCGCCTGGGTGGCTCAGTCAGTTAAGCGTCTGCCTTCGGCTCAGGTCATGATCCCAGGGTCCTGGGATCGAGCCCCACATCGGGCTCCCTGCTCAGCAGAGAGCCTGCTTCTCCCTCTGCCTCTACCCCTCCCCCGGCTCATGCTCTCTTGCTCTCGCTTGCTCTCTCTCTCTCTCTCAAATAAATAAATAAAATATTAAGAAAAAAAAAGAACACACTGCCTGCAGAAATGAACCATTGGGTTCCTTTGTACCAGCTTTCACAACACTAACACCGGAAGTACTACAGCAGATATACAATTTTATTTACATTGACATAAAAAGGAAAAGACCACTTCTTAATAAATCCTGTGGGTTCACAAAAGCAATTCCTTTTAAAGAAGGAAACCTTGAAATACATGCTGTCACCTTTCTGGTTTGGCTAATTCATTAAGTACTCTTGCTTACAACATCTTGGGGAAGCAGGAAGTTTGCATCCTTCCTTGCTCTTTAAATATTTTGCTTTACTATTAGTATAAATTTCCTAGGATAGTTTACACTTCAGGTACTGAAAATTAAAGAAGAGTATCGTCCATGAATTCCCAGTTTCAAAAAAACAATGGAATATGAATAACACTAACATTGTAATTAACATATTTTAATTTTTGGTTATTCAAAAGGCAATTCTCGAATTGGGGATCTCAGGGTCCATGTTAAGAACATTATTATCATAAACTCCTAATAGAAGGGGCAAGGTTTATTCATGCTGTATCTATCCTCAATGCCTAGTATGTAGCAGATTAATGAATGAATGAATGGTTGGATGGATGAATGAGTGGTAGAAGATTGTAGCAGTAGACTGGATAGATTGTTCTGAGCCTATACCTTTCCTAGTACCAGTTTGCATGCCTTCCTTTTGCTTTTTTCTCCTGTAAATAGAATACAAAATAGCAAAGCTGAGAATACTGATTTATAGGAGCTTTGCCGGGGATGGGGGGGGGAGGGAGAGAGAAAAGAGATCATTTAATGACCCTAAGTTTTTTAAACAACTTTATCAAGATATAATTTTCATGCCTTAAAAATCTCCCATTTAAAATGAGCACCTCAGTGGTATTTAGTATATCCGCAAAGTTGTACAATCGTTACCCCTATCTAATTCCAGAACATTTTCATCCCCCTCTAGAAGAAATTCCATACCCACTAGCAGTCAGTCTCCGTTCCTCTCCCCAGCAACCCGAGTGACAACTAATCTCTTCTCTATCTCTATAGATTTTCCTGTTCTGGATATTTCATATGAATGGAATTCTACAGTATGGGGTCTTTGGTCACTGGCTTCTTTCACTTAGCATGAAGTTTTCAGCGGTCATCACACTGCAGCCTATAGTAGTATCTCTTTTCTTTTCGTTACCATATAGGAGCTTTCTGAGTCAGTAATTGGTGGTTTAAGTTATCACAGTATTTCCTACATTTGGGACAACCAAAGGAATTCATCTGAAACTGAAGGGAAGCCAGCATGAATACAACCCAGAATGAATGAGATTACAGCCATCCTCATCTTTGGCAGTGGCGCAATTAGGCTGAGCCAAAGATCTGTCTTAATAGGATGGCAGGCCCAAGTTATGTGTTATGACCTCCTGCTGGCAGGGGTCTGGTGTGGGAAGGGCTCACGGGTGCTGGTATAACGGGATGAGGCAAGTGCCTCATAGCTTGTGTTTCTGGCTTGAGCGGAGCTTGGGTGCAATTCCTCATCTTCAGACATCTGAGAAAAGTATGTCGGGGATCTCCTGGTTCCATTTGTTCTGTTTGCCAGTGGGCAGAGGACACTGCGCTGTGCAGACAGGTTAGACAGTTTATTGTAGGCTGATGAAAGCAGATTAAAAAACCATCAGCTTGGTGGGAAACTAGCTCAGAATCCAATCCAAATGTCAGATGAAATATTTACACAGCCAGGAGATAAACCAAGGGAAACAGTGTGCCCTTTGTGTGTGCCTCGGAGTGTGCAGGCACACACAGAGCTGCTGACCATTTGTCAACTTCCAAGATTTATTCTGCTGCTTCTGGCAAGGGACAACCTAATGATTTAATAGCTTGTCAACACCTACACAGAGAAACAAGGACTGGCACTTCCTCATTTCTTATTTTCTTTGCTTTAAATAGGAATTCCTATTCTAAGTCACTGGAACCTGGAAATCAGACTGTCAGGTTTCTCTTGACGTGAGTGCACAGTTCCTGAATCTGAGCATGATGAATGTTATAACTTTCCTGTTATACAAACACAGGGCTGCTACCCTTTCAGAAGAACCCATTGAGTTCACGTCCTAAAGCCTGAGTGTTTGCTTCAGACCATTGCCATGAGCCAATTTCAAATGGAGTGAAACTGTTTTGTTTCTGTCCCATGAACCTCTTGAGTTGAATGCCTGCTTGAGCAATCCTGTGCCCAGTTGCCACATTTACATTTGAGATGGAGAAGTTATTTAGAGGATTTAGTGGGGAGGAAGACTGGACGTCTTGTGTAGAGTATTATTCTCCAGGCATCCTTTGGCAGTGGTAGGTTCCCTGAAAGCAGGAACCACGTCCTTTTCAGCATAGCAAATCCCACAGTGCCTAGACACTGCAGTGTCTGGCACACAGTCACCTTACTTGACTGATTTTCAGCCAATTCACCCAGGATCTAGCGAACAGAATGACAAGTTAACCAGAGGGTGATATTTTATATTAGAATAATACCTCAGGCACGCTGGGCCTTTATCCCAAAGAAAGGTAGAATAGCGAAGTGCTATAGACCTTTATTTCTCAATCTTCAATATGCATGTGAGTTACCTAGGGCCTGTTAAACGCAATTTCTGATTCCGTAAGTCCATAAGTCCGAGGTGGGACCTGAGATTGTGGCTTTCCTGTAAGCTTCCGGGTGATACAATGTTGCTGGTCCAGGGACCACGCTTGAGTAGCAAGGATCGAAAGCTCTGTTTTTCAGTATGGTAACCACTAGCACTTGGAATGTGGCTGGTCCTAGTGGAGATGTGCTAAAAGTGTAAAAATAGACTGGATTTCAAAGACTTAGAAAAAATGTAAAATATCTCATTAATAGTGTCATATTGGTTATATGTTGAAACAGTAATATTTTGAATATAGTGGGTTAATAAAATATATTCGTAAAATTAAATTCACCTGTTTCTTTTTACTTTCTAATGTGGCCGCTCAAAAAATTTTAAATTGCATATGTGGCTCACGTTATATTTCTACTAACTAGCACTAGTCTAGAGCAGGTGCTGAAAACTTTTGCAGTAAAGGGCCAGATACTAAATATTCTGGGCTTCTCGGGCCATATGGTCTCCGTCCTGCTTTTTAACTCTACTGTTGTGAGCACAAAAGCAGCCACAGACAATACATAAGTGAACAATTTTGGTTGGATTACAATAAAACTTTGTTTACGAAAGCAGGTAGAGGTAGTAGCCTTGAAAACCAGCAGCCCACAATAATGGTGAAAACCAGAGGCCTGGCAGCCACCAGAGGGAGCTGCACAGTGTTGGCGCTCCTTCAAAGCCTCATTCCCAGAGAATTATTATTTGACCTGTCTGGTTGTTCCCTGGAAGACACCACTTGCAAGGCTTTATTGATTAGACCTGACTTAAGAGCTTATTCGGTGTGAAAAAACTTTTTCCCTTGGGCATTTGTCAAAAACAATTAGATGCAAATGATTAACTGCACAGCTGCCTGAGGCAGTAGATAACAGTTTGGGCAAACATTGGGCTAATCAAAAAGCTTAAAAGAAAAAGCTAGGGAATGAGATGGTCTATAGGGACGTTGAAAAGCTTCAACATATTCCTGGGAATCCAGGAGGGGACACGCATGCACAGAACTAGGGCTTTGTGCATGCTCAGAAAAGACCTGAGAAAGGCTTCTGGCTGACCTTTGAGCTCTGTACAAGTGAAGTGCTAAGAAAGAGTGATGAACTGCCTGGCTGAATGTTGAGGGTGTGCCTCCAACATGCACACAGAACCTCTTGGCAAAGACTGGTAGACTTATAGGCATTTCAGGACATCTCTGTCCAACCATTAGCTGAACATTAAGCTACCCAAGTAGAGACTTCAGTGGCCACACATTACAAAGAATACAAACTTTATAGAATCAATTTGGAGAAGTCACTAAACAAATAAATACCACCAGCAACAACCACAAACCCTGGGGAGGGAGAGAATCTGATTTCAGACTTACCACATTATATTTTAAATGTCCACTTTTCAACAAAAATTAAAGACAGGTAAAGAAACAAGAAAGTATGGTCAGTGCACTGGAAAACATGAATCAACATAAACTGTCCCAAAGAATGGCTACATGTTGGACTTACTAGACAACGACTTTAAATCAGCTACTTTAAAATATATGCAAAGAATTAAAGAACAGTATGAGAACAATTTCTCACCAAAGAATAGCAATACACAAAAATTATAAAATAAAATAAAATACAAATGCTAATTCTGGAGTTGAAAAGTACAATAATTGAAATGAAAAATTCACTAGAGGAGTTCAGCAGATTTCAGCAGGCAGAAGACAGAATCAGCAAACTTGAAAACAGGTCAGTTGATATTATCCAATCTGAGGAGCTGAAAGTAAAAATAATAAAAGTAAAATTAACAGAACTTCAGACACCTGTGCGGCACTATCAAGTGTACCAACATATACATAACAGGAATCCCAGAAGGAAAGGAGGATATTTGAAAAATAATGGCCCAAAACTTCCCAAATTTGATGAAAGACATTGATCAATATACCCAAGAAGCTCAACAAATTCAAAGTAGGATAAACTCAAAGATATCTACACTGAGACACATCATAATTGCCCAAAGATAAAGAGAGAACTTGAAAGCAGCAAGAGAAAACTCATCATGTATAAGGAGTCCTCAATAAGATTAACAGCTAACTTCTGATCAGAAACCATGGAGGCCAGATATTCAAAGTGCTGAAAGAAAAATAAACCCATCAACCAAGAATTCTATATCTGGCAAAACTATTCATCAGAAATGAAGGGAGGCGCACTTTGGTGGCTCAGCTGGTTAAGCGTCTGCCTTTGGCTCAGGTCATGATCCCAGGGTCCTGGGATCAAGCCCCACATCAGGCCCCCTGCTCAGGCAGGGAGCCTGCTTCTCCCTCTCCCTCTGCCTGCCGCTCCGCCTGCTTGTACTCTCTCTCTCTCTGTGTCAAATAAATAAATAAAATCTTTAAAAAAGAAGAAGGGGAAATTAAGACATTCACAGATAAACGCTGAGAGAATTTAATGCTACAAGAAATACTAAACCTGCCCTACAAGAAATACTAAAGGGAATCCTGAAGGACACTCGATAATAATTTGAATCTATATGAAAAATAAAGATCACCAGGAAGAGTCACTACATAGGTAAATACAAAAGGACAAATGTATTTTATTTGTAACTTTTTCCCTTAATATGCTTTTAATAGCAACTGCTTATAGCAATAATTAGAAATCTGCTTTTGATGAGTACATAATGTATAAAGATGTAATTTGTTTGATAATAATAGCATAAAAGGGTGGTGTGGGAAAGGGACAGTATAGTAGTAAAGTATTTGTATAATACCGAAATTAAGTTGGTATTAAATCAAACTAGATTGTTAAAAGTTAAGATGTTAATTATAATTCCCAGGTCAACCACTAAGCAAAAAAAAAGCAGACTCAACACACACACACACACACAATACATTTAAAGCTATTTACAACAACAACAAGGAAATTAAAATGGCACAGAAGATATGTATTTAATTTTAAAAAGAAGGCAGTAATGGAGGAATAGAGAAACAGAAAAGCATAAAATATAGAAAACAAATAGCAATGGCATACATAAACCATGCCTTAGCAGTTACTGCATTAAATGTAAATGAATTAAACACTCCAATTAAGTCAGAGATTGACAAAATGGATTTATAAAGCATGATCCAACTATATGTTGTTTATAAGAGAAATACTTTAAATTCATAGTTACACATAGGTTGAAAGTAAAAAGATGGTCAAAGATATATTGTACACACAGTAACCAAAAGGCAGCTGGGTGGCCAAACTAATATTAGACAAAATGGACTATAAAACAAAAATTGTTACTAGAGACAATGAAAGATATTTTATGAGGGTAAAAGTGTCAAGCGTCAGGAAAATATAACAATTATAAATATATATATATATGCACCTAACAACAGAACCCCAAAATACATGAAGTAAAAACTAAAGATTTAAAGGAAGAAATAAACAATTCAACAATAATAGATGGAGACATCAATACTCCATTTTCTTTTTTTTAATTTTTTTACCTTTGTTTTAAATTTTTTTAAGATTATTTTTAAAGTTTAACATTTTTAGGGGCTCCTGGGTGGCTCAGTCGTTAAGCATCTGCCTTCGGCTCAGGTCATGGTCCCGGGGTCCTGGGGTCGAGTCCCACATCGGGCTCCCTGCTCGGCGGGAAGCCTGCTTCTCCCTCTCCCACTCACCCTGCTTATGTTCCCTCTCTCGCTGTGTCTCTCTCTGTCAAATAAATAAATAAATAAATAAATCTTTAAAGTTTAACATTTTTATAAACATTTTATTTATTTATTTAAGATTTTATTTATTTATTTGACAGAGAGAGAGCACAAACAGGGGGAGTGGCAGAGGGAGAAGCAGGCTCCCTGCTGAGCAAGGAGCCCAATGCGGGGCTCAATCCCAGGACCCTGGGATCATGACCTGAGCTGAAGGCAGACACTTAACTGTCTGAGCCACCCAGGCATCCCAGTACTCCATTTTCAACTAGACAAAACAACTAGAAACAGCTAGACAGAAGATCAACAAGGAAACCAAAGAGTTGAACAATACTAAACCACTGGACCTAACAGGCATATATAGAACACACCACCCAACAATAGCAGAATACACAAGTGCACATGGAACATTTTCCAGGACAGAACATAGGTTAGACCACAAAATAAGTCTCAATAAATTTAAAAGGATTGAAATCATACAGAGTATTTTGGAATGAAATTATAGGGAAAGAAATAAAATTACAAGTCAATAAAAGAAGAGAATTTGAGGAATTCTCAAATATGTGGAAATTAAACAGCACACTCCTAAATAACTGACAAGTTAAAGAAACTATCACAAGGAAAGTTAGGAAAGACTTCGAAATGGATCAACCAAAACATGCCAAAAGTTATTGAATGCAGTGGAAACAGTGCTTAAAAGGAAATTTATAGTTGTGAATTTCTGTGTTAAGAGGAAAAATCACTGGCGGGCCTGGGTGGCTCAGTCAGTTAAGTGTCTGACTCTTGGTTTCAGCTCAGGTCATGATCTCAGACTCGAGAGATAGAGCCCCGCGTTGGGCTCCACGCTCAGTGTGGAGTGTGCTTGGGATTCTTTCCCTCTTCCTCTCCCTCCCCCTCTACCGCTCCCCCTCTCTAAAATAAAATGCGTAAAATCTTTTTTTTTTTTTAAACAAATAGAAAGATCACAAATCAATAATCTAACCTTCCAGGGTGCCTGGGTGGCTCAGTCAGTTAAGCGCCTGACTTCAGCTCAGGTCATGATCTCAGAGTCCTGGGATGGAGCCCCACATGGGGCTCCTCACTCAGTGGGGAGCATGCTTGTCCCTCTGCCCCTCCCCCTGCTCATACACTCTCTCTCTCAAATAAATAAATAAAATCTTTTAAAAATTAGTAATAATCTAACCTTCCATCTTTAGAAACTAGAAGAAGAGCAAACTAAACCCAAAACAAGCAGAAGAAAGGAAATAATAAAAATCAGAGCAAAAATAGGTGAGAAAAAGAATGGAAAAACAATAGAGAAAATCAATGAAACCAAAAATAGATCTTTGTAAAGATCAACAAAATTGACAAACATTTGGTAGACTGACCAAGAAAAAATAAAGACTCAAATTATTAAAATCAGAAATGAGAATGAGGACATTACTACCAACCTTACAGAAATAAAAAGGAGTATATGTGAATACTATGAAAAACTGTATGCCAACAAATTATATAACCTAGAAGTAATGGACATATTCCTAGCAAGTCACATACCACAGAAACTAACTCAAGAAAAAAAAAGAAAATCTGAGTAGACCTATAACAAGTAAAAGAGATTGAATTTATACATATATATTTTTAATCCCAGAAAGAAGACACCAGGCATATCTGGTTTTACTGGTTAATTTTACCAAACATTTAAAGACTTAACACCAATCCTTCATTAAAAAAATATATATATAGGGGGTGCCTGGGTGGCTCAGTCAGTTAAGCAGCTGCCTTTAGCTGAGGTCATAATCCTGGGGTCCTGGGATCGAGCCCCGTGTCGGGCTCTGTGCTCAGCAGGGAGTCTGGTTGGGATTCTCTCCCTCTCCCTCTCCCTCTGCCTCTCCTCTCTCTCTCTCTCTCTTTCTCCCTCAAAAAATAAATCTTTTTAAAAAAAATAGAAAAGGAGGTAACACTTCCCAATGGATTCAATGAGGCCAGTATTACCCTGATACCAAACTAAACTAAAATCACAAGAAAATAAAACTACAGACCAATATCTCTTATGAATATAGACACAGAAATCCTCAACAAAATACTAGCAAACCAAATCTGGCAACATATAAAAAGGATCATACACCATGACCAAGTACAATTTATTCCAGAAATGCAAAGTTGTTGTCACACCTGAAAATTAAATAATGAAATACACCATATCCATAGAATAAAAAAACAAAGCTGTGATCACCTCAACAGACACACAAAAGAATCATTTGACAAAATCCTATACCCTTTCATCATAAAAAAAATAAATAAATAAATTAGAAATAGAAAGGAACTTCTTCAACCTGATAAGGGGCATCTATGAAAAATCCACATCTAATATCATACTTAATGGTGAAAGATGGAAAACTTTCCTCCTAAGATCAGGAACAAGACAAGGATGTCCACTCTTGCCAGTTCTATTCAATATTGTTCTAGAGGTTCTAGCCAGGGCAATTGGAGAAAAAGAAATAAAAGGCATCTAGATAGGAAAGAAAGAAGTAAAGCTGCTGCTATTTGCAGATTATATAATTTTTACATGATTTTTTAATATTAAAAATCCTAAGGTATCCACAAAAACATTATTGGAGCTAAAAAATGCATCCATATGGCCAAAATCCTGAACAGTGACAACACCAAATACTAGAGAGGGTGTGGAGAAACAGGAAATCTCGTTCATTGCTGGTGGGAATGGTACATGTGAAATGGTACAGCCATTTTGGAAGACAGTTTGACAGTTTCTTACAAAATTAAATACTCTTACCTTATGATCCAGCAATTGTGCTCCTTGGTATTTACCAAAAAGAGTTGCACCTGTGCACAGATGTCTAGAGCAGTTTTATTCATAATTGCCAAAACTACAAAGCAACCAAGATGTCCTTCAGTAGGCGAATGGATAAACAAACTGTGGTACATCAAGACAGTGGAATATTATTCAGTGCTAAAAAGAAATGAGCTATCAAGTCATGAAAAGACTTGGAGGAACCTTAAGTGTATATTACCAAGTGAAAGAAGCAGTCTGAAATGGCTATATACCGTATGATTCCAGTTGACATTAGGTATCAATGGATGTCAATGTCTATATGACATTCTGGAAAAGGAAAAACTATGGAGACCATAAAAACATCAGGAGTTGAGGATGGGGGCAGAGATGAATAGGCAGAGCACAGAGGATTTTTAGGGCAGTGAAAATACTCTTTATGATACTATGATGAATATATGTCATGTTACATTTGCCCAAACCTGTAGAATGTACACCAAGAGTGAACCCTACAGTAAACTATGGACACTGGGTGATAAGGATATAGGTTTATCAATTATAACAAATGTACCACTCTGGTAAGGGATGATGATAATGAGGGAAGCTGTGTATGTGTGGAGGCAATGAGTACATGGGAAATCTCTGTACCTTCCTCTCAGTTTTGCTGTGAACCTAAAACTGCTCTAAAACAATTAAGCCTTTCTTAGGAGCGCCTGGGTGGCTCAGTCCATTAAATGCCCAACTCTTGGTTTTGGCTCAGGTCATGATCTCTGTATCATGAGATCGAGGCCCCCATCAGGCTATGCACTCAGCATGGAGTCTGCTTGAGATTCTCTCTCTCCCTCTGCCCCTCCCCCCACTCGCTTGCACTCTCTCTCTCTCTCTCTCTAAAATAAATAGGGTGATGGGCATTAAGGAGGGTACATGATGCGATAAGCACTGGGTGTTATACACAACTGATGAATTGTTGAACACTACATCTGAAACTAATGATGTACTATGTGTTGGCTAACTGAATTAAAATAAAATAAATCTATTAAAAAATTAAGCCTTTTTAAAAAAAATGAGTCCAGCTAGTTTACTGGATGCAAGATCAATATACAAAAATCAATTGTATCTTCATAGATTAGCAATGAACAATCCAAAAATGTAATTAAGAAAACAATTCCTATTACAATAGCACCAAAAAGAATGAAATACAAATAAATTAAACAGAAGAAGTGCAAGACTTGTACACTGAGAACTACAAGACACCATTGTATGGAAATATATCTTGTGTTCATAGATTGGAAGACAATATTCTTAAGATGACAATGCACCCAAAATTGATCTACCAATTCAACATAATCCCTATCAAAATCCCAGCTAGTTTCTTTTTGAGAAATTAACAAACTGATCCTAAAATTCATATGGAAATGCAAAAGACCCAGAATGTCTAAAGCAATCTTAACAAAAGAAGAACAAAGTTGGAGGGTTCATGTTTCCTGATTTCAAAACTTAGAATAGTCAAGACAGTGATGCTGGCATACAGAGAGACATATAGATCGGTGGAGTCAAAATGAGAGTCCAGAAATAAACCCATATATCTATGGCCAGTTGATTTTTGACAAGGGTCCCAAGACCATTCAATGAGAAAATATTAGTCTTTCCAATGAATGCTGCTAGGACAACTGAATATCCACATGCAAAAGAATGAAGTTGGACCCTTGCCTCACACCATATACAAAAAATTAACTCAAAATGGAGCAAAGACCTAAATGTGAAAGGTAAAACTATAATACTCTTAGAAGAAATGTAGGTGTAAATCTTCATAACCTTGAATTAGTTTCTTCAATATGACACCAAATGCCCATGCTACCAAAGAAAAAAACAGATAAATTGTGCTCTCACCACAAGAAAAAAGAAAAAACAGATAAGTTGGACTTCATCAAAATTAAATACCTCTGTGCTTCAAAGAATACTGTCAAGAAAGTGAAAAAACAACCCACAGAATGGAAGAGATTACTTGCAAATCATAGAACTGATAAGAGACTTGTATCCAGAATACATTTTAAAAACTCTTACAAACTCAATACTAAAAAACAAAATAACCCAATTTAAAAATGAGCAAAAGGATATGAATCAACATTTCTGCAAAGAAAACATGCAAATGGCCAGTAAACAAGTGAGGAAATATTCAACATCACTAGTCATTAAAGAAATGCAAATCAGAACTACTATGAGATGCCACTCCACTCTTACCAGGGTAACTATAATCAAAAAGACAGACACTAGCAAGTGTTAGCAAGGATGTGGAGAAATTGGAACCCTCATACATTACTGGTGGGAATGTAAAATGGTGCAGCCTCTTTGGAAAACAGCCTGCCAGTTCTTCAAAAAGTTAAATATAAAGTTACCAAATGACCCAGAAATTTTACTTCTAGATATTTAACCATGTATGTTCACACAAAAACTTATACATAAAATTTCACAGCAGCATTATTTGTAATAGCCAAAAAGTAGAAACAGCCCCAATATTCATCAACTGTTGAATGGATAAACAAATGTTTATCTATACAGTGGAATATTATTCAGCCATAAAAAGGAACAAAGTACTGATACATGCTACAACATGGATGAATCTTGAAAACATCATGTTATGTGAAAGAAGCCAGACACAAAAGACTACATGTTATATGATTCCACTTATATTAAATGTCCAGAATAGGCAAATCCATAGAGATAGGAAGTAGATTAGTGATTGCTAGGGCCAAGGGGAAGGGAAAATGAATGCTCCGTGGGTACAGGGTTTTTTTTCCTGGAGTGATGAAAAATTCTAGCATTAGTGGTGATGGTTGCACAATCTTGTAAATAGACTACTTGTGAATATCTGAATTGTATATTCTAAAAGGGTGAATTATATCCTCAAGGGGAGAAAATAGGGGGATAGATTTGGCCTATGGGCCAAAATTTGCCAATCCCTGGTCTAAAGCAGTGGTTTTTGGAGTCACACAGATCAGAGATAGAATCCTAATATTCAACCATGAGCTCTATGACCTTGGACAAGTGACTTAACAGTTTGAAGCCTCACTTTCCTCCTTTCTATAATGGGGATATGCACATGGCCTCCCTTTATATTGTGTGAGGATGAAGTTAGGTCAAATATAAACTCCATGATAGCATTCTTTCCCTCGGGCCTAGCACTGGCTTGTGCTCAATGTACATGAATGAGTAAATAAAGCATTTAGCACAGTCACTGGTTCACAGTAATAAATAATTATAGCAAACCCTTATATACCATTTACTGTATGCCAGATACTATTCTAAGTGCTTTGCAGAACTTTATCTCATTTTAATACATAGTGTTATCATCATCCCCATTTTCCAGATGAGAAAACTGAGGCACAGGTAGTGTAAGTAACCTGCCCAAAACCACACAGCTATCAAATGGTAGTGCTGAAATTAAAACCCAGGTGGTCTGGCTCCAGAATCCCTGAAATAAATGTTGAGTGTGAATATGATGATGATCATCATCATCATCATCAAGTTTGATACATATCCAAGTATACTGATCCCACTTCTCCCTATGGTGTCTGAGCACACACTAGGACTTCTCCTTCCTCCAGCATTTGATTTAAGGTAAGGATGCTTCCCAAGTCTCCAATGTTCTGCTAGGAAGCATATTTATTCTTTCATCCATCATTCATTCACGTATTCATTAAGCATATAGGGATCCCGACTATGTTCTAGGCCCTGTGCTATATAGATATAGAAAGACATACTCTCTATCCTCAAAGATCTCAAAGTCTAGTAGGGAAGAGAATTATAATGCAGATGGCAAGTACTGTAGTAGAGATTCATGCAAGGGTACTGTGGAAGCAGAGAAGACCCGGGGGATAGTGTGGATATGGGTAGAAGGAAGGACCTCTGAAAGCTTCCTGAAAGAACTGGTACCTAGGGAAGAATGTGTATTAATCAGGTGTAGGAGGGGACAGTTAAGAATGAGGTTAAAGTATGTATACAGGCTGACGGGCCCAAGAGCCCTTGGTGAAACCCAGGCATGGAGTCCAATGTGACCAAAAGTCAGGCTGCAGGGGGACCTGGAAAAGCCTACAGGGGCCTAAGTGCCATACTACCTAGCATTCCCGATCCACCTTACCCCACATTATTTTTCTTTGCAACATTTATCACCATCTGACATATCCTTGTTGTTTATGTACTGTCTCTTCCCACTGGAATGTGAGTTCCCTGAGGGCAAGGACTTTGTTTTGTTCACTGCTCTATCTTCTTTGCCTACCATAGGCACACATCTGTATCGCCTGAGTATAGTAGACACCCAATAAACATTCTTAAGTAAATGAATGAGTGAAATGAAATAAATAAACTACTGTCCTGGGAGCTGTAGGGAAGACAGAGAGCATTAAGACCCAGGCCCAACCCCCAGGAACTTACAGGCTAGTGGGTGACCCAACATATAGACCTGAACACCTATCACACTCTGTCTCCTCTCTTCTTTCACCTCCTGCCTTCTCTCCCGGAACTTTGAGACCATACCCTGACCATTCAGATTCCCTATTCCCTCGCACACATTTCTCCGCCCTTCCGAGACTTGACACTCCCTGACAGTGGCCCATGTTCCAACATACATCTGCCCACTCTTCCTGGCTCTGCCCAACCAGAGATCTCATTCCTGATAGCTGCCCGCACCTGCTGCATCTGCTGTATGTCGCTAGCATGATCAAACTAATTTTCACTAATGTATGAATCCTTGCCAGACCAGTCTAGGGTATGTGATTTTTTTTTTAACATTTTGTTATGGGAACTTTCAAACATATACACAGCAGAGAGAAGAGGATAACAAACCCCCCATGTACCCCTCACCCAGCTTCAACAGTTATCAACATTCTGCCATTCTTATTTCTTCTAGTCCCCATTTTTTTTTTATTTAAGTATTTTAAAGCAAATCCCTGGTACCATCCCATTCCACAATCTCTGGCCTGTAAATATTTCAGTATGTTTCTCCAACAGATAAGGACCTTTTCCTAATATAACTACAATACCAATATCAAACTCAACAAAATTAGTAATTCCTTAAGATCATCTGATATCAGTCACTGTTGAGTTTTACCCGATTGTCTCGAAAATATGTTCTGTATGGATTTGTTCAAATCAGTATCCAAACATGGTCCACACATTAGGCATATACTTTTTAGGGTAAAGGCCACTTGGTAGAATTTCAGGCCTCATAGAAGTCAGGACTAATCAGCCCAAAGCCCCTCTGAACATCCCAGATTTCCTAACCCTACGAGCTTCAGGGTGGCCTCTCCCTAGCAGGAGGAGGAAGCTAGCCATCCAAACCCCTCATCAGATCTTTGTTCCCCAATAAGGGATGTAGGGACCCGTAACCTCAGAGTGGGGTGGGGAGGGGAGAAAAAGGAGAACCAGAGAGATGCCTTGCAACTAGCCTTCTGCTCTGCCTCCTGTCCAGGCAACCCAACCCCCATCCCCATCCTGACTGACCTTAGAAATATTTGGTTCAGCTGTGTAAATGCAATCATAATTACAGCCATTCCTGGGAGCTGCTTTCCATTATGCCTAATTACAGTACAGCACAATAATCATTATGTGGTCTCATTTAAGATGTGTCAGATTGACTTTGTCACAAGTTTTATTCGATTTCCATTCAAAACTGCTCTAGTACGCACGGCCGTCAGAGCTTGTTGCTCCTGGTCCCTACCAGGGAGCGAGAGACCAGCTGTCGGCAAGCTAGCAGCTGAGCATCTCATCTAGTTCCATCCTGTCCCCTCCCATCCCATCCCCTCTCCTCCCATCCCAGCCCATCCCCTCTCCTCCCATCCCATCCCAGCCCAGCCCATTCCCTCTCCTCCCATCCCCTCTCCTCCCATCCCATCCCATCCCATCCCCTCTCCTCCCATCCTCTTTCCTCCCATCCCATCCCCTCTCCTCCCATCCCATCCCCTCTCCTCCCATCCCATCCCCTCTCCTCCCATCCCATCCCAGCCCATCCCCTCTCCTCCCATCCCCTCTCCTCCCATCCCCTCTCCCCCCATCCCATCCCCTCTCCTCCCATCCCATCCCATCCCATCCCCTCCACGTCTGTGCGCACTGGTTCTGCTGCAGCCCAGGCCAGAGGTGCCTGCCTGCCCTTCCTCTCTTCCCCTCCAAGGGCTGCACATCTGGGCTTGAGGTAGAATGATTCACTTACAAACAGAAACAACCCAAACAACAAAACCCCGCAGGCTCTGCCAGCATCAGCTGCTGCTTTTCCCTGTCCACGGGGATCTCAGTCAAGCTTCTTATGGACCCTATGCATGCAACATCCTCATTATTCTCCCCATTTGGGGGGACAGCGAATGTGAGATAAGCCAGTGTGTCCCAAGTCACCGAGTTCGCCATGAGCAGACCCAGGAGAACCAGAGGCTGTGGCTATTGAGCTGGAGCTTCTGTGGGAGCCAAGGCCAGGTCAGACTCTGTCCGATGGGCATTCCTCTCCCCTCATGGGTGCGTTTTCAATTTTCAAATGTACTATGTGAAGCCGCTGGGCAACTTCCTGAGAAGCAAGCACGTGAGAGCTGGGGGGGGGGGGGGGTTGGAGCTCAACATTTGCCAGCTGTGGGAACCAAGCTGATAGCCTGGACCAGGAGGCCTCCCAGGCCCTGGTACATTGTCAGGCTGCCTCTGCCAGCAGGTTTCTTGCTGCTTGCCAGCACCAAGGCAGTCACTAATCAGGTAAACCGGTGTGGAGGAAGCATGTATACCATATCAAATCTTTGCCTAACGAACATTCCCTTGGGGTCCTGTGCAGATTCAAGAAATGAATTCAGTGCATGCAGGCTCAAATGCTCATTTGTTCAGCCAGCCTTGAACGAGGACCATCTTTGTGCCCTGCTCTGTGCTAAGTAAAGCTACCATGGGCTTCTTGCTCCGGAGAGCTGCGCTTACAGCCTAAATGTGGAAGAAGGGCATGTAAACAAATATGCCAGAGTGGGCCAGAGGGCTATAAAAGGCCTTGTGGAGGCACAGAGGAGGGAACAAGGAACTTCACCTTTGGGAAGTCAGCAAAGACTTCAAAGATGTTACATTTCGAGCTGGGTCTCGAAACCTGAGTAGAAGGGTCTAGGCCGAGAAGGGAGGGCCGGGCATTGTCTACAAAAAGAACAGAAAGACAGGGAGATGCAACGGAGCATGAAGGAACCCAGGACCCTTTGGCAGCTGTAAGGTAAACTACTTTCCATTAGTGTATCTCGAGGCCTTAATAATTTATAAAGGCAGACTTCCAGGTGGACCATCACTCTAGTTTACTGATTTGCCCTGACCTTTGCTTCCCCACCCTGCTTTTGTGGCAGCCCTTTGGCTTTTTTGTAGTTCCTTTGCAGTTAGCTTAAAAGCTGATGCTGAAATGTGTTGTTTCAATTTGTTCATTCTAAATTTTGCACTGATCACATTGGCCCCCTGAGTGGTTCAACTATATGCTCTAGGTTTCTTGGAGAGCAAAAGGAGGAGGACTTTTTTTCCCTAGAGTCAAACCCGAGGAAGCGGGGCCTGCTGTGGGGAGGGATAGCACAAAATCTCTGAGGACACCTGGACTCCATGTGCTAGGCCTTTGCTGCCCCGTGTCTGTTCTCAACCAAATGGCCTGTTTGTGTAGCTGCTGACTGCCGTCTTCATTAGAGGGACATTAAAAACACTGTTGGTTTGGGGCACCTGGCTGTCTCAGTGGGAAGAGCATGCAACTCTTGATCTTGGGGTCATGGGTTCAAGCCCCACATTGGGTGTAGAGATTACTAAAAAAAAAAAAAAAAAAAACTGTTGGTCTGAGTATGGCGAGGTAATGAATCGTCCTTGTGTGAACTCTTAAATAAACTCTTAGGGGACGAGCCACAGTATACCTTTACTAACCTGCTGAAGAGCATTAACCACCTCTAGAGTACTGAAGGGACCCAACAGTCACAAGTTACAGTTTTTGCAATGAAAGTGAAACCCCCCTCCCTTTGTCCAGCCTTTAGAACTTTTCACCAAATTTCTTCCATCGAGCCTCATAAACAACCCTTTAAAGTTGGCAGGGCAAAGATTTGTGTTCCCATTTTACCAACGTGGAGACTGAGCCTTGCAGGGTGAAGTGATTCCAAGTGGGTCCAGTGTTATCAGAAACCAAGCTTCCAGGCACAGCGCTGGGAGCTTTGCTACTGCCCAGAGCTGCCCGCTGCCAAGCCAGCCTGCACCCACATTGGGGTGGATGTGAGTAACGGCAGCTCACTCATTCACGGGACAGCTGGCTGAGGTTAAGAACACAGTCTATAGGCTCCTTGCACCGTTCACAGCACACTCGCCTTCAGAACGACCTCCGGATGTTTGTCATGGTAGCACCAAACTCGCACAGCAGATAGAGAGTGATAAAGAGCAACCTCGGGAAGCAAAGACCCCTCCAAGATGTAAGTCATGTACTCCCTTCTTAGCAGCAGGATCAGGTTCAGCCTGCATAAATCTATTTTAGTGTATTTTAATTGCTTGTAAACTAAGTGTTTCCTGGATATGCCCCTGACCAGGAATAATTAGAATCATTTCAATGACTGGGCTTTCGAAAGTGAATGGGAGGGAGACAGAAAGGGGCTGCTCAGAAGGGAGAGTCATTTGTTAAAAGGCTGAGTGGGAGCATTGTCTCAGCCTTCTCCGGTGTTGTATTTTTCAGGATGTCACCAGAGCGGCCTGTTTTTCGGCTACTCTGGCTGCCCTTCATTTTGTATGCACCTCTCAAGTTAAGTCTTGCCGGCTGCTGACAACGACCAGGCCCAAGTGGCCACATGTCGGAGTCATTCATTCACTCAGCAAAGATGTATGGAGCACCCACTAGGCACCAGGCCCACACCACAGTTCAAGGATCACGAAAAGAATAAGGCCCAGTTCCCAGCCTTCAGGAGAACACTGCCTAGATGGGGAGACCGGCATATAAACAAACAATTACACTCTAACGCGATAAGTGCTAGAATAGAGAGGTTGACAGCGAACTATGGGAATGCAGAGGAGGCCCTTGCTCCATCTGGGGGAGTTGGGGCTGGTACAAGAGAGAAGCAACATTTAGCGAGGGCTCAAGGGAGGCAGAAGAGTCAACCAGATAAAGAGTGGCGAGAGACACTACAGTTCAGTGTGGCTAAGATGTAGGGTCCATAACCTGGACCATGGTATGAGATAAGCCTGGAGAAGTCAGTTGGGCCAGACCATAAAGGCCTTTGGATGTCCCGGTTTAGAGTTTGGACATGGTCCTACAGTCAGTGGGGAGCCAACCACGGTTTTTAGGCAAGGGGAATGACATGATCAGATCTGAATTTCTGACGGGAAACTCCAGGAGGGCGGGGAGACCGAGAAATCAGTGAGAGGCTGACTCAGAGAGCATCGCTTTGCTTTGTCTTCCGTCTGGACTCCAGAAGGAAGCTCCTTGCCTGCACACCTCCTTGCCTGCACGTCTATTATGGCACTTACCACAAAGCATTAGAATTAGTGTTTGCACAGCTGTCTCCCCATCTACTCCTTGAGGGCAGAGACTGAGCCTCATTCCTCTCTTTGTGCCCAGAACCGGGCACACCTGACTCACCTTTCAAGGCCAGTGCAGCTGTTTCCCATCTCCTCCGTGCAGTTTTATCCATTACCCATCCCCCACACTCAGAGTTAAGAATTCCCACTCGAGTTCCCATAGCTCTAGAGAAATGATTCACCTCTAACCTTCATCTTATTGTAGCTATTCCTGTAGCTGTCTGCCTTCTCTACTAGACCGTAAGCTCCTCAAGGCCAGGGATTGTCTGCTTCATCGTTGTCTCCCCGGTACCTCCCACCCTACATCCTACCCCATCAGATAACCAGCGAGTGTTTCCAAACAATACCCAAAACATATGGGTAGCTATCCGGCTGTCCCCTGAGAAAGAATGCCAGACTCTGTCTTCTTGCACGTGGTTAGATATGGGTGGGGTTTTTTTTTTTTCTCATCTAACAGAGAGAAAAAAAATCGTTACTCATCAAACAATGAGAATATCTCATAGAGATCCCCTAATCTCTATCCCTGAGTCCCATATCACTCCAGGTATTTTGAAAGCACAAAATCCAGTGCCTCTAAACAAAGCACAAGCACACTGACCCATTCAGGGTCATAAGTTCAAACCTTTGCTGAGGAGCCTATTGTATGATGGGACTCACCTATGGTGCTGAGTGAACAAAAAGAGAAGATGAATGTTCTCTTTGGAAAGACTCATTCTGATTTTGCTCCACTTGGAACACATTAAGCATCACGTACCAAGAATTCAAGTTTTCCAGGTAGAAATGTCCAGCAGACGGTTATAAATGCAAGCCAGAGGCTGGGGATAAACACCAGAGGTGTAGGATCCCTGCATAGAAGTGATTAAAACAACAGCAAAGAGTGTAAACTCTTGCAGAGAGGGAAAAAAAAAAAGCTGGGAGCACAACCCAGGGCACCTACCTTTAAGAGACAGGTGAGGGAAGAAGACTCAGGGAAGGGGACTGAGAAGGAACAGGGAGAGAGGTGGTGATGAGAGAGAAGATAATGCCACAAATGAGGGGGTAGTTGATGACATGTGCTGGAGAGAGATCGAATAGGATGAGTGCTAACTGCAAAGAAGACAGTGGATTGGCAATTAAGAGGTCACTCTTGGTCTCCTAAAGCAGGTATAGCAAATACAGAGCACATATGAACACATCTCCCCAGCCCCCCACGCTGACACCATGTACCCCCTTGAATTAGGTGACAAACTGACCATGGCATTTTCTTGATGAACCTAGATACAGCCTCAGAATCCTTCCCAACACAGTACCGCAAGCAGCTACTTACTACCAATCATTCAGAGTTGCCAACAAGCTGAAATCTCTTTGTCATCCTTCTTCTAGAAAACAGTTCAGTGGAGGTGTGAGGAAGAAGACAGACAGCAATAGGTTAAAATGTCTGAGAAATGAAGCAGTCAAAGTGGTGGAAAAAAGAGAAATTGTAAGAAGTTCAGCAGCGAAGGAATAGAGAGAGGGCACTTGCTTGGAGTAGCATAAAGATCAAGCCAAGGCAGCACTTACTAATCCTCCAATAGAATCCATTTTCAAGGTCATCTTAGTACTTGTCCAGCGGCAAGCCTGGTAAAGCAATTTCCCTATACTCTCCCATCTTCCATTCCCACCCTTCGCTTAAGGAAAAGTCAATGAACAAAAAAAAGCATCATGTGTAGGCTTGTTTCCAGAATATTCATTTGATTAACAGAGACATATGGCATAACCAAAGTTGGCCCTGCACATATTTCTGAAGAAGGGATTTTCTCTAATCGTAGAAATTTGAGGATCAGCAGTGATGTGGGGAAGGTATTAGTCTTGGTCAGGACCCTTCTCCCAAACCCCTGAAACCACACCTGAAGGAAAACCTTAGCCTGCAGGGAGACCCCTAGTCAAATGGCAGCACCCTACCCTGTCCTTGTCTTTTCTGCCACCTCCTCTGTACCTCCTTCCTTCCCTCACCAAATGTACTCCATATCTATCTCTTCTCCTCTGTCACCTCTGTCCCCCTGCCTCTCTTTCCCACCACTTCCAGTTGCTCATTTCCTCCTCCTCTCTTCCATTTTATTTTTTTAATCCCTTTCATTTAGGGGTATCCTTCGCTTCTTGATCGCTCTGCCCTCTTTCTGGTTTCAGGGTTTGTAGATACAGAATCAGCTCTTTGGAACTCACCTTCATTCAGTCTCAAGGGGCACTTGTAAAGAAATCCAGTTTTACTACTGTCCATTACATGCAGAACTCCTGTTTCTTTGCACAGTTGATAAATCACAATAATAATAATAATAATATCATCTAGCATTAAATAACGTTTACTGAGTATTTACTATGCTCCAGGCACTGTTCTAAGTGCTTTACATGAATTAACTCATTTATTGTCACAACAATTCTATAAGGTACATTCTGTTATTGTCCCCATTTTACAAACAAGAAAACCAAGACACAACAGCCAAGTAACTTGCCGAAGGTCATACAGCTAGTAAACAGTGGAGCAAAAATTTAGGGCTCGTCCCGTAATGCTCCAGAAATCTCACTTTTTAACTATGCTGATTGCTTCATGGTGTAATGGAAAGCCCACTGGGCTGAAAGTCCAAAGCCATGGATTAAAGTTCATATCTGTTACTCAGCACCTGATAGAACACGCACACGCACAAACTCACACATACACACATAACACACACACACACACACAGATTACTGTGGATTGACCTTAGTGAATACATAATACACTAAAGGGCCATATATATGTGTTCACGAAGCCTCTAAGTACTTTAGCTAATGAAATAAGACTAGTTAATACTGAACATATGCTTTGTTTAAATATAATTGGTGTTCAAATAAGCTAACATTCCCCAGGTTTACCTGGTTATTTTGCTTGATAAACTTTTTTCTATACCAGTAGTTAAAATACCGTCAAAACACCTGAATAATAAAACTATTTCCATGACCTATTCATTCATTCACCCATTCACTCAAACATTTCTTGCCACTGGTTATAGGCGCCTCACCATAAAACAGTTCTTAAGTACTGACTCTGTGTCCAAGGGAGGAGATGCGTACTGCAGGTGGGATACAGATGTAGTCTATATGTGATGCTTGGTTTCCATCCTCATGTCCACCATGGTAGCATCTTATCTCCAATACCCGTATCTTCCCGACTTCTCTCGGTCATACTCTGGACCCTCCTACTTCTCCATTCCCTTGCCTACAAGCAATTGCCTTTGATGTGCTACTTCCTGCCACTTCAGTCCAACAACTGATGGGGTTATTATTTTTGTTTGTTTGTGTTATAAAGCCATGGCAATAAAATTTACTCCTAATAATACCACCGCAATTTTATGTTCTTACAGTGTACCGTAAATGATATATATAATAACTGAATTTCCTGTAAACAGAATTTTTTTTTTTCTGCGGAAAAGAGAGCTTTTTTGTTTCCATCACGGTTGGGCCAAGGTTCTTTGATGGAGTAATTGGTGACATAGGAAAGACTGAGAGGCATCATGTGAGACCATATTCTGGTTCAAAGTGCTGGTGCTATGTTATTCTGGTTGTGATGAGTTCTGTTCACAGAGTAATTTGGGACAAGAAATGCTCTTCCTGGTTAAGACCCACATCACAGTCACCAGCCAACCCCCCCCCGCCTCAACTGAAAACAGAGTAAAGCCTCCGGGATCTGTAAGAGGAATTGGCACCAACCTTGGGCTTACCCTGGTGGAATCAAGTCGAATTTTTAGGAAAAGGTAGACCTTCAGTTAACAATAAAAAAGTGGAGAGCTACTCGGAGTATTATAAAAAGAAGGCTGGCTAGAAGCAGTATCACTACACCCCCGACTGACTAGGAGAGAGGAATACTTGGTTAGCCGCGGGAGCGCATTGCTAGCATGGCAAATGTATTCCTTTAAACATCTTCCTCATGCTGAATCTCATGCCTAAGACTGTGAAATTTCGCTCTACTGAAATCTACTCTTCTTCCTCTCTGGCTGCTCTTTTTCTGCCTATTCCGTGGATCTTTTTATCCCCTTACCACCTTAGTGCTCAGCCATGACCTCACTTCCATACACCATCATCACATCTTCAGCTGCCTGCTAGACACAGTGACCCAGATTCCCTCCTGCAATCTCAAACCCCACTAAACCCCATCCCATCACCTTCCCTTAGCCATCTAGCTCTTCCTGCTAATTTACCCCAGCTCTGTCAGGGGCACAGGAATTCTGCCGCTTTGCCAGACTCAAAACCTAGGAGTCAACTTTGACTTCTCCCTTCTCTCCTTCCCTCCCCAGCCAGTCAATTACCAAAGTCCTGGTGAGTCTACCTTTACAATGTCTCTTTCCCATTCTCTCCATCTCCACAGCAATCACCCTTGTTCAAGCCCTTGTTATCTCCTCCCTTGAACTATTGCAAAAGCCTCCACACTGGTCACCCAGCCTTTCTATGCATGCTCCCATGTTTCCTAAGGCACAGATCTAATCCTGAGGCTGCCCCAGTGCCTGTCACGGCAAGTCCTTTCTCCTCAACCTGGGATTCAGGCCTCCCATGCTCTCCTTTACCGACTTTAGCTAACTTTATAGTACTTGCTGGTCCCCAGATTTGTCCAGCATTCTCTTGCCTCCACTGACTACCTCCCATCATACCCTATTCCTGCCTGTTTGCAATCACCCTGTCTTTCAAGACCCTAATTCTCTCTACTGGATGCGAATCTTCTCAGAATCCCAAACACATTTTATTTCCTTCATTCAAGAAACATGAATGGAGCACCCATTATTTTCCAGGCCCTATGCTAGGAGCTGTAGGTAAGATAAATATGAATAAAATAGTATTCTTCCCTTGTGGAGCTCTGGGGCCAGAAAGACAAACGTAACTAACTCTAAATCCCTATCAGGCTGCCTCTGACTCCCATCCTAGGGGCCTTTCTCCTCAGCTTGTAAATATACTTAAGATCCTCCCATCTTAAATCACCCACCCTGTGTCAAACTCCTAAAATAAAAAGTGTATTCATGGGCGCCTGGGTGGTCAGTCGTTAGGCGTCTGCCTTCCGCTCAGGTCATGATCCCAAGGTCCTGGGATCGAGCCCCGCGTCAGGCTCCCTGCTCCACGGGAAGCCTGCTTCTCTCTCTTCCACTCCCCCTGCTTGTGTTCCCTCTCTTTCTGTCTCTCTCTCTCTCTCTGTCAAATAAATAATAAAAATTTTTTTAAAAAGTGTATTCGTACCATCATTCTCATCTCCACTTCCTCCCATTCTGACTCTCCAGTCCTTGTCCACACCCTCCACTGACTTGGCTACAGCAAAGCTCTCCTTCCCATGGACAAATCAGAGGACTGCCCTCTTTTTATTTAATCCCTCGGTGATATCTCAAACTGTCACCAGAACTGTTTCCACTCACTCTGTAGTAAGCCTCCCTGCCAGCCAATTCTCGTCCAATTCTTTTATGTCACTGACGACTCCCAAATTTCTAACACATATCCCATATTGTATGCCCAACCTCTCTCCTAAATACCAGAGCACTATATCATCAGGATCCTGACCCTCAAAATGCTTCCTGCTGAACTACCCCCCCACACGTACACCTTACCATGAGCCCCTGTTCTCTGCCTGTACCCCTCATCTCATTAATGTGTCTCCTACACAGTCAGAAATCCTTGACTCTTCTTCCTTATTTTCCATATCCAGTTCATTGTTTAGTCTTATTAATAATATCTTTTCAGTTTTTCAATATCTCCATTCCTCCCACAACTCTTGGGGTTCCGACCCAGATACCACTCAGCATGGCTCTAGCACCAGACTTCTCACTGGTCTCCCTATTTGCATTCCTCCCCTCAAATGCTGTTCCAGTCTCCACACTGTAGCCAGTGAGTCTTCTAAAGGACACAGCTGGGCGCCTGGGTGGTTCAGTCGTTAAGCGTCTGCCTCCGGCTCTGGTCATGATCCCAGGGTCTTGGGATCGAACCCCGCATCGGGCTCCCTGCTCCGCGGGAAGCCTGCTTCTCCCTCTCCCACTCCCCCTGCTTGTGTTCCCTCTCTTGCTGTGTCTGTCTCTCTGTCAAATAAATAAATAGAATCTTTAAAAAAATTAAAATTAAAAAAAAAAGGACACAGCTGACCTATCCATTCCTTCATTTATAAGCTCCCCCAAGTCTTCATTTCCTTATCCCACAAATAGTTACTTACCAAACACTAGATGCAAGCACTGATTTGGGAACTGGCCATACAGCAGGGAGCAAAACAATGTTCTGCCCTCATGAACCTTCTAGTCTGGAATAAGGCCAAATGCCTGAATGTGGGGAGCGGGCAGCACCCACTGCGAAACTCATGCCTGCCTTCCGGCCTCATGGCCTAATTCTCCTTATGTCCTACCCTCGAGCCATGTCACATTAATTTCAGTGCCTAAAATGTGCCGTTCAATTCCGCACTCCCTGCCTCTGTCCAGGCTCTCTTGGGAATGCCTCCCTCCCCACCACCATACCCTATTTGCAGACCCCACCCCCCCAACACACGCGTGCGCACACACAATCACTTATTCTGAGGTAATTTAGAGGCTCCTATAGATAGTGCTGATCTCCAGAATGACCTGGGTTCAAATCTCAGCCGTACGCATGCTGTGTGTGTGACCTCTGTCAAGTTATCTGACTGTCCTGCGCTTCAAATCTTCATCTTAAAATGGAAATAATTATAGTACCTCACAACTTGGTTGTGAGAACTAAGTTAGCCAATCCATAAAAAGACACTTTAGGTGCCTGACACATATAAGCCTTTAATCAATGTTTTTATTACTTTCATCTTCAGTATTATGGTGATACCTCTCATCACGCTCTTCTGTAATAATTCTTCCTTCTAAACACGTCTTACTGTCTTTGTAACCCAATGAACTTTGTCAGGCACACAGTAGGCACTTAATAAATATTGAAGAAAGGATAAAAGGCCTGGCAGCTCCAGGTGTGTGGCTTGGGTTCCTGTGACCAAATTGGACTATGAAGGAATAAAAGCACATCTAAGACGTCTTGTGAATATCTTCTGGACCGAACACCTAAGTGTGTGTACACTGTTGGCATTGCGTGAGCAAGAGCTGGGGAGGAGTGACCAAGAAAAGGGCCTTGAGCTGGGCTGACCTGAATGAGAGCTGAGCTATTTCATTTCTTTATTCGTTGACTCTTGGGTCGAGAAAGGACCAACGACCCTAAAGTCGCCATTACCTTCAGTTCCCATGCCTCAGCCCCCACTTCATACTTTCCATTTGCTTCCTTCCCACTACTATGTTCCCCTCAAAAATGTATAAACTGAAACTCAGAAAGCAAAAGGAGTGCTGCGGGAAAAGGGGAAGGGGTGGAGAAGGGTTAGCACCTCCCTCCTTCCTTTGCCGAGATCAAAGCCAGCGTTTTGACTGGAAGGCCAGCTGGCCTCTTTCATCCCCGCTCCACCTGTCTGGGAATGGGATTGCTGCTTGCCCATTTCCTTTCGTCTTCAGGGCTGCAGGGCAGTTTCAGGGTGGGGCCTCAAGCTATTTCTAGTGCTGGCCAAATCCCTCCACCCCAATATCCCCTTTGCCTTATGTGATCAGATTTCCTTTCCACCTCTCCAGTTAACAAGTGTTAGGAGCATAGGGCAGGAAACTGTGAGAGAAGTTCAGTTTCTCCACAGGCCCTAGGCGGAGCTAACGGTTTGGGCAAGTAGAGAGGACGCTGGGGCTGCTGGGCTTTGTCTAGCAGGAGGAACAGGTTCTTCTTTCTGCGTAGCTACCCCAGTACTTGACCCAACATCCCCCGGGGTATGGGTGCGGCAACAGCTAGGCAAGGGCCTCCTGCCTCAGGAGAAGGGAATTCACATTTGCCGAAGTCCTACTATGTTCTGGGCCCTTGCTAGGCCCTTTCGTTTGTACTATCTCAGTGGTTTCTAGCAATCCTGCCAGGTCAGCATTTATTATCACCCCTCTGGTAGCAATGACAAAAGAGAGATTGAGCAGCTCGCCTGAGGCACGTGACGAAATCCCGATAGAACATCCAGCTCTGTCTGACTCTAAAGACAGTGCTCTTTCCGCCTCATCATGCTGCCTCAAGAGGCCCGAGAAGCTGTTAATGCTCTGAGTTGGCTCTTTGCATTATTCCCCAGAATTCACTGGCCAGCCAGCTAAATCTTTCGTGAATGAATTTCATTCAACATAACTTTAAAATGAAGGTTTAAGGAGACCCTTTGATGACTTGAGTTCAATTCTACAAAGAATGTGACAGAAGTTTCTGCCTCTGCAGAGGTCATAGTCTAGTAGAAAAGAGTTAACAAGTGCCAAAATAAAAGCATAATATAACACAGAAACAGAGAAACGCCAGGAGAGAGACAGAGCAGGGAAGAGGGCAACACCTCTTTGCCTTCGATGTCAGCCTCCACCTTCTGGGTGCCTGTCACTTCCCTCAGCCCCAAACAGAGCCTCCTAAGGCTGGGACCAGGCAGCTGCCATGTCGACCTGGATCACAGAACAGGGAATTTCTTAAATCATCTGTGTCCCCTCGCCTAAGAATAGTGCAAATAAGCAGGACCTGGGAATACTCTTTCATTGGCAAAGGTGGAGAGATGGTTAGGAACCCAGTCTTGGTTATTACCTGCAGCCAGCCTGCCTCAGCAAAGAATGGGTTATTCATGGGTTAGTCAAAGCCAGGTGCTAATGCAGCCAGATCAAGAGGCTCAATCCCAGTGAGACTGAGTTCTGTTACATAAGAGTCAGTTCTGGCCGCAGTTGACCATCTTGCAACCGCCGTGCTCTTGGTCAAAGAAGGAACTAAAGCGGGAGAGTATGGGTCACCACATTGTGGGCATTCACAATGCAGACATATTATTTCAAACACTTGGCCCTAAACAGACAGCTCACAGCATGTCTTGCTGACAGAGGATCAGCATTGATCCTCTGCCTTCATAGATGGAGGCAGAACATTCTCTCCTCCTGTATCTCAGTGAGGCACCCTGCCTCTGATTTTTATAGCACCTTGATGCTAGGGGTTTGGGTCCTCTCCCAGAGTGGCTACTTCATTGCAGCTGCCTTTCTTCTGTTGCTCTCTCTAAACCCATCTTTTCATACCTGTGAAATGAGTGTACTACTTGAGGTCCACCCTCTGAAGGAAAAGAGGTCGCCTAAGGAGAGAGGGCAACACCTGTTTGAAGCCTTCTCTTCCAGAGCCAAGCCCATGAGATCCTTGAACTTGGACTGAGGGGCCCTCCTTAACTAAAAATACAAACCCTTCAGGTTTCTTTGATCATATTGGGGGGTTAGTTTCTGGATGTTTCCCCCAGGTGACCCCTCTTATCTCTTCCATATATGGGTTTGGTGAAGATGATTTCCACTCAAGGCTTCTTCTATCTCCAGAACTCGGGGCTTCAGGCATCAGAGAGTAATGATTCCAGCAGGAAGGAACAAGGCCCCTCTTTCCTTTCAATGTCAGTCCATAAAAAAAAAAGGCATTATAATAAGCATTGGGACAGTCTTGGGCATTTTCCTTTTAACTAAATGTGCAGTTTTCAATCATGGATGTGCAAAAGCCATTTACCCATCAAATTACTCCCATGGACTCCACAAAGGTGCTGTTAGAATCCTTAGAGATCATTCCACAACCTCTCCCATAGTGCCAGATAAACATCCAGACTCTTCACAAGGATAATTCGGTGGCAGTGGCAATAACCCTGGGCTTCTCCGAATGACATCAAATTCAGGACACATCCAGATCCCTTTTTTCATGTGCTCTCTACCATTTTTCCCATGGAATTTGAATCCCCCTGTTTTACTTACTGCCTAACAATATCACTATTGAAAGCACATAATGTTAAGGACCATATGCTCTCTCTCCAGAGAGTATGCACAAATACTATTTCTGTTAAAAACTAAACAGAAATAGTAGTTTTGCATACTTCCCATTCAAGGACTTATCCCAATTGAATGATTCCCTTTGTCGTGGACTGTTTTTCCCCAAGCGGGCCCTAATAGAGAAGCTGAATCAGATATTGTGACTTACCAGTGGGTCACAAGGAATCATCTAGTGAGCTAGAAATAGAATCCAGAAACCTTTATTTTGATTCCCTGAATTTAAAAAACAAATAAACTCTACTACAGAGAAAGAAAAACTGGAGGAACTAGGCTTGCTTAACATTCCTGGGTCAGGGAATTCAGGGCAACCAAAACTAACAGGCAACTGCCATAGTCTATGAGGCTCGAGGAGGTGAGTAAGACCTAGGTGCTGCCTGCCCTCAAGTTGCTGACAACCCAGTGCAGGGAGATCAGGTCACTGTTGAAAAATCTCTATCCTGTACAGCATGTGCTTATGAAGACCTAGTGGATCCCAGAGGAGGTCTTGCCCATCTTCATAGTCCCCCCAGCAGCAAGCACTATTTGTTGAACAAAGGCCAAAAAAAAAAAAAAAAGAGGTACCAACAGAGCACTCTGGGGGTTGGTGGAAAATAAGGGACAGCTTTGTGAAGGAGGTGACATTTGAGCTGTGCCTGGAAGGATGGGGAGGTTTTTCGCAGGCAGCAGGAATTGAGGGGAGGGCCTTTGCAGCCTGAACAAAGAGCAGTGGCCAAGATCCTAAGGGGGGGACAAAGCATGGTGTGATTTGGGAGAGCCCAGAGCAAGCCAATGTGGCTAGACAAGAGGGGTCAGTAAGAACTAAGGCTGGAGGTTTTGAACAAGAGGAATGGTACCACCAGGACAGGGCTTCCCGCTGCATCATCCTGCCCGGCCCACCTGGGCCTCCCTTGCCTTGTCAATAGTGGTGGTTTTCTTTTGATTGTTCTGTGTGTATGTGGTTTGGTTTGGAGGTTTTCTGTGGTTTAGTTTGTTTTTTGGCCTTTCCCTTTTCCTTACAGTTTTTCACAGCATATGGTCCTGATTATGTGTTGGAAATCACGCCAAGCTGCCGGCCAGACCGCAATGAGCCCCACCGAGTCCAGCAAATCCTCAACTACATCAAAGGTGAGCACCACCCCTCAAGCCCCGCCCTCCTCATTCCACCCAGCTTGCGGTGGCCCATCAGTGGGGGCTTCCCCAAATACCATTTGTCTTTTGGTGGCTAAGCATTTCACTGACTTAGAAGGGAAACATCTTCTTGGCCTGATAGCTTGTAGTTGGAATTCCACACTGGTCACTCTCCCTGGAATTGTCATTTGGCCAGCTAATGTCACCTTCAGGGGGACAAAAGGTTTATCTTTAGGCACCTCCAGTGAAAAACCAGTTCTGAAGTGTGCCCTGGAACCCTTTTTCTTTTAAAAGAGCCAAAGTAAAATGGTCTTTAAGATGAGGGGAGTTCAAGCCGCTTCAGACTTAGGGTAGGGGGGAGGAGGGGCTCACAGACGTTGTGTTCCAGTGTAGTTCCTTGGTCCAATACGGCCTTGAGAGACTGCGGGCCTACAATGGATAGTCAGGATTCTGGTGCCCTGAGAGTGGACTCCCCAGTCTTACCCAGAGCACTGGAGACGGACCTGCTGCCCTATCCTGCCCTTCCCTCCGGCTGGCCTGCAACTATTCTGGCTTCTGGCCAGAAGGAAAATGGCAGTCATCAGGTTATTCTAGAATATCTTGATCACACTTGCACTAGCCTTTTGGGGATGCTGCCCTTAGCTTTCCAGTAGCCCCTCTGCAACCCCCAGCTGCCACTCCACAACTCAGTTCCCTTTCTCTACAGTATTGTAAAATCGTTTTGGCACCCATTTTCCTGTTTACTTGAATTTGCATGTGTGTGTGCATATTTTTTGGATCCTAATTATTGGTAGAGTCAAGAGGCTAAGGGTATCATATTGCCCATCTTGGAGCGTGAAATTCCCATGTTTATTCATATAACGACCAAGATAGCAGCAATTCTTCTACCTTTGACTCCCTCGTTGGAATAGAATCCGGCATGAAAGGGAGGCCTGTTCTGTACCAGAGTTAGTCTGAGGAAACGAGTTGTGTCCTAGGGGGGTCTTTGCTAAGGGTTATGTTAAGGCCCGAAACTCTAGTAGAGCCCGGTGTGTGACAACAGCCAAGTCCTTAGGCAGGGACTCCACGTCCCAGGCTCCTTTGGCCAGAGAAAATTTTCTAAGCTCACAAGTCACAGACTTGTAAGGTTATGCTCACAGCAATGCTTATTGCCTCTCTGAGGTGTCCCGTAGCCCTCAGCCTTCTCCTGGCCCTGTAGTTTCAAGCCACCTCCCTCTGGCTTCAGGGTAGATACCAACCCCACAAATCCTCACTTCCTAACCAAGTCCTCCTCCCTTGTACAGTCTTTTTTTTGTTTTGTTTTAAGATTTTATTTATTTATTTGACAGAGAGAGACACAGCGAAAGAGGGAACATAAGCAGGGGGAGTGGGAGAGGGAGAAGCAGGCCTCCCGTCGAGCAGGGAGCCCCACGCGGGGCTCGATCCCAGGACCCCGGCCGGGATCATGACCCAAGCAGAAGGCAGACGCTCAACGACTGAGCCACCCAGGCGCCCCCTCCCTTGTACAGTCTTTAGGGCCTCTAAACTCCTTCTGTTCCTGGCCCTTTGCCAGTCCTTCTCACCATGCTGCAGCCCTGATTAACACTGATGCTCCCACCTTAATTTCCTCCTGCCCCTCACAGCCCCAGACACCTTTCCTGTTTCCTTTGGGACTGATCCTGGACCAACCTCTCTTACCCATCCTCCTTCAACCTTGCCATTTTCCCCCCATCCAGGCTCTAAATCCTGGTAGAGCACAGACAAATAGAAACAGAGAAACTAAACAAGCCTCTGCAGCTTCTTGCTCACACCTACGTGTGTGCAGATATCTGTATGCCCTCATGCTTTCCTGCACACGTACCCAGACACATATCTCCAGACTGGTGACATCTTGCTAATAAGGAAATGGAAATGACAAGCGAGAGAAGACATAAGGGAGGTAATTCAAAGGAGAGAGAACTAGGAAAGGTAAGAAACCCAAAAGAGGAATAAATTTTTAAAAGACCTGAGATAAGGGGCACCTGGGTGGCTCAGTCGTTAAGCATCTGCCTTCGGCTCAGGTCGTGATCCCGGGGTCCGGGGTCCTGGGATCGAGCCCCACATCGGGCTCCCTGCTGAGCAGGGAGCCCGCTTCTCCCTCTCCCTCTGCCCCTCCACCCTGCTCATGCTCTCTGTCACTCTCTCTCTCAAATAAATAAATAAAATCTTTAAAAAAAAAAAAAAAAGACCTGAGATAAAAGATTAGTTTGAGGGTTGGGGAAAAAATAATAGAAAATCTTAGCGGACATGTAAGTTACATGTAAGTCAAGATTTTTGAACGATCCTAACAGGTTAAAGCAATTTTCTGATTGTAGCACAATGACATTAAACTGAGAGAAAATGTATGGACCAGGAATTGGGTCCACAGAAGCAACTGGACCCCATACAAGATGGGAAGATGTGGCTCAGCAGCATTTTGTCTGAAAGAGCTAGGGATTTTAGTCAGTGTGGACCTCATTGTGAGTCTCCAGGACAAGTTGGCCTCCAGAAGATGCTGATGCAGTAGCAACCTCACTTTAAAAGGGTTCTAGGCAAATAAGAGCACGTTACTGGTCAGTCAGGATGGGGAAAGGACTATAGACCAGGCTCCAAGAGGTCTGGGTGGAGGAGCTGGGGCTTTTGGAGAAAAGAAGACCCAGGGGGACGTGGTCTTTACTTCATATCTCCAAGAGGCTGTCACAGAGCAGAGGGTGTAGACAGAGTCTATGTGGTCACAGGGCACAGAGCTAGGACCCATGGGTAAATATTATAAAAAAGGCAAATTTGTATTCAGTAGAAGGAGGAATTTTCTAACATTTTGAGCTATCCAAACGAGCAGGCTGCCCAAAAAGGAATGAGGTCTCTGTTGCTGGAGATATGCAAGTAGAGGCTAGATAGTCACTTGACTGTCATATCATGGAAGGGCTCCTGCACTGGGGGAGGGCGATTGTACTAAATTATTGTTAAGGTTCCTTCTAATCCTAAGATCCTAGGATGCTGTATGTTAAAAATGAGAAAATAGAAAAACAATAAAAAGAATAAGATGAGAGTGCAGGGGTTGGTAGATGAGTCACAGTTGTTGGGGCAGGGGTGGGGGGAGTTAATACTGTGTAGAGGAAAGAATTGATGAGAAGAAAAGAAACTAAATGGCTGAGAGTGGGTGGGGAGGAGCCAGGGAGGGCACACAGCAAGTAGACTGGCTATAGAATACTAGGAATGTTCAGATTTTCCATTTAGCCATCTCTTTCATATTGACAAAGTCTTGTGTTCTAGCCATGCAAATGAGCAGAGCACACAAGTCCAGAACCAAAAAGAAACTCAGCTAAACCAAGAAGAAATGAGGCTAGAAAGAAGTCCAAATGTTGCTAAAAATGGCCAGGCTAACCTGCTATACTGAGACCGTGCCCCTCCAGCCTGGTGACGCATACTGCCATCAGATAGTGCGTTGCCATGACAATGGTCAGTGTGGAAAAGCTGCTGAATTTTCTACATTCTGAAAGATTTCCCTGAACCTGCCTACATGACTTGTCATTTGTTCTTGCATATAAAAACCTCAGCGAGGCTGGCCATTTCTTGCTGCCCTCCTTCCCCCATATTAAAAACAAGGGAGAGGGGAGGCATGGATTGATTTGGGAAGATGGAATGGCAACGATGGAGTGGATGGATTAAGCTCCACTCTATGGGAGGGAGTTTAGCCAGCATGTATCAGTTGAATTTGTTCAGCCTTTGAGCTTGTGTTTTTTTCTCTTTCTCACCACATCCCTTAGAAGCACAAAAGATGGGATTTTTAACCTACTGAAGCTCAAACCTGGGGAGGTTCATCTTATAGAGATACATTCCATGTGCCACAGGTTGACTGGAGGGAAAGGCAAATTTAGACCTCACCTTATCCCATCTTTATTGTCCATTAGTCTTTCCAAGAGGAAAAAAAAAAGACAAAAATAAAACCTTGGAGAGTCGATTCAAGCTGTTAGCTTTATACAGGGAAAAGCTATGTTTTGCTCTAACAAATTGCTCTTCTCATGCCAGTGAATCTCAAAGATATGTGTCAGTGTTCACAAGGAAGTGTGGATCGCTCCGCCTAGCTCATGCCCATGCTCACTACTGAAAAATCATCCTCACACCATCTTCATGTGCTCAGACTTGTTTGCCTTTCCTCTGGTTGACGTACTCCAGAAGAGTTGGCTCACACCGAGCCTTCCAGAGTTGGAATGGTGCTGATGTGATCAATCCCCAGGGGTGGCTAGCTCCCCAAGCCTGCCTGGCTCTGTGTGAGGAAACAGGGGTAGAGTTTTTCTAGTCCCTAGTGCTGATGACATTTGAATGGAGTAAAGGTCCCTAGGGGGCCAAAAGCTTCTTGTTGCAACCCAGACCCAACCTTCTGTGGCTGAGTGCAGAGGGAGGGTGAGTTGTGCATGCACGAGTACGTGTTGACATTGTAATTGGAGGTTACAACTCACTTGCTGTGCGTTCCCAGACTGTACCCCAAGTTTGCCTGGAATAGAAAAGGAGACAAATAGGGCCAGGAGGTAAGAAGGAGGTGGAGGGGGAAGACACAAGAGGGAAGGGAAGGCCTTGTGCACATCTGCCTTTTCTGACCCTTAATGAAGGAGGCTGAGTTGGCATCTCATACAGTGCAGGGTTGGGGAGATGGACCAGCCAACTGATGTGGGTAAAAGGGAGAGAAAACACAGGTGAAATAATAAGAGCAATAGCTACTATTGCTCTATTGCATCTATTACAGATGAGGAAACTGAGGCTCAGAGAGGATAAGTGACTTGGCCAAGGTCACATTTGTTCATTCATTCAGCAAGCAATTACTAAGCACCTACTATGTGCCACACACTGTGCTAATAGGTGGTAGAGCACACACTTGAACCCTGGCCTTTTTGAATGGGGCTTTGGAGTCAGGCTGTTTGTCCTTTCTAGTGCCCCTCTTCTCTTTGCAGGGTTTCCCTGCCAGGTCTATTCGTCGTACCTCATTTTTCCAATCTCATTTTTTTTAAACCCCCCTGCTTTTTCCAGTTGCCCCTGGTAAACTCTTCCCACCCTTCACTGCATACCCAGCTCCTTCCATGTGGCTGATCCAAAGCACCTAAAATCGGATGTCTCCTTGGAAATGGGAGGAAGACAGCCATGAGCAACACTTGAAATTCTGGCCTCTGACTTTTAACGTTCTCTAGCCCCCTACATCTGCCATGCTCCCATCACCCTACCATACTATCATTGAACCTTTCTACTCCATTTTGAGCTGAGTAGAGAAGTAAAAGAGGACAAAAGGTGGAAGGAGCCAACCCATCCAGCTCCTGCTACCTGAAGTGTGTTGTGTTCACCAGCCCCACTCTGCTATTTACAGTTCCAGGGCCCCAAGATGCGGCCCTCTGCACATCTGTTGGTAATATTCTCAGGAACGCCATTGTGCTGAGTGTAAGCTGCACCTCCTCAGGCAATTTGAAGTCTGGGATTGACATTCTTCTAAGGACTAGGAATTAGGACATCAGGTCTGGACATGTCCAAGGCCTGCTGAAGCTCCAAGCTTGAAGCAGGGCTCCTGCCTGGTGGGTCTCTACACCATAGAAACTCAGCTTACTTCTACACCTTCTCTTGTTTCCCGAGAAGCCATGAGGATAAGTTGAAAGGCAGGGTTGGTCCCAAGACAGACTGACCATCTGCTTTAGGGCTTCTTAGGATTTGGAGCAGGGCTGTGGAGGACATCCAATGTGCATTACTTCAGGGGAAGATCTCTGTGATGTCCACTCCTTATCTTCCCTTGCCATCCCCTGTCCCTTTATTCTTCTCCAGCCCACTGTGGTTCTTTCCAAGAGCCTACCACCAGCCTGGCTTCCCCATTGACCAGGTTCCTGTCTTGTTTCACTAAAGAGTAAAAGAATTGGAGAGGTTTGTTGTTGCTGTTGTTCAACAGAAAGAGAAGTTATAAAAATGTCATGCTGAAGGGCACCTGGGTGGCTCAGTCGGTTAAGCGTCTGCCTTTGGCTCAGGTCATGATCCCAGGGTCTTGGGATCGAGCCCCACATTGGGCTCCCTGCTCAACGGGGAGCCTTCTCCCTCTCCCTCTGCTGCTCCCCCTGCTTGTGCTTGCTCTCTCCCTCTCTCTCTCTCTGTATCAAATAAATAAATAAAATCTTTAAAAAAATGTCATGCTGAAAATCTTATAAATTCTGAAATAAATATGGATACTGCTTCCCAAAGTCACAGTAACTTAGACAACAGCTTTTATTTTTTTTTAAAGATTTTATTTATTTCTTTGAGAAACAGAGAGAGCATGAGCAGGGTGAGAGGCAGAGGGAGAAGAAGACTCCCCACCAAGCAGGGAGCCCGATGCGGGGCTCAATGTGGGGCTCGATCCCGGGAGTCCCATGATCGTGACCTGAGCCAAAGGCAGACACCCAACCAACTGAGCCACCCAGGCGCCCCTAGACAACAGCTTTTAACAAACCATGAAAACCCTTGGTGGATTACTTATGAAGACACCAAATACCGACATAAATCCAGGAGGTAGGAGCTACCATTATTGAAAGCCAACTGTGCTATACCATATGCTGGATTCTTTACATATATGATCTCATTTAATCTTCACAATTACCTCATAAGGTAAGAAACTGGTGTCCAAAGACATGGTGTAACATGCCCATAGTCATGTAACAAGTAAGTGGTGCCCTCAGGATTTGAATCCAGACCCAGTGCCGTCTGCTTCATAACAGTATTGCTCAGTCAAGTCTCCTCATCATCCCCTGTCTGCTTTTTTCAACTGCCCCTAGTAAACTCTTTCCACCCTGCAATGTCTCCCAAAGTAAGGCTGTGAACCAGCTTAATTTTTTTTAAGATTTTATTTTATTTTATTTTATTTTATTTTATTTTATTTTATTTATTTGACAGAGAGACACGCAGCTAGAGAGGGAGCACAAGCAGGGGGAGTGGAAGAGGGAGAAGCAGGCTTCCCGCAGAGCAGGGAGCCCGATGCGGGGCTCGATCCCAGGACCCTGGGATCGTGACCTGAGCCGAAGGCAGACGCTCAACGACTGAGCCACCCAGGCGCCCCAAACCAGGTTAATTTTAAGAAGTATGATTATGTCTCTGCTTCAGAGCCCAACTAAATCAATCAATGAATATCTTTTGGAGCCTCCCATGTTCTTAGTGCCATGAGAGGTATGAGAAGTATAAAACATGGTCTCTGCCTCTAATAAACAGCTGAGAAGTTTAGGGAAGGAGACAAAATTAACTCCCTTATACAGATCAGGATATAATAAGGCTGATACTATGTAGAAGCAGGGGAGCAAGATTTTAGGGAGACTGCTTTCAAAGGTCTTGGAGGATTTAAATTGATAAGAATGGGGAAGTGCTCGTAAGCGAGGGAAACTCAAATAGGTGTGTGCCAGGGGCAGGTTGCAAGTTCCCTTGAATTTCAGGCTGAGTAGCCCATATTGGATACAAAAAAAGTGACAGCCATTCTAGGTTCTGGAATTAGGACATAACATGATACAGTGATATTTGGATGAATCATGGTGGTATTCCAAGAGTGAGCCTGCAAGGGCCTGGACCAGAACAGTGGTATTAGGATATTTCCTATCCTATTCCTCCCAAATGGCTGAGAGTTGTTTGGAAGACAGTATCAACAACACTTGGAAGTAGGTCATGTATAGGGGATCGAAAAGAAAGGAAGAAGTAAAGATGATTCTGAGCTTTCCAGCCTGGATACCAACTGGGTTGGGGAGCCATTGGAGGACGACGGATAGTTTTACAGAAACATACACTTGATGTGTTCTATTTTGATATGTTGAATTTGAGGTATGATACATGGTCTCAAATACATCTACATGGAAGATTTGTTGCAGCCAATTAAAAAGAAATTTTTAAAGACAATTTGATGGCACAAAATTATTGTCATGATAATAATATTAAGTAAAAAAAAGGATACAAAGTTATTTAATACCATATAGTCTCAATTTTGTAGATATAATGGGTGTGTGAGTATGTGAATATGCACAGAGAAACACCAGAAGGAAATATAACAAAAATGCTAATAGTAGTTACTTTGGTGGTAGGACTGGAATTATAGGTATTTTTTTTACTTGTTCTTTATTCTTTTTTTTTGTATTTTTCAAAATTTCTACCATGAATATGTGTTGCTTTTTTATTCAGAAAAAAGTAATACATGTTTGGGGTTTTATTTTTTTAATATTTATATATTTATTTGAGAGAGAGAAAGCACAAGTGGGAGGGGCAGGGAGAGGGAGAAAGAATCTCAAGCAGACACACTGAGCATGGAGCCTGATGGGGGGCTCAATCCCACAACCCCAAGATCGTGACCTGAGCTGAAACCAAGAGTCAGACACTCAACCGACTGTGCCACCCAGGCACCCCTACATGTTTGAGTTCTTAATTATTGTTGTTGTTGTTGTTATTGTTATTACTTTATCAGACCTAATGTCCCAATTTTTGGTTTACAAAACCTGGCCACTGCCCTGCACACAGCTGGAAAGATAGGGACTGGAGAGTGAGCATTTTACATGTCTCAGGTGCTGTTTCCTTTCTTAGGGACCTCTAGTAATTCTAAGGTGCTTCCATCTGTCTGCTCAAGGGAGCAGATTTTCCCTTGACTCATGATGTAAAGCCTCTTTTGTCTAGTAGAAGGGTATAAAGTCCAGATAGCTCCCTAGGACCACATTCCTTTCCAAAATTCTCATTCACTCCAAGGCACCGGTCTTTCTGAGTTTTCTCTTCTGCTCCATTGAGCTATGTGTTTATTCCTCCTCTACAGTCTTGATTACTCTAGCTATATAATAAACCTTAAATCAGGTAGAGTGATTCCTCTTTCTTCTTTTTCAAAATTGCTTTAGCTTATACTAGTTCCTTTGCTTTCCATATAAGCTTTAGAATAATCTTGTCTATATCTACAAAATACCTTACTGTGATTTTGTTAGGAATCGTGTTAAACCTGGATATCAGTTTGGGAAGAATTGACATCTTTATTGCATCGAATCTTCCAATCCATGAACACAGTTTGTTTCTCCAATTATTTAGAACTTTTTTTATTTCCTTCTTCAGCATTTGTAATTTTCAGCATACAGATACTAAACAGGTTTTGTACATAAGTTTTTCTTTGAGTTATTGTATTTTTCATTTTGGTTTCCATGTGTTAATTGTTACTGTATAGAAATACAGTTTTGGGGGTGCCTGGGTGGCTCAGTCGTTAAGCGGCTGCCTTCAGCTCAGATCATGATCCCATGATGTCCCATCGGGCTCCCTGCTCCGCGGAAAGCCTGCTTCTCCCTCTCCCGCTCCCCCTGCTTGTGTTCCTGCTCTCCCTCTCTCTCTCCCTGCCAAATAAATAAATCTTTAAAAAAAAAGAAATACAGTTTTTGTATGTTGCACTTATATCCTGTGACGCTGCTGAACTCATGTATTAGTTCTGTTTTCTTATAGATTCCTCAGGATTTTCTACATAGATCACCACTCATCTACAAATAGAGACAGTTTTATTTCTTCCTTTCTGATCTTTATGCTTTTTGTTTCCTTTTCTTACTTTATTGCACTGGCTTAGACTTCCAATATTATGTTAAGTAAGAATGGTGAGAGAGGACATCCTTGCCTTATTCCAGAAATTAAAGGAAAAACACTCAGTCTTTCACCACTATGAATGATGTTAGCTGTAGGTTTTTGTAGATCTTCCTTATCAAGTTGAAGCAGTACACCTTTATATTCCTAGTTTTATGAGAGTTTTTGTTATGAATGGGTATTAAATTTTGTTAAATGCTGCTTCTGCATCATTTGATACTAATACTGATATGTATGTAATTTTTCTTCTTTAGCCTTTTAATATGGTAGTTTACCTTGATTGATCTTCAAATTTTGAACCAGCTTTGTATGAATAAACCCCACTTGGTCATGGTGTACAATTTTTATCTACATTGCTGAATTCTATTTGCTAATATTTTCTTGAGGATTTTGCATCTATATTCATGAGGGATATTAACCTGTAGTTTTCTTTTTTGTGCTGTCATCATCTGCTTTTAGTATCAGGCCAATACTGCCTTAGAAAGTGAGTTTGGGAGTGTTCTTTTCTGTTTTCTGCAAGAGATAGGGTAGAATTGGTGTTAATTCTTTTTATTGGAATTCTCCAGTGAGACCATCCGGGCCTGGAGATTTATTTTTCAGGAAGTTTTACATTTCTACCTTGATGCCATTGTGGTCAGAAAAGATGTGCTGTGTAATTTCAGTTTTTTTCAACTGTTGGGGTTTGTTTTATGGCCCAGTATATGGTCTATTTTGGTATACGTTCTGTGAGTGCTAGAAAAGAATATGTATTCTGTTGTTGTTTGATGGAATGTTCTGTCAATGTCAGTTAGATCCTATTCTCTGATAGCATTGTTGAGTTCTTCTGTAGTCTTTGTCATTTTCTGTCTTGTTCTGTTATCAATTGCTGAGAGAGGGATGTTGAAGTCTCCAATTCTAATTGCGAATCTATTTCTCATTATAGTTCTATCAGCTTCTGCTTCGTGTATTCTGAAGCTCTGTTGTTTGGTGCATATACATTTTGGATTGCTATATCTTCTTGGTAGACTGACCCTTTCACCATTATATAATGTCCCTTTCTGTCCATGGTAATTTTCTTTGCTCTGAAGTCTACTTATCTGATATGAATATAGCCACTCCTGCTTTCTTTTGATTAATGTTTGCATGGCATATGTTTTCTATCCTTTTACTTTCAACCTACTAATATATTTGAAATGAGCTCCTTATAGACATCATATAGTTGGATCACTTTTTTAGCCACCCTGCCAATCTTTGTCTTTTAGCTAATGTATTTAGATCACTTACACTCAGTGTAATTTTGATATGTTAGCGTCTAAATCTGCCATTTTATTTTTTGTTTTCTCTTCATTCCCTCTGTTCTTTCTCTGTTTTCTTCTTCATCCTTTACTGTTGGTGACTTATACCTCTGTTCAAATTTCATTTTGATTCATCTTTAGTGGTTTTGATTGTATCTCTCTGTATAGGCTTTTTAGTGGTCTCTCTGGGTATATATTATATATGCCTAACTTACCACAGTCTGCTAGTATCAACATTTTATCGGTTTGAATGAAGTGTAGAAAACTTACCCACCTTTAAGTCCTTTCCCCCTCCTATTTATAATATAATTGCCTTAAGTATTTCCTCTACATACATTTAGAACTACATCAGTGTTACAATTTTTGTTTCAATCATCAAACATAATTTAGAAAACTTAGGAGGGAAAAAACCTAGTATGTTTATGTTTATTCATATTTTTACTCTTCCCGTTGTTCTTTCTTCCTTCCTGGTGTTCCAAGATTCCTTCTTTCATTATTACCTTTCCATTGCAAAAACTTCCTTTAGCTGTTCTGTTAGGGTAGGTCTGGTGGCAACAAATTCTCTTAGTTTTCCTTCCTTTGAGAATATCTTTATTTCCCCTTCATTCCTGAGAAATATTTTCATGGACCTAGAATTCTGGGTTGACAGTTACTTCCTTGAACTACTTGAAAAATATCTTACCACCCATGGTTTTTGATGAGAAAACCTCTGTCATTTGAATTATCTTTCCCTTATAGGTAAGGCTTTGTTTCTGTTTTGCTGCTTTCCAGAATTGTTGGGGGTTTTTTTTTAGTTTTTTTTACCCCTTTTTTTATTTTTTATTTTTCAGGAATTTGATTATGATGCATCTTGGTGTGGATTTCTTTGGATTTATCCAGTTTGGAGTTCAGTCAGATTCTTGAACCTAGGTTTATATCTTTTGCCAAATTTGGGGAATCTTTAGCATTATTTCTTGAAATTCTTTTTCAGTCCCATCCTCTTTCTCCTTGCCCTCTGGGACTTTGGTGACATGAATGTTAGACCCTGTTTTTTTTTTTTTTCTTTAAGATTTATTTATTGGGGTGCCTGGGTGGCTCAGTCGTTAAGCATCTGCCTTCCGCTCAGGTCATGATCCCAGGGTCCTGGGATCGAGCCCCGCATCAGGCTCCCTGCTCAGCAGGAAGCCTGCTTCTCCCTCTCCCACTCCCCCTGCTTGTGTTCCTGTTCTTGTTATCTCTCTCTCTGTCAAATAAATAAACAAAATCTTTAAAAAAAAGATTTATTTATTTATTTGATCTCTATCAATGGATTTATTACATCTCTATCACCAGTGCCTAGAATAGTGCCTGGCACATATTAACACGGGAATTAGGCAGGAATGGATTTGGTATGTTTAATGTACAGTTGACCCTTGAACAATGTGATGGTTAGGGGCGCCAACATCCTGCACAATTGAAAAATCTACATGTAACTTTTGTTTGTTTGGGTTTTGTTTTTTTTTTAATTTTTGTCTTTGTTTGTTTTTTTGGTGTCCCTGGGTGGATACGAATGCATATAACTTTTAAATCCCCAAAAACTTAACTACCAATAGCCGACTGTTGACCAGAAAACTTACTGAAACATAAACAATTAACACATTTTTGTATGTGTATTGTGTACTGTATTCTTTTTTCTTTAAGTTTTTATTTTAATTCCCATTAGTTAACATACAGTGTTATATTAGTTTCAGGTGTACAATATAGTGATTTAACAATTCCGTACATCACCCGGTGCTCATCGCAAGTGCACCCCTTAATCTCCATCACTTATTTAACCTACCCCCCCACCTCCTCCCCTCTGGTAATCATCAGTTTGTTCTCTATAATTAAGAGTCTGTTTCTTGATTTCTCTCTGTGTGTCTCTTTTTCTTTGCTTATTTGTTTTCTTTCTTAAATTCCACATATGAGTGAAATCATATGGTATTTGTCTTTCTCTGACTGACTTATTTCGCTTAGCATTATACTCTCTAGCTTTATCCATGTTGTTGCAAATGGCAAGATTTCATTCTTTTTTATGGCTGAATAATATTCCATTGTGTATATATACCACATCTTCTTTATCCATTCATCAATTGATGGACACTTGGGGTGCTTCCATATCTTGGATATTGTAAATAATGGTGCTATAAACGTAGGGGTGCATGTATCCCTTTGAATTAGTGTTTTTACAATACAGTAAGGTAGTGTTCTTACAATAAAGTAAGGTAGAGAAAAGAAAATGATATTACAAAAATCATAAGAAAGAGGAAATACATTTACAGCACTATACTGTTATAAAAAATCCATGTATAAGTGGACCCACGCTGTTCAAACCATGTTGTTCAAGGGTCAACTGTGTATATTTTAGTGTGTATTAGAAAGAAACATAACTGTCACATCAAACTCTGATGATTTCACAGATATCATTGCTTAGGGTAAGGTTACAGTTTTTTTCAACGCAGTTGGTGGGGGTGCCTGGGTGGCTCAGTCGTTAAGCATCTGCCTTCGGCTCAGGTCATGATCCCAGGGTCCTGGGATCGAGCCCCGCATCGGGCTCCCTGCTCCGCGGGAAACCTGCTTCTCCTTCCCCCACTCCCCCTGCTTGTGTTCCTGCTCTCGCTGTGTCTCTGTCTGTCAAATAAATAAATAAAATCTTTAAAAAAAATAAAAATAAATGCAGTTGGTGTAAGAGAGGTTTCCACATAAGTGGTATGTAAATATGACAAATTTCTTGGCAGTATTGAAGTTTGGGAAGCAAATCTGTCTCTGAGGTAGATAATGTTATTAGCTCCATTCAACAGATGAGAGAACTGAGGCTTAGGGAGGTTGATTAGGTTGTACAAGGTCACAGAGCAAGTGAGGGAGCTGAAATTCCACATGAGAAACTGAAGGTCATGCCCAAAGTTTAGAAGAGGAAATACAGAATTTTTCTTCTTCCTGGTGGAGTTACTGGTTGTATACAACAAACCAAGAAATTTTGAAGAATACTTGGAGGCCTCTAATGTGTTTAATTGAGCTTTTTTTTTCTGTTTGCCCAAAGTACATGCTTAAAGCAATTATATCACTTATTCCCCTCCAGCTTTTAGATCTAAAATAATCAAGGGGCAAAAAGGAGGTTAGAACTTACTAGAGAAGATACTCTTAACTGCAGAGAACAAACTGAGGGTTGATGGAGGCAGGTGGGTGGGGGATGGGCTAAATGGGTCATGGGGATTAAGGAGTGCACTTGTAGTGATGAGCACTGGCTGTTATATGTTAATGATGAACCACTAAATTCTACTCCTGAAACTAACATTACACTACATGTTAACTAACCAGAATGTAAATAAAAACCCGAAATGTTAAAAAAGATAAAATAAACTGCATTTTTCTTTTTAAAAAAATAAAAATAAAAAAGGAACTTATTAGAGAAAATAAGGTAAAACACTCAGAGTTCTGGAATGCCTTACTGTTGGCAATTCCCTCAGTCTACCCTGAGGCCCTTTAACCAACTGAGATTCAGGTGCTGTCTTTAGCATAGCTGCCAAATCCAGCAGTGCAGATAGGCAATTTATGCCAGAGTAAGCAGGCCCACCCTCCCTGGCCTTGATGCTGAGGGGCAGTCTTTGCAGGATTCTCACCACAAAGTTCCAGGGGAAGCTCTACAGACGTCCCATCCTGCGGACTCCTCTGCTACACCTGGACCGGGGCATCCCCAAGCTACAGTCCGGCCACCAAAGAGCTCTCAGTGTTTTGAGAGAGGGAAGCATCTTTATAGGCTTCTGGTTTACCCACATCCTTCTGCCTCTTTGCAGCTCCAAGCATATTTTGGAGGGAGATTTCATAAAGATTTCAAAATTGAGTTAGAATTTCAAGTCTATTGTGACATGCAAATTAGCCCTGCTTGCCCGTTGGCAGCAATGCAGCTGAAGTGCCTAGAGACGGGCCATAAAATGAAAACATCAAAGTGATTAAATGTGCCCGAAGAGCATAATTGAGTGCATGAATAAGAGAAAATAAAACAAATTGATTTTCTCCAGTGCCAGAAAAACAGAATAATTGAGAACAAAATAATAGACTTTGAAGTAATCAAAGTGAGGAATGTACCATAGTGACATAGAAACAGCCAGTTGTGGGGGAGATTTATTGTGTTTCTGTTATCATTTTTACAACTTTAATTTCATTAGCTAATAAATACAAATCAATTGAAAAATCAGTCAACCAGAGAGGAGGCAGTCCCAAGCCAAGATTTTTATTCACATCTCTAAAAGAGGCTGAAGCAGTGATCCTTAATCTATTTTCATAGGCGCACATATCCCCCGTGAGCTGGAAAACGAGTTCTGGGAGGCCTCTCTGCTTTGGAGGTGATGATGTTCTATTCTGCCAGTCACTTTCCACATACAAGTTTACAGATTCAACTTTCAAAAGGGTCACTTTTATACCCCGCCAAGATTTCCGACAGAATGGCCTGAGTACAGCATCTTGGTTTACAAAGATGACGTTTTCATGGCACTGACCGCATTTATGGTCTTGCACTGGGGTCATTCTGAACTTGCGTGGTGGTGGCGGCGACAGCAGCAGCGACAGCCCAACAGCAGGATTACCCACCACTCTTATAATACTGATGAGCGTCTGCGGCTCACTCCTACCACAGGCATCACACACGCGCGCACACGCGCACGCATGCTCGCACGCGCGCATGCGCACAACACCGAACTCGAATCTAAAACCAAGAAGGCCCAGCAAGAGTATGTCACCCCTTTGGTTTCCAGCCTCGCCACCATGATGCTACAGAGGATCAGGGGAGGGAAGCTAGGCTGGGAGACTTCTCAGGCTGAATGTAGCAATAGAGCACCGGGGACAGCAAGCTATGCTGGGACCGGGTGTTGGAACATCACACAACAAACATGAGATCAATGCAGAACTATTTTTATGGCTCCTCCAAGGAAAGAATCCGTCCACCCTACTCCTCAGCTGTTCATGACTGGGCTCGGCGGCCCTTCACCTCAGGATCCGCAGTGGTGGCTAATATGACTCGGATCACAGTTTTTCCTTTCACAGACCCTTAAGCTGCTCTGGCAGCTGTTGGCACTTCCAGATGTTCACGGCACACCCTACCTTCAGGGCTCCACAGCTAGCAGCCATGCCTTTGGCTCCAGTAAAGGTCTTTGGGACCATTGGGACTGTAAAGCAGGGTGTACAGAAGGAGTTGGCAGTGCTGAGGCTGGCACTGCTTGCTGGCTCAATCAGGACGGCATGGTTAATAGATTGTGCCCGCCAGGCAATTTGTGCTGAAAAATGTATCTTCCAGGAAGCACCTAGATACTGAAAGGAGTCTCTCTGACCTTCTGGTGGTATCCAAGGCCTAATCATGATAGGCCTTGAAGTGAACGGAGAATGTTAGCATTTAGCTCCTTTGTGCAAGAGAAAGAGAGTTTATCTCCAGTCCGGGCCTAAAATCCCAGCTTCCATTTCCCACTGGTGTTTGGGTGGAGCAAAATGGAGCAAATGGATTTCACAACTCTAAAGCATTATACAGATGTAAGGCTGTATTATTCTTCCTGCCACTGCTATTCCCATTATCCTGGATTTCCCAGCCCAGAATTTTTGTCTGAAAAAAAAATATGAAGAAAGCACATGGACCAAGGAACCCGGGGCTGTGACTTCAAAACGGCTGGGAGGCATTGCCCAGCCCAGCAGATAAACCACTCCAGGCCAAGCTCCACAGGCTGGCTGGCAGACAAGCAGCCCACTCCTGTGATGTCACCTCTACGGTTACTTGTGCCTATCCCTCCACATGGAGCCAGCAGATTTAGGCACAGGAGGGGAGAAAAAATGAATCATAAGCTATTTTAGAAATTGCTTCAATTCTGTTTGAGACTGCAGTAGTCCCTTGCAAACTAAGATCGGAGCACCCTAGCCATCAGGGCAATAGCCTTTAAATGCTGATATCCTGTAAATGCCAGAAGCTTGGTGGGATTAATCCACAGCCTCAGGTTCTAATTCAGGTCAGAGGCAGACAAGTGGCAATTGGTGGTTATACTTAATTGTCATTGAAAGGCTTTCTGATGACAGGGGGATCTACATTCTAAGGCAAGCAATACAGTTGACAATTAAGAGCTAAAATTAAATCAGCCTTCCATATCAGCACATGCTCAAGGCTTCATAGAAATCTTTTGTTCTGCCATTGTTCCCAGGTAGAGAGTGAGACCCCCCCCCCCAAACATGGTTGTGATGGGGCGGCAGCTGGAAAACTTCCTCTAGCCTTGGTCAAGCTAGATGGGCCTCCTCCCCATCTTAAAATCCCCATGGCCTCTAGGATAAGGCCACAACCTTCTAAGCCCTTGATGATCTGGACTCTGGCCATCTCTCCAACCTCATTGCCCCCTTCCCTGACCATCATCCTGTGCTCTGGCCACAAAAACTTTGCAGTTGCCTTTGTATATCCAGTTGTGCCTAGAACATTCTCTCCCCCTTTGCCCTTAAGGATGCTGCCTCCTCTGTGAAACCCTCCACACCCTCTTTGTATGCCCTGGGCACTCTGTACACACTGGTATTTTATCACCTTGTTATGGACTATGAGGTGTTTGTCTCCATATATGCTTTTCCCACTAGACTGAGAACTTCTTGAGGACAAGAACTATGCTTTGCTCTCCCCTGGGACCTCAGCACCCAGAACAGGGCCTAGCCCAATGTAGACAACAGTGAAGGCTGGTGAAATGAATGGACAGAGATGGGGGACCAGGTTGGGTTGAGGGAGCTGGATGGCAGGGGTCGGGGTGGGGGAGGGGACCATCCAAGATTCTCAGATACTAGAAGCAGCAGAGCAGCCTGGGCACCAGCTGTCCAAGAGCAATCCCTACAATGGTTTTTCTCAGAATGTGCCTCATGTACCTCTGTGTGAGAGACAACTTGAGATGACACAAGGATATTTTTCATTTCAATAGTTGTATTCATTTTAGTGTATGTTTTAAAATATACCAAGCAGGGGTGCCTGGGTGGCTCAGTCGGTTAAGCATCTGCCTTTGGCTCGGGTCGTGATCCCAGGGTCCTGGGATCGAGCCCCACGTCGGGCTCCCTGCTCAGCGGGGAGTCCGTTTCTTCCTCTGCCTCTGCCCCTCCCCTCCACTCATGCTCTCTCTCTCTCTCAAATAAATAAACTCTTTTAAAAAATAAAATAAAATGTACTGAGCACATCAAGTCTGTTGATGATGGTGATTACCTACTACTACTTAGGATAGATGAGACCCAAATAGATATTAAAAATTTTTTTTTAAAGATTTATTTATTTATTTGAGAGAGCGAGAATGAGAGAGAGTACATGAGAGGGGGGAGGGTCAGAGGGAGAAGCAGGCTCCTTGCTGAGCAGGGAGCCCGATGCGGGACTCGATCCCGGGACTCCAGGATCATGACCTGAGCCGAAGGCGGTCGCTTAACCAACTGAGCCACCCAGGCGCCCTAGATATTAAAAATTTTTTAAGATTTTATTTATTTATTTATTTGACACAGAGAGAGAGAGAGAGCATGAGAGAGCACAAGCAGGGGGAGCGGCAGAGGGAGACTGAGAGGGAGAAACAGGCTCCCCGCACAGCAGGGAGCCCAACCCGGGGCTCCATCCCAGGACCCCGAGATCATGACCCGAGCCGAAGGCAGATGTTTAACCAACTGAGCCACCCAGGTGCCCTGTTATTAAAATTTTTAAAGTGAGTTGATATAAAGAAAAATATTGTTACTATCAATACAGATGTTAAGTAGATATGACAACATTCCTGAAATGGGTGCCCATATAATGGAAGTTTTGCAAACACTTTTCAACAGTCCTAAATTTACTTCTCTATTCCTCCATGGTGCCACTCAGCCTCCAAGGGCTCTGGGGTCACCCCAGCATTCCTCCGAACTGCTACGACACTGCTCATCTTCAGAACTCGTTTGCCACTTAGCCTGGTGGCATGGACGTTCCTTTTGTAAGCCTATGTTGGCTCACCTCAACCACATGTATAAGAGCCTTAAGAGCAATGACCAAGCTTTAAGCCTCTGTGAACTGAATAGGAAAGTGCTTTATCAGCTGCTCTATAGCTCTACAGATGTCCATTTCTTCAATGAATATTTATTGGGCACCTACCATGTGCCAGGAACTGTTGAGGGTGCACAGTAGAGTGATGAACAAGACAGACAAGAGTTCTGCCCTCATAGAGCTCGTGAAGGGATGCAGACACAATCAAATCAACACACAAGATGTTTTCAGTGTGCTAAGTGCATTGAACAAAATAAAACAGGATGATGTGACAGAAAGTTAGTGATGGCAGTGGGGGGTGGGTGTTGGCCACATAGATGGGGCAGTCATAAGGCCTCTCAGAGATAACTTTTAAATTGAGACCCAAATGATGAGAAGAGTCAGAAATGGGAATATCCAGGGACAGAGCATTCCAGGCGGAAGGAACAGCAAGTGCAAAGCGGGGGGACACCCTAAGGAGGAAAAATGATTCATGTGTTCCAGAAACACAGAGAAGCCCCATGTGGCTAGAACAGAGTAAGCAGGAGGGTGGTGGTAGGAGACAGGAGACAGACACCAGAACCTGCAGGGCTTGGCAGCTAAGTAGTTTGGGTTTGATTCCAGGTGTGATTAGCAGCCATAGAGGATTTTGAACATGGGAGTGATGTGCTCTGACCTAAGTGTTAACAAAATAGTCTGGCTGCTATATAGAAAATAGGTTGTAGGGGACAAGGATAGAAACAGGGAGACCAATTTTGAGACTATTAAAGTTTTCCATGCAAGGGGTGATAGCGGTTTGGAGTAAAGTTATAGCAGTGAAGGATGGAGGGAAGTGGGTGGACTTGGAATACACTGTAGAGGTAGAACTGACAGGACTTGCTAATGGATTGAAAGGGAGGTTGTAAATGAAGGAGGAAATACAGATGATCCCTGCTCAATGTCACAAAGAAAAGAAAGCCCAAGGGAACTGTTCCATATCTGCACTGTCCAGTACAGTCACCACTAGCCACACGTGGCCATTTAAATTGAAGTTAATTAAAATTAAATAAAATTTAAAATTCACCTCCTTGGGGCGCCTGGGTGGCTCAGTCATTAAGCGTCTGCCTTCAGCTCAGGTCATGATCCCAGGGTCCTGGGATCGAGCCCCGTATCGGGCTCCCTGCTCAGCGGGAAGCCTGCTTCTCCCTCTCCCACTCCCGCTGCTTATGTTCCCTCTCTCGCTGTGTCTCTGTCAAATAAATAAATAAAATCTTTAAAAAATAATAATAAAATAAAATTCACCTCCTCACTTGCATTAGCCATATTTCAAGTGCTCAGTAACCACATGTAACTAGTGACTACCATATTGGGCAGCATAGATATGGAACAGTTTCATCACAGCAGGAAGTTTTATTGGACAATGCTGCTCTACATTTTATTACATTTTTTTCAAGATTTATTTATTTATTTTAGAGAGAGTGCATGAGCGGGGGGAGGGGCAGAGGGAGAGAGAGAGGGGGGAAGCAGACTCCCCACTGAGCAGGGAGCCCAACACAGGGCTCAATCCCGTGACCCCATGATCATGACCTGAGCTGAAACCAGCAGTCGGACATTCAACTGACTGAGCCACCCAGGCGCCCCGCTGCTCTACATTTTAAAAAGTAAAGAATACAAGAATAAAAAGACAAGCTACAGACTGTGAGAAATATTTGCAAAACACATAACTAATAAAGGACTGGTATCCAAAATATACAAAGAACTCTTAAAACTCAACAATAAGAAAACAACCCGATTAACAAATGGGCCAAAGACCTTAACAGACACCTCACCAGAGAAGATAGACAAATGGCAGATAAGTGTATGAAAATATGCTCCCTATCCTGTCACTAAGGAATTACAAATTAAAACAATGAGATACCACGATATGTCTATTAGAATACCTAAAAACCAAAACACTGACAACACCAAATGCTGGCAAGGATTTGGGACAACCGGAAGTCTCATTCATTGCTGGTGGGAATGCAAAATGATACAGCCACTTTGGAAGACAAGTGGCAGTTTCTTCCAAAGTTTTAGCATACAATCCAGCAGTTGCACTCCTTGCTATTTACTCAAATAAGTTGAAAACTCATGTCCACCCAAAAACCTGCATATGAATATTTAGGGCCACTTTATTCATAATTGCCAAAACTTAGAAGCGACCAAGATGTCCTTCAGTAGATAAATGGATAAACAAACTGTGGTGTATCCAGACAATGGGATATTTTTCAGCGCGAAAAACAAATGAACGCTCAAGCTACAAAAAGACGTGGAGGAAACTTAAGTGCATATTGCTAAGTGAAGGAAGACAGTCTGTAAAGGCTGCATATCCTATGAGGCCAACCATATGACATTCTCGAACAGGCAAAACTAGAGAGACAGGTCAGTGGGTGCCAGGGCTTTGAGGAAAGGAAGGGAGGCACGAATAGGTGCAGCACGGGATTTGCAGGGCAGTGAAGCTATTCTGTATGATACTGTAATGGTGAATACATAACATTATACACTTGTCAAAACTCATAGAATTGTACAACACCAAGAGTGAACCGTAATGTAAACTCTGGATTTTACTTAATAATTGTGTGTCCATATTCATTTGTCACCTATAACAAATGTACCGTGCTAATGCAAAATGTTGATGGGGGCGGTGGGGGGACACTGCCTGCCAGGGGAGGCAAGAGGCAGGAGGATATGAGAACTCTTGGTACTTTCTGCTCAGTTTTTCTGTAAACCTAAAGCTGCTCTAAAAATAAAGTCTATTAACTCAAAAAAAAAAAAAAAAAAAAAAGGACTAAAGAGAGCGTTCACCAGCACCTAGTGCCTGGCAAAGAATAGATACTCCATAAATGTTTATTGAATAAATGCATGAACAAATGAGTCTGTCAGTCAATGAATCAATAGAACCTAGGCCTCCTGAGTCCCAATTCAGTACTCCTTCTTATACAATAGAGGTAGGATGATGATATAATGTATTGTCCAAACCACGATATTTGAGGATGAAGTGGGGTGCTGTAGGTGTAAGTTAGAACTGTCCCGGAGCTAACCCAGAGATCACAAACCCAGAGCCTGTGGGCCACATCTTGCCTCCAAAATTGTTTTATTTGGCCTCACATATTGATATCTTAAAAATTGTAGAGCAATTGTCCACATTTAACACTGTGGAAACTTTGCATACAAATGGAAACGTCTGCCTTCTCTTGGAAAATGGAAAGATCTGGTCACACTGGGCCCACCTTCCTGCATAGTAGTCCATGTCTGGGACTGGGTCACAGCTGCCCTTTTCATGAATATGTGCCATCCTCTTTGCCACAAGCCCCACCGTTCCCTCTTGTATATCCTACCCTAGCCAAGTGTGAATTTCCATTTGTCCATCTCACTTACACTGCTTTGGTTTTGTTTTCTTTTGTAATAGAATTAAGAAAAAAAGGGAACTATTTCTTATACTCATGTCATGACTCAAAATAAGAAAAAAGAACAAAGGCTCAAGAAGGCTCCATACGTCTTGCCCCCAATCAGCTTGACTCACATACAGTGCATTCTTGGCCTCTATAAGCATTTGTGTTTTCCTCCTCTGGTCTGTACTCTGTGTCTCCCCAGGCCCCAGACCATGCTGGCCTTTAGAATTTTCTCAGGCTGCCACCCACTGTTGGAAAAGCTAGACGTGAGGGGGAAACAATGGGCATTATTTAAGCTTACATTGTTATTGTTACCCAAACTCAATATTGCTCATCATCAACTTTGGGCGGAAATTATTTTTGTTGTTTTTCTTAATTGCCTCCAAATGTCACTGGAGAGCGAGACAGAGCAGCAGAGGGTACAGCACCCACCTTTCCTTTCTGTGAACACGTGTTGTTGGAATACTTGGACATGGAAATTTGTTTCTCCGTCCAGTCACTCTTTCATCATCAAGCTCTGGCTACACTTAGATTTGGAAGGACCCCTGGTTTCAGCATCAGGATCCCCTGTGGGATTTCCTCAGCAGGGGCAATGTATCGTTGCAAATGCCCACATGGAGATGGGAAAGTATGGATGGGGCACACTTAAGCTAAGGTGTTGGACTTCATTTGTAGGTAGTGAGGAGCTGCTGAAGGATTTTTGGAGCAGGGGAGGCATGTGATCACAGCTAGCGAGTGAAGAGGCTATTGCAGTGACCCAAGTGATGAGAGATGTGACTAAGTTCGAGAGAGTGGAACAGAAAGGAGAGGACAGAGCTGTGAGGCATCTTGAGGTTAGGCTTGGCAACTCATTAGATGTGGAGGAGGCTTGAACTAAGAGATGAAGAATCAAAGATGGTCCAGAGATGATGAGCTTCAGGCTTTAAAACACCAAAAACATGATCCACAAATTAACTTTTGTTTTGCAAGAGTTAAGAGAATGATGGGACACCTGGGTGGCTTAGTCAGTTAAGCATCTGCCTTCGGCTCAGGTCATGATCCTGGGGTCCTGGGATTGAGCCCCACATCGGGCTCCCTGCTCGGCGGGGAGCCTGCTTCTCCCTCTGCCTGCTGCTCCCCCTGCTTGTGTGCACTCTCTCTCTCTGGCAAATAAATAAATATTTTTTTTAAAAAAGGAAATAAGAGTTAAGAGAATGAAAAGACAAGTTACATATTGAGATAAAATATTTGCAAATCATATATCTAACAACAGCTTTGTATCTGGAATATATAAAGAACTCTCCAAACTCAACAGTAAAAAAAAAAAAAATCCAGTTAGCAAAAGACAGGAGGAGGATATATCAGAGGGCAAATAAGCGCATGAAAAGATGTCCAACATCATTAGCCATTAGGAAAATGCAAACGGAGACCACAGTGAGAGATCTCTACACACCTACAGAAATGGCCAAAATAAAAACGAGTGACACCACCAAATGCTGACAAAAAACGGGGCGCCAGGTGGCACAGTGGGTTAAGCAGCCGACTATTGGTTTCAGCTCAGGTCATGATCTCAGGGTCCTGGGATCGAGCCCTGGGTCATTGGGCTCTGCACTCAGCGGGGCGTCTGCTTGTGGGTTCTCCCTCTCTCCCTCTGCTTCTGCCCCTCCTCCGGCTCATGCTCTCTGTCTCTGTCTCTCTCTCAAATAAATACTCTTTAAAAAAAAAAAAAAAAGGAAAAAAATGCTGAGAAACTAGATCCCTCATACATTGCTGGTGGAAATGCAAAGTGGTATGACCGCTCCGGGAAACAGTTTGACAGTTTTCAAACCAAACATGCAACTACCATATAATCCGGCAACTGCACCTTTGGGCATTTATCCCAGAGAAATGAAAGCTATGTTCACACAAAAACTTGTACATGGATGTTCATAGCAGCTTTCTGTGTAATGGCCCCAAACTGGAAACAAGCCAGATGCCCTTCAGTGCATGAATGGTTAAGCACACTCTGGTGCATCCAGACCTTGGAATCCTACTCTGTAGTAAAAAGGAACCAACTTAACATACGACAACTTGGATGGATCTTCAGGGCAGTATGCTGAGTGAAGAAAACCAGTCTTGACAAAAGGTTATATACAAAATTATAGAACTGGAGACCAGATTAATGATTGTCAAGGGTTAGGGATTAGAGGGGAATTACTGTAACAAAATAGCAGGAGGGAGATCTTTATGGTGATGGATGAAGTTCTGTATCTTCTTGTGGTGGGGATCACACAAATCTACATGTGCTAAAACTGCAGGGAGCTATACACTTACAGACACAGACACATACACACACAAACACAAGTGTGTGTAAAACTGATGAAATCTGAATGTGGTCTGTGATGTTGTACCAATGTCAATTTCCTGGGTTTGATGTCAAATAATCATTATGAAAGATGTTGCCCCTTGGAGAAACTTGATGAAGGGTACCTCTTGACATTGTTTTGCAACTTCATATAAATCTATAATAATTTAAAAATTAAAAAGTGAAGTACCTCCCCAAGAAAGGAACAAACGATTGATATACCTAAAAGCTTGCACGACACATGCAGGCATTGCACTGCATGAAAGAAGTCAGTCACAAAAGGTTATACACTTTTTTTTTATTCCGTTCATATGACTTTCTCAAAAAGGCAACACTTACAGTGATGAGAATAGATCAGTGATTGCCAGGTGGTACGAGGTGAAGGAGAGGATGTGACTGCCAAGGGATAGCACAAGGAATTTTGGAGGGTAATGGGACTGTTCTGTGTCAGGAATCCATACATGTGTTAAAAATCATAGACCTGGGCGCCTGGGTGGCTCAGTCGTTAAGCATCTGCCTTTGGCTCAGGTCCTGGGATCGAGCCCCGAGTCAGACTCCCTGCTCAGCGGGAAGCCTGCTTCTCCCTCTCCCACTCCCCCTGCTTGTGTTCCCTCTCTCACTGTGTCTCTCTCTGTCAAATAAATAAAATCTTTAAAAAGAAAAGGTAAAAAAAAATCATAGACCTGCACATACAAATCAATTTTCCTGCGTGTTAATTTAAAATTAAAACGAAAACTAGAGAGCCACCTGGCTGGCTCAGTCAAAAAAACATACAACTCTTGATCTCAGGGTCCTGAGTTCAAGCCCCATGTTGGGTGTAAGATTACTAAAAAAATAAACTTTATTCCTTTTTTTTAAGATTTTATTTATTTATTTGACAGAGAGAGACACAGTGAGAGAGGGAACACAAGCAGGGGGAGTGGGAGAGGGAGAAGCAGGCTTCCCACCAAGCAGGGAGCCCGATGGAGGGCTCGATCCCAGGACCCCGGGATCATGACCTGAGCCGAAGGCAGATGCTTAATGACTAAGCCACCCAGGCGCCCCAATAAACATTCCTAAAATAAAAAAATAAACTTTAAATAAATAAATAAGACTAGATAGGCAAGTGGGTCCTGATTTGTTTTTTCCTTTCCTTCCTCCATTTATTCAGCCATTTATTGAGCACCTGCTATGGGTGAGGCACTGTGCTAGACTTTGGCAATCCGCCAAAAGTAAGACAGCCTGGGTCCCTGACCTCATGGCACACTCTTCCCTGTTTCAGAGGAGAAGTTGTCAGTAGGGTCTGGAGCCCAGTGTTTGCTTGGGGGAGTGGGGCTAGGAGAAGGCTGTAGAGAGACCAAGTGAGCAAACTTTTCATTCGTGGAGCTCAGTCCTGTAGGATTTCAGGTGCTCACTTTTCCCTAAGAGACTCTTAGGCCCGAGGGCAGGGGAAAGCCCCCCGTTCATAATCCATAGGTGGTCACAACAGAAAATGCTAGGAGGGTTGTGCCCAGCTAAGCCAGGAAGAAAGGTTGAGGGTGGGGGAAGATTTGATGCAGTTAGTGAAGTGTGAACTCTAAAACGCTGCCTGAATGTGTGTGTGTGTGTGTGTGCGCACATGCGAGCGAGTGGCTTAAAATAATCATTTGTGTAGCTCAGGACTCTGTAGATTGGCAGTTGGGCTGGGCTCCGCTGGGCGGTTCTTCTGCCGGCTTTGGCGGGCTGCCAAAGGCCTCACTCACTTGGCGGGTGGGTAACCGCTGGTTGCCAGGGTGACTGAGCCATATGTCTCTCACCATCCAGCAGCCTAGCCTGGGCTTGTTCATATGTTGGGGTGTCTGGGTTCCCAAGAGCAGCAAAAGAACAAGCCCCAAAATGCGAGTGCTTTAAAAAAAACAAACAGCTTTATTGAGGTATAATCCACACATTACCTGAATTTGAATTTTGTTTTCTGTCCTGTTTGCAGGGAATCTGAAGCATGTGGTCTAGTTGACAAAAAGAGATCATGTTTCCAGGGCCAAGGAGCAGTGCCGGTAATGAAGACAGCGTGTTTATGCGAGCAGCGTGTGGAATTTGTGACTGCAGGGGAGATTTGGAAGAAATTACTTCCTGAAAATTTCCAAGGGGCACCAAGTAGCAGCTGGCCTCCTGGGGTGAGGCAGGCAGGCACCCCAGAGGCCTCAACTAGGCCTAGGGGAAGAGAGAGATTTCCAGCATTTAAAGTGTTTATTTTTAAAAAACACACAAATGCCGTTTTTAATCTTTGAAAATTATTTTTAAGCAAGTCGGGGAGGGGGCATTTTTATTTTCTTAAAGGAGACATCAGACGCTGGAGAAAAGCGCGGAGCTTTGGTCACTGGTTTGCGGGGTGGGGGGAGCCAGGAGGCAGGGTTTGGGCCTCAGGACCATCCAGATGGAGTCTTAGGGGAGGGGGACTGATCGGCAGACTGGGAGGTGGGGAGAAATCTACCTGTGTTGTTTTTAGGATTCTGGATCTATTTTGTTTTTTAATAAAATCTTTGAAAACCTACCTCTTTGTCCCATTGTCCTCATTGTACAGTGCCCCTGACAGCACTGACAGTTCTGAACATTTCCTCTCACCGAAGTGTCGAGAATAACACTGCTGCCTCCATGGAAGCTGACTCTGAGCGCTGGATCGCCCACGAACCCCCACCACCACCCCCCTTGCCCTCACGGAGGAACTAGGGTGGCCCCACCAAGTCCTGGCGACACATGGCCAAGCTCTGTCCTGTGCTGGCTCCCATCCAGGCCTCATGGGAATACAGACACTGCAACCAAGAAGAGGGTGCTCTGGCACCCTGGGGAGGAGCCATCCCCTGCCTGGGGAGCAAGTCAGGGACGGGAAGGGTAGGTGGCCTGCAGATCTAAGGAGAGGCGTTTTGATGGACAGCAAGGATATTTCCCCCACGGTGTGTAGATGATCGGCGCACTTGATGAAAACGGGATCCAGTTGGTACTGTCATCTGGGGGCGAGAGGAAGAGAAGGTGGCAAAATGGGGACAGAGACTAACCAGCGAGATGAGGAAGCAGAAGGGACAGCGAAACATTATGATCTCATCACTTGATTCCCGGAATATCTATGAGGCTCCTCCAACTACCGGGACTGGGATCTGAGACAAGGACACAGCTGCATCCTAGCCATCTAGGAACTCCCAGACAGGGCAAAGGAAGGGAAGAACCAGATCCCACCCCATTTTGCGCTCTGCTACCAATATGAATCCAGAGCTGGGGGAGCATCGAGGAAAGAGCAACTCGCCCAGCCAGGACAGCATCCCGGAGCGTTTCAAAGAGGGTGATATTTGAGCCAGGCCTCTCCTAGGGTGAGTTGTATTTCTCCAGGCCTCTGAGAGGGGGATGGGCATTCTGCAGAAGGGAGTGGAAAAAGCCTTGACCATATCCGGGATGGGAATAACCAAGCTTTTATTAAACAGCATCGGGGCGCCTGGTTGGCTGGGAATACCAGTCACTCCAAATGCCCACTATTCTAATTATACATTCTCAGCTTAAGGGCAGTTTTACTTATACCAAAAAGAAAGGGGATTAAAAAAAGAAGAGGAGGAGGGAGGCACTTAACAGGGCAGTTGGGGGTGGGGGGAGGCCAAGGAAGGCAAAATGGGAACTCCGAATTCCTAGCCTACAAGAGACCACCCAGCAGGGTTTGTTGTCTCACAGGCTTGCTTGGTCTGGCAGCAGGCTCCCCTATCCCAAGCCTTTCCAGGAGGTCCACCTCCAAAGCCGTCACCCCAAATTCCTGGAAGGCCTCACCCCCGAGAGGCAACCACCCGGGAAAGTGGTAAATGCTGGTGCTCTAGTTTCCTTTCAAAGGGAACGGACCTGAACGAAAAGGAACTTTTCCGCAGTGGACAGCGTGTGCCACCTTCTCCTCGCCGTGACTGGCGCTGCCGACTGAGCCCAGCTCTGACTGAGTGCCCCAGAGCAAGCTCAAGCACTGACCCCCTCGGGGCCTCCCAGGGGCCTCCCAGGGGCCTCCCAGGGGCCTCCCAGGGGCCAGGCCTGCTCCTGAGAGGGTACCACACTCACCTGATTCTTGTCGAAAAGATTAGGCCTGGGGCCCCTGGCCAGCTCAGTCGGTGAGTGAGCGTGTGACTCGTAATCTCATAATCCCGAGGTTGTGAGTTCGAGCCCCAAGTTGCGTGTAGAGATTACTTCCAAAACAAAATCTTTTTAAAAAAGAAAATAATCCCATGTATAGAACTAGGAATAGTTTTACATTTTTTAAATTAAAATCAAGGAGCGCCTGGGTGGCTCAGTCCGTTAAGCATCTGCCTTTGGCTCAGATCATGGTCCCAGGGTCCTGGGATCGAGCCCCCCGGGGAGCTCCCTGCTCATCGAGGCGCCTGCTTCTCCCTCTGCCCCCCCCCACTAGTGTTCTCTCTTACAATCTCTCTCTCTCTCTCTCTTTCAAATAAATAAATAAAATCTTTTAAAAATGAAAATCAAAATTGAAATACCCAAAGGTGGGCACAGCATTCACAAAGCCAGCAAGACAGATTGAGTTGCTGCCTACAGTCTACAGTCATCAAATTGTACACATTGTTTAAAAGATCCCTTATTTATTCATTTGAGACACACAGAGAGAGAGAGAGAGCACAAGCAAGGGGAGAGGCAGAGGGAGAGGGAGAAGCAGACTCACTGCCGAGCTGGGAGCCCGATGCGGGGCTTGATCCCAGGACCCTGGGATCATGACCTGAGCCGAAGGCAGACGCCCAAACGTCTGAGCAACCCAGGCGCCCCCCAAATTGTACACATTTAATATGTGCCGCTTTTGGTATAATAATTATACCTCAGGAAAGCTGTAAAAAGAAAAAGAAAAAGAATTGCTCTGCTGAGAATTATCATAAGTGCCTAAGGGTAAAAAAGACTTGAAGGAAATACACTAAAATATTTACCAAAGTGGGCTTCTGTGGAGGAGGAAGGTGTAAGGATTGGTTTCATTTTTGTTCCTTCTCCTTTTCAATATTTTCCATATTTTCTCTCATCAGCACATTCTAGTTTTATAATTGAAAAAATAAACTTTAAAAAAAAAAAAGAGGGGCGCCTGGGTGGCTCAGTCGTTAAGCGTCTGCCTTTGGCTCAGGTCATGATCCCAGGGTCCTGGGATCGAGCCCCGCATCGGGCTCCCTGCTCGGCGGGAGGTCTGCTTCTCCCTCTCCCACTCCCCCTGCTTGTGTTCCCTCCCTTTGTCAAATAAATAAATAAAATCTTAAAAAAAAATAAAATAGGGGCGCCTGGGTGGCTCAATTGTTGAGCGTCTGCCTTCAGCTCGGGTCATGGTCCCAGGGTCCTGGGATCGAGCCCCGCATCGGGCTCCCTGCTCGGCGGGAGGCCTGCTTCTCCCTCTCCCACTCCCCCTGCTTGTGTTCCCTCTCTCGCTGTGTCTCTCTCTGTCACATATATTAAATTTAAATAAATAAAATCTTTAAAAAAATAAAATAAAATAAAAACATTAAAAAAAAGAATTGATCTGCAGGGAAAGTTACAGATCAAAGTAAATTCAAGACACCCGCTGAGGAATAGTTTGTGCTCAGGCCCCGGGGCTGTTCTAACCACCCAGGAGGTTCTGAGCTAGCAAGGAAGAGCGGCCAGGCTGGAGGGCTCCCGATTTACAATTCACTAGGCCAGAGAGGGTCTTTTTTAGGTTTGGTGGCTTGAAGGCGGGGCAGCTTTGTACCCGGTGTGAGCTTGCCTTCCCTTCAGGAACTGCCCACAAGGAGCAGTCATAATAACCATAATAATAATGCAAAGCAAGCATCGGAATCGGCCCCATTTTACAGATCGCTCTCTTTTCTGCTCTGTTCCTCTCCACCCCGCCAGTGGCTGTTATCATCCCCACTTTCTAGATTAGCAAACTGAGGCTACAAACTGTGAAGTAACTCACCCGGTTGTAAGTGGCAGAGCCAGGAAGCAAGCCCGGCTGGAACTGCGAATTCCCTTACTTTTTTTTTTTTTTTTCCCCACTGCCCCACACCTAGTGCAACCGAAATATTTTTAAACTGTGACTTGGGAGTAAACAACTTTCTTCTTGCTTCCAAAGTCCAGGCTGGACCAAGCCCCACACTGCTCCCTGGCCCTCCCCACACAAGGACATTAGTTGTGTGCTTTTCAGCAAGTTACTCGACTGGCTTCTGGGTCTGTTTCCTTGCCCGGAAAGTGGGGCAAAGAATTCCTACAGCGCCTGGGCCATCGTGAGTGCTTGGTCAATTATCGCAGATGGAAGGACTTTGCAAAGTCTCCAAAGCGTTGTGTGCGGGGGTCTGCCATGAAAATGGGCCTGGAAACTGAGGCAAATCCAGTGCTCCCAGGATCCCCGCGGGCCTCCACCATCTCCAAGGCACGCACAGGGGCGCGAGAGACGAGACAGAAGAGTGTATCGTCTGTGTCCACAACTCAAGGGTTAAGAAAAGAACCATTTAAAGAAAGAAATTATATATATATATATATGTATGTATGTATATATATGTATGTATGTATTGGATATGCCTATATTTGCATAAAACATCTTTGGAAAGATACACAAGAAACTGGGGCACCTCAGTTGCCTCCAGGCAGGGAAACCAGGTGGCCGGGGAACGAGAGAGACTTGCACTGTGTCCCTTTTTGTACCTTTTGATTTTTGAACCATGTGAATGCATTACCTGGTCCAAAAAAAGTAAATAATTTTTTTTTAAAACCCAACGGAAAAATCCCAAGCCAGTTTCCCTTTGTGGGGGGGGGGGAGGGGGGGCTCTGCATCTGCTGTACTCATTGTGAGCTGTCACAGAGAGAGCACTATATTTCCAATTCTATATTTAAAAGACTCTAAGGCCGAAAGGCTTCTTTATAAGAAAATCAAATATTGTCATTCAAAAAAAAAAAGGAGGAAGAAGGAGGAAGAAGAGGAGGACAAGGAGAAGGAAGGGCAAGAAGGAAAGCAAACAGCCATCTAGACCGCGCAGGTTTTGACATCTCTAAGACCCGGCCCCCAAGGCTCCAGCAGCTCCTTCTCCCCAGCCTTTGCTCAGGACCAGTCTCCAAACCTCCTGCTCAGTGCTGGGCCCCCAAGCTCACCTGGCCTCGCCTTCCCCTTCAGAGCGCCTGCGTTTAAGTCCCCTCCCCGTCCCTCACGGGCTCTGTGACATTGGCCAAGTAACTCACCGCCTCTGAGCCTTATCTCCTCATCTATCAAATGGGGATAATACCTGTGCCTACAGCATGGGGAGGTTTCAAGGGATCAAAGAGATAATGAAGGAAAAGCACGTGGTAGAGCACGTATTAGATATCAGTAGTAGACACTGTTTCTGCCCTGAAGGTGAACCCAGTCTGGGTAGGAAATTTTCCTGAAATTCCCTGGCTGTAGGAATTATAAGGAAATAGGATGCAAATTTGTGTGGCTAGGCATTTGCACATTCTTCTGGGGCGAGGAGCCATAGCTCATTTTCAGATTCTCGACATTCAAGGGTTGTTTTTTTTTAAGATTCTATTTATTTAATTTGAGAGAGAGAGAGAGCTTGCAGGCGCGCATGAGCAGGGGGAGGGGCAGAGGGAGAGAGAGCGTCCCAAGCAGACCCTGTGCTGACTATGGAGCCCGACGCGGGGCTCCATCCCACGACCCCAGGACCACGACCCAGAGACCACGACCTGAGCTGAAATCCAGAGTCGGGAACCTCACGGGCTGAGCCATCCAGACGCCCCACTCAAGGGAGGTTTCTATGATTCCTCAAAAGGATGAGATCTACAGATGCAGAGGTAAAGACCGACATAAATAGAGCCTTTCAAGACAGGGGCCCTTCACCTCAGGGTCTCTGCCCACGCCCGTCCTTCTGCCTGGAATGCCCAGATCTTCCCCAGACTGGCTCCCCCTCGTTCCGTTCTCAGCCACATGTCCCTACCTCAGTAAAAGACACCAGTCACCTCATCTAGTGTAGCCGCCTTGCCCTCTCTATTAAAAAAAAAAAATTATTTTTATACCATTTATCATTATCTTACTCATTTTTTAATTTATTCCTACACACACACACACACACACTAGGAGGGTGGGAACTTTGGCAGTTTCATTGCTGTAGCCCCAGTGTCCGGCATGGTACCATGGTAATTCTCAATACACACCTCTGGAATGGGGGAACGATGTACTAAGACAGAGCAGCGCCTTTTATCCTGGGTATCATGCGACATGGAGGAGAGAGAGGCGATCCAGACTGTGGCAATCATGAAGGCCACAGAGACGTGATGACACTCAAGCCGATCTAAGGCTAGGCCCCGGGGGCAGGCATTCCAGGAAACGGCACATAAAGTGACAAGCACTTTAGTGTTGTTGGAACACAGAATATTAGGCTAGTATTGGAGCAAACCAATTGTAAAAAGGTATCTTTAAGACAACAGGAGAGGGGTGCCTGGGTGGCTCAGGCGTTAAGCGTCTGCCTTCAGCTCAGGTCATGATCCTGGGGTCCTGGGATCGAGCCCCACATCGGGCTCCCTGCTTAGTGGGGAGTCTGCTTCTCCCTCTGCTTCTGCTGCTCCCCCTGCTTGTGCTCTCTCTCGCTGTCTCTCCTGCTCTCTGTCAAATAAATAAACTCTTTTTAAAAATCTATTTAAAAAAAGACAATAGGAGAAATTTGGACATGGACTAGGTGATGTTAAGAAATTACTCATAAATCAAAACCACAATGAACTATCACCTCATGTCAGTCAAAATGGCAAGTATCAAAAAGACAAGAAATAAGTGTTGGGGAGGATATTTATATTTTTAAAACAGGGAACCCTCATGCACTGTGGGTGGGAATGTTCACTGGTGCAGCCAGTGTGGAAAACAGTATGGTGGTTCCTCGAAAAAATTAAAAATAGAAATATTATATGACCCAGTAATTCCACTACTGGGTATTTACCCAAAGAAAACAGAAACATTAATTTGAAAAGACGCGTGCGCCCCTGTGCTCATTGTAGCATTAGTCACAATAGCCAAGCTATGGAAGCAGCCCAGAGCGTCCACTGATAGATGAATGGATAAACATGTGGTATATATGTACAATGGAACAGTACTCAGCAATAAAAAAGAATGAGATCTTGCCATTTGCCACTACCTGGATGGGCCTCGAGGGTATTGGGTTGAGTGAAATAAGTCAGAGAAGGGCAAATACCATATGATCTCCCTTATATGCGGGATCTAAACAAACAAACAAAGGAAAAACAGAAACAGTCTCATAGATACAGAGAACAAACTGGTGGTTGCCAGGGGGGAAAAGGGTGAGGGGATGGGTGAAATAGGTGAAGGGGATGAAGAGGTACAAACTTCCAGTTATAAAATAAGTCACAGAGATGAAAAGCACAGCCTAGGGAATAGAGTCAATGATATTGTCATAACATCGTACGGTGGCAGATGGTAACTGCCCTTCTTATGGTGAGCATTGAGTAATGTATAGAATCGTCGAATCGCTATGTTGCACACCTGAAACTAATATAACATTGTATGTCAACTGTATTTCAATAATAAAGATTTTTTTAAGAGAGAGAGTCCTGTAAAAGAGAAATTATTGATGATCTTGTTAAGTACGATAACAGCATGGTACTTATATATTTATTTAAGTCCTCATCTGTTAGAGATTCACAGTGGAGTATTTGCAGGTAAAAGAATATATCTGCGGCTTATTTAAAAATACTCCAAAAGGGGGAAATGTATGCGCGTACAGCAGTGAGTGGTGGGTGGAAAGGAATAAAACAAACTTTGAAAACTGTTGATAATTGTCGAAGTTGATTTAATGGACACATGGAGATTGAATACACTATTCTCTCTGCTTTCGTGTGTTTTTGAATTTCTATAATAAAAAGGTGAGATCGGCATTAGCGAGTGAAAGGAAGTAAAATATCAGGAGCCAGCTCATAAAGGGGCTCCTGTGCCGGGCGGGGGAGGCTGGACTAGAACCTGCGGGTAAGGGAGCCATCAGAGAGTTTTAAGCTAGAGTGGCCTGATCAGATTTGCGTGTTAAAAAGATCACGCTAGCTGCTGGGACAAGAGAAACGAGCCCACTGAGGTCCTGCTCCAGAGTGGCTACCTACGAGAAGCCTCTGTTTACCTCAGTTGGAGTCCTAAAGCCTTCCTCCCTTGACCCACAGTGCCTTTCTTCTTACCATTTACTTGGTGAGAAAGAGAATGGGAGTGTGTGTGTGTGTGTGTCTGTGTGTGTGTGTGTGATGGAAAAGCAAACAAACAGGGGCACTGGGTGGCTCAGTCGGTTAAGCATCTGCCTTCGGCTCAGGTCATGATCCCAGGGTCCTGGGATCGAGTTCCGCATCGGGCTCCCTGGTCAGTGGGGAGCCTGCTTCTCCCTCTGCTTCTGCTGCTCCCCCTGCTTGTGCTCTCTCCCTCTCTCTCTCTCTCAAATAAATAAATAAAATCTTTTTTAAAAAAACAAAACTACTAGAGCTAATAGACAAATTCAGCAAAAGTACAGGGTACAAGTTTAACAGACCAAAATCAGCTGTGTTTCTATATCAGTGAACAATCTGAAAAGGAAATGACGGAAACAATTCTATTCACAATAGCATCCAAAAGAATAAAATACTTAGGAAAGACTTGTATACCAAAGCCTGAAAAACGTTGTTAAAAGAAATTAAAGAAGACACAAAGAAATGGAAAGACACTTGTGTTCATGGATTGGAAGACTTCATTTTGCTAACGGTGTTGATACTGCCCAAAGTGATCCACAGACCCGATGCCATTCTGATGACTTTTTTGCAGAAATAGAAAAATCTATCTTGAAATTCATATGGAATCTCAAGGGACCCTAAGCGCCAAAACGGTCTCGAAAAAGAACTAAGTTGGAGTCTTCACACTTTCTGATTTCAAAGCTTACTACAAAGCTACAGTAATCCAAACAGTGTGTTACTGGCATTGAATATAGACATATATAGATCAGTACAACAGAATTGAGAGAGGAGAAATAAACCAATGCATCTACGGCCAAATTATTTTAGACAAAGGTGCCAAGTCCATTTCCATGGGGGAAAACAACAGTCTCTTCAACAAAGAGTACTGGGACAACTGGATTTCCAGCACAGAAGAATAAAGTGGGACACCTACAACACCTACGTCATACCAAATACAAAAATCACCTCAAAATGGATCATAGACCCATGTAAGAGCCAACACCATAAAACTCTTAGAAGAAAACACAGGGGTAAATCTTCATGAACTTGGGTTTGGCAATGGATTCCTAGGTCTGACACCAAATGCAGAAGCAACAGAAGGAAAAATAAATACATTGGACTTCATCAAAATTAAAAACTTCTGTGCTGCACAGGACATTATCAAGAAAGTGAGAAGACAACGCACAGAATAGGTGAAATATTTGCAAATCATATATCTGTTAAGGATCTAGTATCCGGAATATATGAAAAACTCAACAACAACAAAAAACATATAACCCACTCTAAAAATGGGCAAAGAACTCGATTAAGCATTTCTCCAAAGAAGATATACAAATGAACAATGCTCCACACCATTAGTCATTAGGGAAATTCAAATCAAAACCACAATGACTTGCCAGTGTTTTGCTATTTGGATGGCTGTAACAGGTTTTTAAAACAACAGAAAATAACAAAAGTCCACAAGGATTTGGAGAAAATGGAACCCTCATGCATTGCTGTGGGGAGGTAAACTGGTGCAGCCACTAGGAAAACCAGTCTGGCAGTTCTCAAGAAGTCAAACATGAAATTACCATATGAGGGGAGTCTGGCTGGCTCAGTCGGTTAAGTGCCTGCCTTCGGCTCAGGTCATGATCCCGGGGTCCTGGGATGGAGCCCCGCATCGGGCTCCCTGCTCCGCGGGAAGCCTGCTTCTCCCTCTCCCGCTCCCTCTGCTTGTGTTCCCTCCCTCGCTGTGTCTCTCTGTCAAATAAATAAATAAAAATATTTTTAAAATAAAAATAAAATAAAATAAAATAAAATAAAATAAATAAAATAAAATCTTTAAAAAAAAAAAAGAAACGTGCTGTTGGGAATCACGCTGGTAGCGTCATGGAAGACATGGGTTTACACTAGTTGGAAATGGTGATAAGGGCAGAATAAGAGCAAGAATGAGGGTTGAACTAGGGCCTGGGAATGACGTTTACGTCGTACCTACCCAAATTACAGCTGTACACTGTGGGGACAACTATCACTTCTCAAGGCCTACACCAGTCCTCTCTGGCTCGCTCCTTTGCCAGGGGGGTGGCCCCACTCGCTGCCCCTGCAGCCTCACCGCCAGGCTGGGCTGCCTCTCCAAAGGCGCCAGTCGGCTCCATGGCATGATCCTAGAAGGCTGGAGGGAGTGAAAAACCTCCAGCCTTCCAAGCCCACCCCCTCTTTCATGAGTTACTGAGCTCTCCTCTACCACCCTCCATCTGGCTTTCACGCATATATTTTTCTCCTTTGAGGAATATTCCGCAGAATCTATTTTGTGGTCCACTTCTGAGCCCATTTGGCACATCCCTGTGCCATCTCTCGCCTGCCTCTCATTCGACGTCTCTCTCCCACGTCCAGAAGCCGGCAGATATTTATTGGCGGCCTGCTAGCAGTGCACTAGGCACTGGGAACACAGACGTGAACAAAACACCAAAATCCCTATCTTCATGGACTGGGCATTCTAGCCAGGGAGACGAATAATAAATATAATACGACAAGCGGTGATCAGTGCCATGGAGAAATATAAAGCAAGGTAGATGTTGAGAGTGATGGGGTTGCTATTTTATTTATTTTACTTTATTTATTTGAGAGAGAGAGTGAGAGAGCACAAGGGAGGGTAGGAGCAGAGGGAGAGGGAGAAGCAGACTCCACACTGAGCAGGGAGCCAGACGTGGGGCTCCATCCCAGGACCCCGAGATCATGACCTGAGCTGAAGGCAGACGCCTAACCAACTGAGCCACCCAGGCGCCCCCGGGGTTGCTATTTTAGAAAGATTGCCCAGGGAAGGCCCGTTTGAGGAGGTGCCGCTGAGAAAAGACCTAAAGCAGGGAGGTGACAAGTCATATGGCTATCCAGGAAAGAGTGTTCCAGGCAGAGGGAAGAGCAAATGCAAAGAGCTGAGACAGGAACCACCTAGTCGAATCCTAGAGACAGGGAGGCCAGTGTGCCTAAAGCTGAGGGAAACAGTCTGTAGAGCAGTGGGGAGCCAAGAGACCAGTCAGCTGGCTGTGGCAATGACCTAGAGAAGAGAAGACGGTGGCTTGACCAGGAGTGGTGGCTGTGGAAGCTGTGAGGAGTGTTTTGGATCCTGGATGTATTTTAAGGAGAGCTCACAGGGTCGCCTGGGTGGCTCAGTCGTTAAGCGTCTGCCTTCGGCTCAGGTCATGATCCCGGGGTCCTGGGATCGAGTCCCTCATCGGGCTCCCTGCTCAGCGGGAAGCCTGCTTCTCCCTCTCCCACTCCCCCTGCTTGTGTTCCCTCTCTCACTGTGTCTCTCTCTCTCAAATAAATAAATAAAATCTTTAAAAATAAATAAATAAAATCTTTAAAAATAAAAAAAAAATAAAGAGAGCTCACAGATTTTGCTCACCGGTAGGACATGAGGTGAGAGAGAAAGAAAAGATGAAGGCAAGGGTCTTGGCCTGAGTAACTGGGTGAGCAGAGAGCTGCCATAACTGAGCTAGGGAAGCTGGGGTAGGGGTGGCAGAGGACAGGGAATCGAGTGCCTTCTTTGGCCGAGTTCAGGGGAGCAGGCTGGTATCTCTCCCAGAAGCTTAGGGCTCAGCTTGACTGGTTGCTGGTGGGGGTGGGGGTGGAGGGCGGATGGAGATGGTCGAGGCGATGAGCCTCAAATGAGTAACAAATTGTACCATGTACATCTTCCCAGGTCACTGCCAGTGAGCCCAATATCAGGGCTGAATTTCTTACCGTGGCCTCCAAGTGTGGCCCCCGTGACCTCACCAAACACCATCCGGCGCTGTCCTCCGGGTACCCATCACTCCTCTGCACGTACTGTCCTCCACACCTGGTGAATGCCGGCCCTCGGCTCGGACGTCACCGCCGCCTATCTCCCGCTTGATCTTATTAATGTGCATGTTTCTATCTCCCCCACCGTACTGGGAACTCCTTGAGGGCAAAAGGGGCACCTTCATTCCAGCTGAGGCCTTGCCGACCCCAACAGGGCGCTATTCGCGTCAGCAAGGCCTCAGCTCACGTTTGTGGCCCGAAATAACCACCGCCTAGGAGTAACAAACAGCCGGCCCTGAGCCCACCCTGGTGGGTCGGGAGGCCTGACTTCCCACACAGTCATATGTGACAACGAGGAAAACAGGGCCAAGGAGGTGAAGTCAGGCTTGGAACTGGACTCAGATTGGAAGGCGGACTCCATCCCCTAAGCAGCAGGGAACAGAGGTCAGGGAAGAGTAATCACTCACATGTGTACAGCACTTGAGAGTTTATAGCCACAGACATTATCTCATTCAGCCCTGGCACAGCCTCCTGAGGTAGGCATTCTCATTTCCCCCACTTCGCACCTGAGGAAACTGAGGCCTGATGAGCTCAAGTCACTGGGCCAAGGTCACACAGCTAGGAAGGGGCAGCCCTGGGGCTCAAACTGAGGTCCATCCGATGGCAGAGCCCCATGCTGTCGACATCAGAGTAGGTCCTACCTTAAGTTGGACGGGAGGATGGCCAGCCGGGTTTCTCCTCCCTGCCTATCCCTACTGCGCCTTCCAGCCCATGGCAGCATGAGTTAGCATTTACTCATCCCCTCAGGCAGGGATGGGGCCGGGTGGCCTGGGATTCAAATATGGCAGGGAATCATCCAAATTTGAGACTCCCAAGGTAACACTCAGGAGAGGTTTGAAGAGAATGCATGAAACATGCAAACTGCGGGAATCTTCCTTCCCCTGCCCTCCCCGCCGGAGCTCTTCAGAGACAAGCCCCACTGGGCCCGCTGAGGGTCTGCCCCTAGGAAAGGGCAGCTCCCTTCTATTCCCTCAGCCAAAAGCCCCCCTGGAGAAGTCTCTTGCAGGGGCCATGCCTTCTTCCTGGTTGGGCGCTGGGCCCAGAAGGTTCTTGGCTCGCAGCAGCTGGGCCCTCGCACCTGTCCGTCTAGCTCCCCTGCTTCACAAACACACGCCCCCGCCAAGCTCGGTGCTGCTTCCAGATGGCCGGTCACTTATGGTTTCACCCCACTTTGGGCCTTTTTTCTTTCTCGTTTGATTTCTTTTCCTCGCCTTGTTTTCTTCCCAGGCGCTCACTCTCACGCTATTTTGCTCTCTCTCTCTCTCTCTCTCATTCATTCTTTCTTTCTCCCTCCATTGACTACATTCTGTGCTTCTCAGCCTGTCTGTCTGTCTCTCCCCGCCCCAGTCTCTATCCAGGTCACGACTCAGCGCCAGCCCCCAGCTCAGTAACAGTGAAGGGTTCGGATGCGGGCGTCTCTCTGGTCCCCACCAGCTCTGACATTCAGCTGGGAGGAAGGGCAAGACACCTGGGGGTGGGGGTGGGCTAGAGAGCAGGAAAGGGAGACAGAAACAGCTGGTACTGTGAGCTCAGCCAGCTTGCCTCACCTCTCCGCGCCTCGTTCCTACATCTGTAAAATGGAATGGAGAATACTAACCACCTCACACGGGCGGGGGTGCTGGGGAGGCAGGAGAATCAACCTTGCTCAGGGACAGGAGAGGCTTTTCTGAACGCTAAGGGGCAGGTCCCAGCGGGTATTGTTTTTAGGAGGCGGTGAGGCCCAGTGGTCAACAGCAGGCTGTCTGGGGCCCCTGGGCCTGGTTTGAATCCTCAGCCCAAAACACACAGCTGCCCAGTATCTCTGTGCCTCAATTTCCCCATGGGCAAAATACGAGTGAGGTGAGACTAGGACTCACCTACCACGTCAGGGTGTTGTGGGGATTAGATGCGAGAAGTGTGGAGCCCTAAGGACAGCGAGGGTCTGTCACCTACTAAGTGTCCAGGAAGCGTTAACCGTCGATGTTTCTCATCAGAGCTAGAGGGACGAAAGCGAAACCTCCCCTGAGCTGGCGTTCTTAAGAGCGCTGGGCCGCGGCGGGAACGCAGAGCCTGTGGTGATGTGGACTCATCTCTCTGTCGGGCCACGAGTGTGCTCGTGGGGGTCGTGCCCCGAACGGGGACACCTGAAATTCAGCTTGCTTGCGTGCCTCGCGCAAAGCCGTGTGCCCTGGGGTGAGGGCCGGTAAAGCCCAGAGGGAGCAGCACCTGTTTCTAATTAGGCCTCCCAGAGGAGGTGCCTTTCTGTGATTAGCATGAGGAGACCATCTGTGCTAGCTGAGGGGCGCCGTCCAGGCCGGGGAGACGTCTCGGGTCCCTGGGCTTGTGGGCCTCTCCTCATGGCTGGCGGCAGAAATCTGCACCCTGGCCCCCTGAGCTACTCTGATCCTCCATCCGTCTCCAGCTCTGATCGATGATCCCCAGGGGTGCAAGTGTCTGTGGCTGCGGGGACCTGAGGAAATATTTCCGGGCCCCCAGGTTATACACGCACAATGAATCCTAACCATGTCGATGAGTCCACAGCCATGTTTGTCTGAGCCAACCCCAGACCCAGGGTTAAGGGCCAACAGGGGCCACAGGGCTAGTGGTTCAAGCTGGGAGGCTTCCCCATGCCAGCAGGGGCTCCGATTGCAGGGAAACTGGGCTCCGTGGATGGATGACGAGGTCTCTGATGGGACGGGATTGGGAGGTTGGGAGGGCAGGGCCCCGGGCGCCCGAGAGAGGTGAGCACGGGGAAGTGTTCCTGGCCTAGAGTTGAGACTGGGGGCCAAGGGGCTGCTACATCACTTCGGGGCTCAGGTAAGGGAGCAGTTTCAGCCCGATGGTGCAGGGAGCAGGGCCAGGTTGAAATGGCCTCACCTTTTTAAGGATGAAGTAAGCTAAGAGATGCCACTAGCCCGAGCAGCGGGTGGCAGAAAAGGGAGAGCCAACAAGCCCCCAAAGGCTTGTGTTCTAGAAGCTGAAGTGAAACTAGGGAGGGCCTGGCATGCTTCAGGCCTGGCCAAAATGTATTTAGCTAAGTGAGATGAGGCCCCTGTCACTCCCTGGTGTGGGGGAATTTATGGACTGAGGTCCCCTCACGCTGCCCTTTAGGGATTTAAAGCATGTGTCCACGATGCTGCTTGGGCCGGAGGGGCCGAGGAGGGGAGAGGAAGGGAGAGCTGCGGTGAAAAACCAGAGCCCTGGGCCCTCGAGGAGAGAAAGGCCCTCTCTGTGCCAGTGGAGGGAGGCAGGGGCAAGTTCCGCACGGCTTGGCTGGAAGTCATTCGGCCGATTGCTCTTTTTGACGCAACCTCACACTTTCTTTCCAGGCCTATATTCCTGGCTGTGCGCGAACTATTTCCACTTGGATGTTCTGCCAACAAGCTTAAACTAAACATGCTTAAAGAGGAGTTTCTTTCCCCCCACAAAGCCTCCCACCTTCCCAAGGCCTCTAGCTTCACTGCTGACACCCGAATAGCCCCGGGCCTGGCCGGCCTGGCTGCTTCCCCTCCTCCCTTGCACCAGCGCCTCTCTCCCTCCCTGCCTTTGAGCCCGGTGCCCTTCCCTGGGTAATACTTCTCAGAGTTGTCTTGGCCATTTCCAGGCCTCAGCCCTCTACCGCCCTGCCCCTCGGCCCTGGAGAGTCTCGCCACAGCGCCTATCTGGGCTCCCCGCTCTGGGTCTCTCCCTCGGTCTGAGCCATGCATGCCTCCTGGCTGCACACAGTGATCATGTACTGCAATGGGAGCGGGAGAAGAGCCATTCTGGAAGACAGGAAAGCAGAGACACAGAGTGACAGCGGAGCCGGTAGCCTAACGGGAGAGTTTGGCCTTCGGAGTGAGTCAGAGCTGTCTGTGAACCCCAGCTCGCTGATCTCGGCCTTGCCATTTCACCTCTCTGTGCCTCAACGCTGTTCTCTATGAAGTGGGGATGATAGCATCGATCTCCTTAGGGTTCTTGTGAAGTCGAATCCTCCAAGGGCTACGTCCCAGAATGACATCCCCCAGAGGCTGGAGTGGGCACAGAGCTGTGAAGACAAGTCCCCAGGGTGAGCGGCCGGGTGGCCAGACTTGTTTGTATATCTGCCGTTTTCCCATTATGTATGAATAACAGGAAATCAAGTAGGGAATCAATTCAACTGGACCCAATTCTTGGCCCTCTCCAAAACTTCCCCCACCCCCTTGTGTGCCCAGGAAACCAAGGCTACAGTCTCCGAAGCTGATTGGAGTGCCCAAGGATGCCATGTTATCTCTGTTCTTCTCAGTTTTCATTTCCCAAGGCCCTTACCCCATTACTAATCTTGTCCCCCCTCTTCTACTTCATCTCTTCTTCTTTTCAGTCCTTTTTTTTTTTTTTTTTTTCCACAGGAGCCGAAGCTAGTGCCTGTCCAAGCCCGCCGGCCTCCGGGCAGAGGAATGTGGCCACTCCTTCCCAGGGGCGGCCAGGCCCAGGCACTCACTCGGGCTGGCAGAGGCCGGCGGCGCGCAGCGCAGAGCTGGGGAGGCTCCCGGCACCTTGCTCTGAGGGGCTGGAAAGCGCTACAGACGTTAGCTCATCACTCCCTGGCAGAGGCCGACCAGTCTGCTATTCTCACTAGCATCTTCCAGATGGGGAAATGGAGGCACAACTGTGCGAGGTGTGGTTGCAGACTCTCGGGGTCCCATGGGAGCTCCTGGACAGGGTCTCCAGATGGAATAAGGGGAGAAGGGCCGCCCAGACTTCCCTAGATGGACTTCTAACTCCTTGAGATCGGATGGGGGGGTGGGGGGAGGAAGGATACAGGAACTAGGGACCAGACTGCAGTATCTGAAGGGGGCATGAGAGAAGAATGGGAGGGGAGTGGCCAGGACCCGCCATCTCCTGAGCCCCCCCCCACTGGAAGGGCCCCAGCTTCACTCACTAGCCCATTAGGAGTGATTTACCACTCTTACAGAGAACGTGTTTGCCCCACTCGTCACCTCTGGAATAAGAGGCCACACAGATAAAGTCTGCATGGCCAGGCACCAAAGGGTTAACTATGATGTGGTTAGGTTATTATGTTTTCCTCCTGGTGCTTTTCTGTTATTTCCAAATTCTGTGCAGGGAGCAATTCTGTGCAGGGGGACCTGGCTCTATTTTTAATTATTTATTTTTTTAAATTATTTTTAATTATTAAAAAGAAGAAACAACTGGGGATGTGGTGACGAGCCCTGGGCTTGGAATAAGGGGCCCCAGGTCAAGCCCACTCTCACTTCCCAGTTATGTGGGCTAGGGCAAGTGATTTCATCTCTTGGAATCTCAGCTTTTCTATAAAATGGAAACATCGACAAGGAAACATTTTCAAACATATACAAGAAAGCATTGCAGGGCGCCTGGGTGGCTCAGTTGGTTAAGCAACTGCCTTCAGCTCAGGTCATGATCCTGGAGTCCTGGGATCGAGTCCCCCATCGGGGAACCCGCTTCTCCCTCTGACCCTCTCCCTCTCATGCTGTTTCTCTGTCTCTCTCTCTTTCTCTCAAATAAATAAATAAAATCTTTAAAAAAAAAAAAAAGAAAGAAAGAAAGCATTGCAATGAAGGCCCATGTACCATCTTCAACATTATCATCTTGTTTTATTTGTATCCCCACCCACCTCACCCCCATCCCCGCTGGAATATTCCAAAATAAATCGCAGACATGCCCTTTGTTTCCATAAAGAATTCAGTATTAAACTGCTTTTTACATTTTTCTCAATTACAAAATAATACATGATGACTGTAGAAAACTTGGAAAATGAAGAAATAACATACAAAGGAGAAAACAAAAATCACCCATAACTGCGCCACCCAGAGGTAACATTTTCGAGTAGTCCATTAATTTATTCTATGCACATATATATGTATATATATATACACATTATATGTATACATTTTAAACAAATGTGGGACCCTACTGTAGATATCATTTGTAGGTGTCACTTGATTTAAACTATAAACGTAATAAAATCATTATTACAGAAAAGTCAAGAAAAGATGGAAATTACCCATAATCCTTTACCACCAATATAAAACCTGTTAATACTTTAATATATTCCCTCTCCATTTTTTTCAACTAACATACATACTTTTAGCACAAGTGGGATCGCACTGATTATGCACTTTTCAAATTATGAATCTTTTAATTGCGAGAAAATAACATCGTATTGCAGAAAATTTTTAAAAAGGAAAAAAAAAGGGCGCCTGGGTGGCTCAGTTGGTTAAGCGACTGCCTTCGGCTCAGGTCATGATCCTGGAGTCCCAGGATCGAGTCCCAGGATCAAGTCCCGCATCGGGCTCCCTGCTCGGCAGGGAGTCTGCTTCTCCCTCTGACCCTCCCCCCTCTCCTGCTCTCTCTCTCTCATTCTCTCTCTCAAATAAATAAATAAAATCTTTAAAAAAAAAAAAAAAGGAAAAAGAAAAATATCACCCATAATTCCATTACTCAATTATAATCACAGTTAACATTTTGGTATATTTACTCCCAATTTTTTTATGCACATATAATTTTAACAAAAGTGCGGGCATACAATGTGTGCAGTTCATTAACTATAAATTTATATTTAATTATAAGGAAAATATCACCATGTTGCATAACGTGGAAAAAAGAGAAAAAAAAAATCACTCATAATCCTACCACCCTACTGACCCTGTTGTTGGTTTGGTGTTTTCCTGACCATTGCATCATTACCCATATTCATACATGGTTAGAAACATAGTATTTAATTTTCTATTCTTTGTGCTGGTTGCAACTGGGCATCATATTTATGCAACTTTGTACCCAGTATTTTTTTCATTTTTTTGTTAGGAACATTTTCCCAGGAATAAAAGAGTTTTAGAAATCAGGAGTGTGTGTGTGTGTGTGTGTGTGTGTGCGTGCGTGCGCGCCCGCATGCACAGGTGTGAAGATACCGAGGTACGTCCTTACCGTGGACGTTTAGATTGCTTTTTATTTTTCACTATTATAAATAATTCTGCTCCAAACATTCTTGAACAAAGACGTGCTTTTTAAATTTTCTACACGCATATTGAGTATGTGTTTCTGGGGACCACTGTGTGTGTTTTTACTGGCTGTCCTGTAAAAAGTGGTCATCTTCTATTGGTCCCTAATTTACTCCTGTCATATAGCTCAGACAGCCCTTTGGTTCTGGAGGATGGGATTTTTGGAACAAATCTGTATTTTCCTCTCCCAACCCTTCCTGAGTTTATAGACCTCCTTCATCCCCTCAGCCTGGCTTTTCAGTTAATCAGTCAGTAATACTGAACCTGAAGTGTATGAGCTGAGACAGTGTATGGGCTAAGAGGCAACAGGAAAAGACTGAGAAGGCACAACAACAGCCTTTGTTAACCGCTAACTACCCAGCAGGCACCAACCAGGCTAAGCTTTTCCCTGGATCCTTGCAACAAACCCGCAGAGTCGCTCCCATTATTATCCCCATTTAACAGACCGGAAAACCGAGGCCCAAAGAGTGAAGCCACTTGGCCCGAGATCATACAGCTAGTAAATGGCAGTGGAGGAATTTAAACCCAAGTGGACTGACCCCTGAACGTGTATTCGTGACAGCCAATCTAGCGGGCAACCTTATCCTCCCAGGCGGGGAGGCGTAAGGGTGGGAGTAAGGACTCTGCAGTCAGCCTGACCCAGATTCGAACACCCGGCCTCCCGGTTCTGTGAACTTGGGCCAATCTCTGGGGCTCCCGTTTCACCTTTGGTAAACCCTACCTCGCAGGGCTGTCGTGGGAATTAAGTGAGATGATGGATGAGAACATGCTAGGCCCAACGCGGGCACACGGAAGGTTCTTGCTGGGTAACCATCCTTGTCCTCTCCTTGCCTCCCGAGCTCGCGGATCTAGTTCCCAAGTTGGGGATAGAGAGTTCAGCGGAGAGCTCTGAGCTGGGCTGGAGCCGACTGGGAAGTCTGTGATCCGGGGCAAATTTGCAGATAGATGCAAATGTCTCCTTTGCTCTCTCCCTGCCTCTGCAACTAACCTCCTCTCCCATCTCCCCCAAAAGGAAAGGGGTGGCTTTTGTGCGCCACAACCGAGTGCTTGAAGCCCCTCTCTTCCCCGCTCCCCAGGAGGTGGACAGCGGAGATGACAGGAAGTCACCGGTGAGGAGACCCTCTCCGGCATGTGGCCACAGAGAATTGTGGCGGAGGGCGCTCCTTTTTCTGCCCTTCAAGGGTCCGGATGGGGGAGGGGGCTGGCTGTTGAGCAACTGCTCCGGAGACACTCCAGAAGCCGAGATGAACATATGCCTCTTTCTAACAATTGGCCTGGGAGCCATCCAATAGATGGAGGGCGGATCCGACACCTCCCGGATCCGGAGCCTGCAGCAGGGCTGCCGCCGCTGTTTCCAGACCCGCTGCCGAGAGGGGGCGGAGGGGGAGGGTAGGTCGGAGGTCCAAATCGGCAACACACAATTCGAAAGCTTAAGGGGTCGCTCACCTCAGGCCAACACCAAGACGGCTTGAGGGTGTATTTCACAGGCAAACTCTGTAGGGTTTTAGGGTTCCGACGGATCCCGCCTTTTATCGGAGGCAAACTGGGCACGATCCACGATCTCTGGGCAAAGTGAGAAATGGTTTGGGGGGGGGGGGGTGTATGTGGTTGTTACTGGGGTTTGTGTTGAGGCAAGGTGAGGGGAAGGAATGGAGCCGCGCAAGGCAGCTTTTGGGGCCGGGGAAGGGGCTTAGCTGGCGACCAGAGCACGCCCTGAGCTTCCTCCAGGTGTTAAGGAAGAGCCTTGATCCGTCGCTCCGTTTGCTCCCCATCTTTATGTCAGTAAGCCGGTTAGTCCGTCAACAAACAGAACTTTGTTCAAAGAGCAAATGCAGGGCGCTCAGGGAAAAGGGGGTGGGGGAGGAGAGGAAGGAAGGAAGGAAGAAAAAAAAATGAAGGAAGAAAAAAAAGAAAAGACCTTTAGGTCTTCAAATCCAATTAAGAAGACAGAACACATACATAGTGAAAATGACTTCATGACATTCCCTCACCTCTTTTTTCTTATCGTCAGGACTTTAAAAAAAAGAGAGAGAGAGAGAGAGCTTGTTCTATAAACAGTGTAAAATGAGTCGTTGCTGAAAGGGGCCAAAAAAGGGAGTTTGGTAGAGGGATAATCCTGGTGGCCTTCCTGTAAGAAGAGGTGAGACGGGAGCTTGTTGGCCACAAGGAACGTGAACTAAGGTGGACAGGACGTGGACCTCTTTCCCTGAAACATCTGTAAGACAGTATCCCAACCTGAGAAATATGCTCCAAAAGCAAAATGTTATTCCTGCTAGATGGGAATGATTATATAATCGTAATAACATAACCTGGCATCATGGGAAGGCAGAAGGAATCCCCCTCGGGCTCCGGGGCAAGCTCTTCGGACCCGGCTGCCGGTTCTTGGCTTTTCGGCGTGCCTCCTGAGCTGCACCTGGCCCCACGGTCCCGGTGGGCAGCATATCACCGCGTCGCATCCCGCCAGCCTCCTCCTGCCTGGGGTGACCACAAGAGTGAATCCCTCCAACCCAACCCCCGCTCGGGCCTTCGAGGGAAGCCGCCGCTGCCAGAGAGGCCCTCCATGAGGCTCTGCCCGGAATCCGGGGACTTCAATGGGGAAAGGGACTCCCAGCCTCAGCCCTTCAACAAGATGGTGCGGCCCAAAGGGGCCAAACAGGCTCCGAGAAAGCCCTGCAGAAAACTCCAATCATGCCCCGCCGGCACCAGCCCCGTCCCGAGTGCGTCCCTCTCCCCCAGGCCATTCCCTGAGCCCCTCTGGCTCTCTCCGCGCCCCCCCCGCGCCCCCGTCCCCCGTCCCCAGCCCCCTGAAGCCCGCTCTGGCCACCCCGCAAGATTTAGGTCAGAAAATAGACACTAACAGCTCTCCCTCGCCTCAGCGAAATTGCTAAGTGGAATTTATTGGGCAAGTCCATGCAGGGCGGTGGGGAGAGACCAGGTCCCGGGCACGGGCCCCCCGCAGCTTTAGAAGCGCAGGCGTCGGCCTGAGGCCCAAGGCTCCGAGTGCCCACGGCCTGGGCCCGCCAGCTCTCCCCCCCACCCCCACCCCGGGAACCGCGGATGGTCCCCGGCGCTGCCGGACCCGCGGGGCCGCTCGGACTCCGTTCCCCAGCCGGCCCTTCGCTTTCACACGATCCGCGGTGACTGCACCAGCTTGAGCGCCTTTAAAGGGCCACACACGCCAGCCGCCGCTATAAAATGTTCCCAGCGGCACAGCTGCAGAAGGGGCACCGCTGAGCCGCCGAGAGGAGGCTCGCTCCGCCCGGCTGCCCGCCCGCAGCCCGCCTGCGGGGGGTCGTTCCCGGCGAGGAGGAAGAGGGCTGAGGAAGGCGCAGCACCCGCTCTGGCCCTCGGTGAGTATCCAGTTCAGATTTTGCCATCAACTCGCCCACGAGCCAGGACATGTGCTAATAATGCCCTAAGCCGGTTATAAAGACGTGGAAATTGGGGGGAGAGGGGAAAAAAGGGGGGAAAGGGTCTGTCCTTCCTGGGATTCCTAGCCGAGTCCAGCCTGCTGCCGTATGCGTGTGCGTCAGGGCTCTCCGGGCGGCAATGGGGGCTTGAGAACCGGGTCCCCGGCGCCGGGAAGGGAGCGCGGCGGCCGCCACCGCCACCGCCCCGGAGTCAGGCGCCGAAGCTGAGGGCGGGCACGGGCGCGGGCCGGGGCTGCTTGGCGCGGCACGGTGCGGTGCGGCGGCGGCGCGGCGCGGCGGGCTTTACCCAGGCGCCCCGGGGTCGGGTGGCACCGAGCGCGACCGGCTCGCGGCGGCGGCGGCGTGCGTGCCAGGGGCTGGGGGCTCGGCCGCTTCGCCCGCGGCTCACCGGGCTCCGCGCTTCCCTCTCTCCAGGGCAGGCGGCTTCGCAGAGGTAAGCCGGGCCGCCGGGCAGGGCGCTGGGCTGGTCGGCGGGGCCAGGGACTCCAGCCGAGCGGGTGTGGGGAGCGGGCGGCGGCCGCGCGGGCCGGGGGGCTCTGGGGGACTCTGGGGGACTTGTTTTCTGTTTGAAAGCTGTTCTGCTGGGGGCGGAGGGGCCGCCGCCCGCCCGCCAGCGAGCCGGTTCGCTCGCCAGCGCGCCCGCCTGCCGGCCAGCCGGGCCAGGCGCCCGCTTCTCCCGGGGAGACCGCAGCACCTTTTCTCCCCGCGCCCGCGCTTTCTCCAGCTTGGCTTCCACCGACTTTGCTAACCGCCCGGACCGCATCTGGACGCTCCGGCTCCGGGGCTGCACACAGCTCAGGTTTCCTTCGGGGACTGGAGACGAGAGGGGCTTTGGGGGCCGAGTTCAGCGGGATTGCGGGATGGAAGTTAGCGAATTTGGGCAACTTGCCTCTTTCACCCAGCCGACCTTTCCTCTCCCCCACACGCACGCCCACACACCCACGCACACCCACGCACACACCCCTCTCCCTATAAACGAGGGCCGCGGGGCCGGGCCGCGCACTGAGTCCCTGCCTCGCCGAGCGCCGGACTTGGAGTCAGAGCGACCTGGCTGCGAATCCCGGCTCCGCCACTTTCTAGCGCTGTGACCTTGGGCAAGTTACCGAACCTCTCCGAGCCTGTCTCACTCTTTTCCTACCCGGGCTTAATAGCACTGACTACGGGCGGCTTGGCTTAGGGGGTAGGCTCAGCCTGCGGCCGCGTCGGATAGCTCAGCGGGCGCTCAGTAAGTGTTGGTGAGGCGCGGGAGTGCCGGCGCTGAGTGCGCCGCCGCGCGCGGGGCGACCACGGGGCCCCAAACTCGCGGCCGAGGCGGAGACCCCGCGCCCCTCCCCGCCTGCCCGCCCATCCGGGCTCTACGATCGGTTCCTGATCACGGCACTTGCGGGAGCGGACGCTCGGGGCCCCGGTGGCCTGGGTGCTCGCGCCCACCGTGCAGGGATGCTCCCAGCCGCCCCCAACTCCCGCAGATCCACCTGGGATGCGGCGAGGAGGGCGGCCGAGCTGTCCGCAAACAACGGGCCTTTAGTTTTCAGGTGGCGAAACTGACCGGTCTGGTTAGAGCGCGTCCAAGCCAAGCCGCAGTACTGTTTGGATTTTTAAATTTCTCCTTCTGAGTGAGAAAATAGCAATCGAGATGGAGCCATCCGGTTGGTGCCATTTTAACTTTGGGTCCCCCAACAGGTCAAAGGCGCGGCCCCCTACCTGCCTCTCCCTTCTCTCTTCTTCCTCTCCCCTCCCCACCCCCATCTGGGCGGGAGGGGGCTGCCGGCCCTGGGGAAGATCTGTAGAGAAGGGAGGGCGGCGGGACCGGGGACTGGTGGCCGGGGCCCGCGAGGCACCATCGGGCGCGGAGGCACTTGTTGCTCCGGGTTGTCCAGCCGCCTCTCGCGGCGGTTGAGCAGTGGTCAGCTCGCAGCTCGGATAGCGGGCTGAGACGTTTCCGCGCGGCCAAGTTTTGCCTTCGAATGGGCTGGGGGTGGGGGGCCAGAGTGGGGACCGAAACTTGGCGAAGCAGGGGCAGGGATTCCGATCGAAATGCTATTGCCGCTTCAGACGGACCCAGAAACACTTACTGAGCGCCCACAGAGCCCAGACCCAGGCCGGGGGTCAGGGCGGATGGGGAGGTGGCGGTGATGGGAGGGCCACAGATCCGAATGGAAACAGGGTCCCGCCTAGGGGAGCTCCCAGCCTGAAGGGGGAGACATGGTAAAATGGTCTTCCCCAGGAACTGATAATCAGAACACAGAGACTTTTTTTCGCGTTTTTTTTTTTTCTACTTTTTTTCCTCTCTCTCTCCTCTGTTTCTTTTTGTTATTGTTGTTTCCGCTGTTTTGTTTCTTTTTCTTTTGTACATTCGGGTACCTGGCGGCAGAAGCAAGGGAGGCTGAATAGGAAAGGGAAAAGATGGTCAGCCCCCTACCCCCCAGACATTGTTGTTTGGATACAGAATTGCTTGATACCAAAGGTGCCGAGCTTTTGAAGATGACATGGATTAGACTCCTTGTCTTGTGATCACTGGCTTGAAATATTCTCCGGTTGCCTCAGAGAAGAAGCAGGGCTTTCCAATCAAGCGGCCGTGGCAAACCCAGAAACTGATTTTCTCGTGTTTTCTCCCCGCCCCCTTCTTCCTTGCTCTGTTTTTCTTGCCTCCCTCCTGTCTAAATGGCGATGAGAAAGAGAGGTAGTGAGCGGTCACTTTCTAGAAGTGTCTGAACAGATTTCTAATGACCACTGGGAAGAGGGGGGTGTGGAGAAATCAAACCTTGCCGGACAGATTAGAGATCCTTTTTTAAGGTCCTGAAGGATTTCTGGGCTAAGAGGTATTTATAAATATGAAATTCTACATCTCTAACTCATCATGAAGGCCAGAATATCGGGGGCTCAAAAAAAAAAAAAAAAAAGCTTCCAGGAAAATAACTGGAGATTTTTCAGAGATGTTTAGTTTTCTGGTTTGGGGGTATTCTTTTTCCCCTCATCCCCTTATCCTTTGGCACTTGAGCTGGGGAATCATTTCTCCAGGAGCCGTCTGAATCATTCCCGGTATGATGACTTGGCCAGTGGTCAGGTGAGGCATGTGGATATAAGGAGTGCTAGCCCCTGCTCCCAGAACCAGAGCTACCTGATGGGACAGCCACTGAGGCTCTGTGCCTCAGTTTCCCTCCAGGAAGAATCATTGCCACCTGTCATTACAGATGGGTGTGGTTGGCCTCCGAGCAGATATCCTGGGAAGGTCCGGTGCTGCCCAGGTTGTCTGGGAGGCTTGGAGGCGATTGAGACATTCCCAGCTGCTCTCTCTGGCTGCCTTCGTGCCCCGAGACCACCCTGATCGGCCGGGCTTCTCTCGCACCCATGCCGGAGGCAGGGCTCTGCAGCCCCATGACCTTAGCTTTGGGGACTCATTCCTTCCCCCAGCTGACGCAGCCAGCCTTCCAGGTCTTCCTTGCCCTCAGTCCTTCCCACTTTTCTCCCAATCCCAGTGGAGGCCCCAGGTCCCCAGCCCAGGTGCCAGTGGTCCACTGAGAAAGTGTGCTCCTTGCTCAGGGACATCCCTGCCCTCAGAATCAGAAACAGTGCACCTCACGCACACACTTGAGGCTCTGAAGTCACTCACATGAGGAAACAGTTACATGTGTCCCCTCTTGGGGATGTGGGCAGCACCTGGCTAAATCAAGCACCTTTTCTGCCTTGGGCAAATGTTCTAGCTTGATCTCCTACCTCTGCTCAGGTGGTTTCTGGTCTTGGGCCTAACGCTGTTACCATCCTTGCCTCGTAGCTATGTGGAGCTGCCCTGCTTAGGGCTTTGCTAGTGCTCTCTCGGTCAGTAAAGCCTTGGTCCTTATTACTTCTTTTCCCTCACATACAGCACGAAAGCTCCAGCTGACGGCATCATCTCCCACCAATTTATCCAGCTTCTGCCAAGGCTCTGAAATGCCAACTATGTCAAGGCCTGCACTTGATGTCAGGGGTGGCACTTCACCTGTGAAGGAGGTAACTTCCGCCATCTTGCCGATGGAGACACCGAGAGGCATGGAAAGACGACCTGGTCTGGGCCTTGTGGTAGGCCCTCCCATGCACGGTAGCTAGTGTCCTTTAGCAGAGAGGAGACAGCAGGGCTTTCTCTGGGAAGAATGAGAATAGCTTCTGCCTAAGTATGGTCAACTCGAGCCCACCGAGGTGTTGAAAGATGGCAGAGAAGGGGAACAGAGAAGCAGAAGCAGCACAGGGCCGCTCCTTTGAAGAGATTGCTGTGAGGCTGAGAAGAGAGCCAATGAGGTGCCCTTTTCGGAATAGTGACGTGAAGGAGGGGCCAGGGGGAGAGAGATGAAAGCCACTGACCCACGTAGGATGGCGGGCGCCCAGCACCGAGGACTTGGGTCTGAGCTCAGTGCTCGGGACCGTGGTAGCAAAAGGACACTCAAGCTGGGAGCCTAACTTGCCAGGGGGCCTTCTTGCTCTCTCCCCACCACCAGCCCCAGAGGAAGGGCACGTAGGGGCTTCCTGAGCCCGATGAACGGTGACGGACAAACCAGGAATTGGGGTACCAAGCTGTGCCTTTCTCTGTCTTGTAGGATGCCAACCCAGAGATGAGCTCGCTGGCCTACTCTAACCTGGGCGTGAAGGATCGCAAAGCAGTGGCCATTCTGCACTACCCCGGGGTGGCCTCGAACGGAACCAAGGCCAGTGGGGCTCCCACTAGTTCCTCGGGATCTCCGTCTCCAATAGGCTCTCCTATCGCCACCCCTCCCACTAAACCCCCACCCTTCAACCTGCACCCCGCCCCTCATCTGCTGGCCAGTATGCAGCTGCAGAAACTTAATAGCCAGTATCATGGGATGGCCGCCGCCGCCGCCGCCGCCGCCGCCACTCCAGGCCAGCCTGGGGAGGCAGGGCCCCTACAAAACTGGGGCCTTGGGGCTCAGGCGGGAGGGGCGGGGTCACTCTCTCCTTCTACCGGTGCCCAGAGCCCTGCTCTCATCGACTCAGACCCAGTGGATGAGGAGGTGCTGATGTCGCTGGTGGTGGAACTGGGACTGGACCGAGCCAATGAGCTTCCGGAGCTGTGGCTGGGGCAGAATGAGTTTGACTTCACTGCGGACTTTCCATCTGGCTGCTGATGCTCACCGTCCCTAAAGATGGAGGAACAAAGCCACCGACTCTGTTGTAAATAAAAAATAAAAGTTACTTACAAAGAGATGGGCCAGCTGGAGGTGTTCTTCATTGAGGTCTAAAGGGGTGCGGCACAGTCTGACGTTCCTTCTAGCAATTCTGAGGCCCACGGTGGGGTGGTGGGTGGTTAGCCTGGAGGAAGCTGGGTGAGGTGGGGGTGGGGCACAAAGGGGGCTGCTCACCAAATGCCGCCTGCCACTGCCTTTAATCTCTCCAGGGGCCCAAGTACCTGGCCTCACTGCCCTGAGACCCCAGGAATGCTGTCCTAATCAAGGCTGAATAGAGGGGCTGGTCGGAGGAGCAGCCTCCTTGCCCCGGGCACATCCAAGCCTAAAGCGTTGCCCTGGCCACGTGGTACCCGCTCTACAACTCTAAAAGCCACCCTACCCACTCTCTAGGCCCCAGTCTAATCGACCCATTAAGGCCACTCCTTTGCCCTGTTGCCCATGGGCAAGAGATGGGACCTAAGAAGCATCCTATGACTTGGGAGCTCAGATTTCTCCGGAAAATTGCAAAAGTAGCAGACTCCCATGATGACACTCTGGGATTCTAGGTGCCTTCTTCAAGTCCCCCCAAGAGTTGTTCATCCTTTCCCTCCAAGCCCGGGACACTCAGCTGGCGTGAGTGTCCTCCTAACGCTGGGCTTCCTGGCCCACCGGGTAAGGGGACAGCCTGTTCCTTGAGGCCGGCCTCTTCCTCTTAGAGATACAGATTAGGGCTGGGCTTGACAAGTTCAACGTTGAGGAATATAGCCTTGCTTTTAGGCAGTGGCTTCACAAGCATGCCAAGTGGGGGCGCCTGGGTGGCTCAGTCGGTTAAGCGTCCGCCTTCGGCTCAGGTCATGATCCTGAGGTCCTGGAATGAGTCCCACATAGGGCTCCTTGCTCAACGGGGAGCCTGCTTCTCCCTCTGCCTGCCGCTCCCCCTGCTTGTGCTCTCTCTCTCTCAAATAAATAAATAAAATCTTAAAAAAAAAAAAAAAAAAAAGCATGCCAAGTGACAGGACAGTAGCACCGAATTGGATCCTGGCCTTGGGGGTGCCGGGCCCATCCCCGTGTTGACCCAACCCGAGAACCTGGAGGCCCCCCCACCCATATTTCTGACTTCTGGAGACATTCTCCCTTGGATATGGTAAAAACGAATCGACTTCTCAGGACTAGTGTCAGGCCTGTCCCCATGGCAAGCGCGTTCAAAGTGCTTCCCACTGGCGGAAGCAGTGCCCTGGCTTCTGCGCTTCCTTAGCACCTGCTCTGGGCCAGGCACTTTGCTAGGCACTGGGAGTATGAATAAGATAAAGCTTCTCCCTTTAAGGATGTTCCCCATCTAGAAGGAGAGAGGCGCCAACAAATAACCATAAAGCGCAGTATTTGCTATAACATGGGGAAAGTGCTATTTGATCCCAGAAAAGAAAACAGCCCCATCTGCCTGGGAAGTCTGGGGTAGGCTTCCTGGTATTGAACTGCTTCATTTGTTTGTTTTCCTAGCTCACAAGTAATAAATACGTGATACAATCGCCCTGTGAAAAGTAGAAACTTGACAGATAAGGCCAAAGTCCCCTTTGACCAACTCTCTCCCTCAATCCTGATCGCCTCTTGCCCTCCAGAGAGGTAGCAGCTGTTTATCTGCGTGTGGTATATCCTCACTGGCCTCGCTCTGTGCCTTTACACGAAGACATATCTACCCTTGTTTTAAAACAAGAGTAAGGTCAGCCAGGGAAAGAACGAGTGAGAGAAAAAGCTGGTGCGTGGGTACGGGTCCCCAAAAGGGGCTGCTTAGATGGCTACGAAGTTCAAGGCTGACAGGAGTTTGGGAGGAGACGATGCAGAGGAAGTTTGCAAGAGGCAGAGCGCATGGGGCTTTCTACGCTAGGTGAGGAGTGTGTCTTCATCCTTAGTACCCCCGGCCCTGTTTGTAGGAGAGCAAAGAATGAACCCACTTTTATTTTCAGGATGCTCCCGCTGAAGGTGGATGGTTAGATTCATCTAAGGCTTCCCACAGGAAGACGTGAGGCTCTCAGACGACCGGTGAGGCAGGGGTAAGAAAAGAAAGAGAAGAACAGAAGCCCCGGGGGGAACAGGGCAGGACTGGGGGCCTGGAGGTCTGTGTGTGGAGAACAGAACAGGATCTGGGGAGGCAGGAAGTGACGAGGAAGGAGGGAAGCTGTGGTCGGCAGGTGGATTTCAGAATCTGGACAGCTCTAGGGTCCAGGTGGCCTCAGGAATGAACTCTAAAGCAGAATGGCAGGATGTGGAAGGAACCTTGCCCCTAAAAGTCTGGAGGGTTCGAGGTCCTTCCCCTGCTGGGGCCTTTACAAAACACGATTCCGGCCAAACAAAGTAAGTTAGCAGGCTGGATCCAGCACATGGGCCCCAGCTTGCTACCCCTGACCTCTGTGAGTTCTGGTGCCTCCAGCATGCCCTTGGGGTGGGGAGAAGCCCAAGCCAGGGCCCAGTGCCTCGGCGAGGGGGGCAGGGGCTGCCTTGGAATCATCGTGGAGGTGACAGGGGTGCCGTCAGGAAGCAGACAGTGGCAGGGAATGGACTGGGCATCCCTAGACAAGGCCTGGCGGAGGAGGGAGAACAGGAACTTGGACGTGGCAATCCTGTCTCCCGGTGCCCAGGGGCCGGAACTGTGGCCAACTGGGCAGCCTCCTCTCCTGAGGGCTTGGAGGGAGGAAGAGGCAGGGAGCATCCTCTAGGGAGAGCCAGGGCTCTGCCCAGGTGAGGAGAGGGGAAGGGCGGGAGGCAGTAACTGTTAATCGCTGGAGAAGGGGCAGGCAGGAGTGAGGGAACGTCAAGGGCACAGCTGGGGAAAGGCTGGGAAGGCTCTGCCCCTGCTCCACCCCTTCCCCTGTTCAGGCCTCTCCCAGCACAACCAGACACATTCATTAGGTTACTGGAAGATTCCTGAAGCCAGCTTTAAGTCTTGCCCTGGGGGGCCAGGAAGCAAGGTCCCCAGAGGCACACCAGTAAGGAGCACTGCCTACCTGCAAGGAGCCCGCAGCCTGGGAGCAGATGGAGATGTGTGGCTCCGAGCGCCTCCTGGAATCCAGGAGCTGTGTTGCTCCCTGAGGACAAATTAGGGGGACCCTGTCTCCGCTGTCAATGAACTCACAGTCCAGTGGCGGAGAGAGCCACAGTCTTGAAGGATGAATTGGATTTCCATAAGGCAGTACTGCTGGTGGGGGACTGAGGGCAAGGCACGGCCTTCGGGCACAGGGAGAAATTGAGGCACAAGTAAAAAGATAAAATCAAGGCAGGGTACAAACCAGAACCAAGCGCTAGAAAGCCTGCGGCTCTTTCAGAAAGGGCAGCGGGTCCAGCAGTTTGACTTCCTTGAAGGGCAGAGGGCTGAGAGAAGGTAAGTTAGAATCAGATCTTGCAGGGGTGCCTGGGTGGCTCAGTCGGTTAAGCGTCTGCCTTCGGCTCAGGTCATGATCCCAGGGTCCTGGGATCGAGCCCGTGTGGGGCTCCCTGCTCAGCAGGGAGTCTGCTTCTCCCTCTCCCCCTGCCCTTCCCCTGCCCCAGTCCCCCAACCCCCGCTCGTGTTCCTTCTCTCTCTCTCAAGTAAATAAAATCTTAAAAAAAAAAATAAAAGAATCAGATCTTGCAGTGGTTTCTACTTTATTCCAGAGGCCAAGTGGAAGCTCTCATTCCACAAACACAGACTGACTACCTACGGTGGGCCAGGAGCATGCTAAGTAAGCACTGGGAATATGTGGTGAGCACATCGCCCTTGCTCTCATGAAGCTTGACGTTTAGCAAGGAGATAGAGAACAGTCAAATAATCACATCGATCATTAAAAAGCATGAGACATGATGGGAAGAAAAGGTATAGGCACTGAAAAAGAGTGGAATGGGGGCTTAATTTCAATTGCGGGATCAGGAAGGGACTCCGAAGGTTTTGAATAAGAGAGTGCTGTGGTCAGAGGTGCATGAGGAAAATGAATCAGGCCCAGTGTGCACGACAGATTGGAATTATGGTAATGCTAGAAAGCTGTTACAGTGGTTGAGGCAAGAAGTGACAAAGACAGGAAATTAGTCTATGATGAAAAGGTAGCATTTCAATGGGGAGTTGTTGTTCAAGGAGAGTTTCACTTTTGCAAGATAAGAAAGTTCTAGAAATCTGTTGCCCAACAATGTGAATAACTTAACGCTACTGAACCGTACACTTCAAAAATGGTTAAGATGGTAAATTTTATGTTGTGTGTGTTTTACCACAATTTTTTCAAAGATAACATTTCAAAGTAGACAGGAAGTGGTGTACTAGTCAATAAATGCTTTGGGACAACTAGATATGCTCCCTCACAATATACACCAAAATGAATTCCAGATAGACTGAAGATTTAAAAATTCAAAAATGAAACCATAAAAGTACTAGAAGAAAATATGAGGGGATTTAAAAAGAAAATATCGAAATCAGGAGGCTGTTCCAAGAATGACACAAAACCCAGAAGCTATGGAAGAGACTGACACATTCAACCACATTTTAAAAAACTTTACGGCAAAAACTACTGTTAAAAAGGCACAATCCAAAGATAAACAATAAGCTGAGGAAAATATCTGCCACTCACAATGAATATGAAAACAACTCTCACACATCAATACCTCAAACACCACCAGCCAATAAAAAATGAGCAAATAATGTCAAAAAAATACCAAAATGAAATATACAAAAAGAAATTAAAATGGCTTCAAAACTGATCAGAAGGTGCTCAAATGCACTCATACTAAAAGAAATGTATTTCAGGGTGGCTGGCCTTCAGCTCAGGTCACGATCTAAGGGTCCTGGGATTGAGTCCTGCTTTGGGGCTCCTGGCTCAGCGGGGGGTCTGCTTCTCCCTCTGCCCCTCCCCCCTGCTTTTGCTCATGCGCTCTCTCCTTCTCTATCTCAAATAAATAAATTTTAAACATCTTTTTTAAAAGTTTAATAAATAAATAAAAGAAATGTATTTCCAAACTACACTAGGGGACTTCTGGTTCCAGAATGAGATAATGTTGACTCACTTTTCCCTGCTCCTCTCCTTCTCATACAACTATATACCCTAGAAATTATTTAACAGATGAAAAGACTCTAAAAGCAGGAAAGAAGGTGAACTGGCTAGGAACCTTAAGGGCTCCTAAGGTCCCCATTACTGAGGAACAATAATGTGGTGACTTTCCTTGGTTTTCTTTCTTCTTTTTTTTTTTCTTGCTGGTATGAGAGAATATATACATATATTTTAAGATTTTACTTATTTGAGAGAGATTGAGATAGTGACAGAGATAGCAAGACAGAGCACAAGCAGTGGGAGAGGGAGAAGCAGGCTCCCCGCTGAGCAGGGAGCCAGACTTGGGGCTCGATCCCAGGACCCTGGGATTATGACCTGAGCCGAAGGCAGCCGCTTAACCGACTGAGCCACCAAGGCGCCCCGAGAGAATAAGTTTTTATTGAAGTATGGTTGACATGCAAAATAATAGTAGTTTCAGGTGTACAACATAGTCGTTTGACATTTATATACATTACAAAATGGTCACCTTAATAAGTCTAGTTACCATCTGCCTCCTCGGTTTTCCTTTTTTCTCATATATATATATATATATATATATATATATATATATATATATACATATATATATATATGTATATATATATATACACACCCCTAGACTGAGTGCCAAAGAAGCCAAAACCACCAAACCAACAGTTAGACAAACACACACACACACACACATACACACACACACACACTCTCACACACATGGACTGGAGACTTACTGGAAGGATCTAAGCCCTGTTCCACAACCAAAGCCCCAGAGGGTGGTCTGGTCCACTTGCAGCGACAAAGCCTTGGGCTGTCTCAGTCCCCACTCCAGAACTAGGCCACCCCCAGGCAGCCTGATTTGCCTGCAGCAGTAGCAGTAACAAAGCCCCGTATCTCACCACCCTCCACCCAGGGGCATAAGGAAACCCAGGTACAGTGGCTTCAACAACCTTCCTCTCCCTCCAGAAGATCACCCAGCAAAAAAACAAGCAGCTCAGGGAAGCACCTTCTGCCCCTGCAGATAGCACCCACAAGGATTGAGTGGGAGTCCCAGGGACAACAGAAAAATGAAGCAGACCAATAAACAGCATGGTAAGGGTTTGGAAAACTAAACTGTCACTGGAACTACAACCCACAGAAATAGACCAGAACATACATGCTAAACCTAAACAGGGTGACTGCCTGCTAAAGTAGAAGATTGAAACGGGATCAAGAGTCTCCTAACATAACCAAAATGTCCATGATGCAATAGAAAATCACTCATTATAACAAAAGCCAGGAAAATCACAATTTGAATGAGAAAAGACAATCGACTGAGTCCAATACCAAGGTGAATCAGATACAAGAATTACCTGACAAGGGTTTTAAAGCAGCCATCGGTGAGTGCTGTGAATTGTGTAAGACTGATGAATCACAGACCTGTACCCCTGAAACAAAATAATACGTTATATGTTAATAAAAAAAATAAAGCAGCCATCATAAAAATACTTCAACAAGCAATTACAGATTCATTTGAAATAAATAAAAAATTTTATTTATTTTTTATTTTTTTAAAAAAGATTTTACTTATTTATTTGAGAGAGAAATGAGATAGAGAGAGAGAGCATGAGAGGGGGGAGAGTCAGAGGGAGAAGCAGACTCCCTGCCGAGCAGGGAGCCCGATGCGGGACTTGATCCCGGGACTCCAGGATCATGACCTGAGCCGAAGGCGGTCGCTCAACCAACTGACCCACCCAGGCTCCCTAAATAAAAAATTTTAAATCTCAACGAAGAAGTAGAAGTTATAAAAGGAAGTAAGTAGAAATTCTAGAATGAAAAAAAAATAACTGAAGTTAAAACCTCACTGGATAGACTCAATAATAGAGTGGAGGTGACAGAGGATAGAATCGGTGAACTTGAAGACAGATGAATAGAATTTAGTCAATCTGAACTCACCTGAACACCAGTATGCTGCGGTAAGTGTTGTATGTATACGATACTACCTAGAGCAAACACTAAGAAAACTGTACAAAGCAATATACACAGAATCATTATAAATAAATCCAAATGGAACTCTAAAATATGTTCAAATAACTCACAGGTAAGCAAGCCAAAAGAAACAAAAGCATGAGAAACAGAAAACAAGTAATAAAATGGCAGACTTAAGCCCTGAGATATCAGTAATTACCTTAAACATAAATGGACTACACATATCAATTAAAAGAAAGAGATAAGTAGGGGTGCCTGGGCGGCTCAGTCAGTTAAGAGACCGACTCTTGATTTCAACTCAGGTCATGATCTCAGGGTTGTGGGATTGAGCCCCATGCCAGCTCCACACTGGGCATGGAGCCTACTTGAGAATTTCTCCCTCTCTCTCACTCTCTCTCTCTCAAAAAAAAGGAGAGAGAGATAAGTAGAATGGATTAAAAAAGCCCCACACAGCCCAACTACATCCTGTCTTCAGGAAATTCACTTCAAACATAGCAACAGAGGTAGGTTGAAAGTAAAAGAATAAAAAAAAAATAGATATATCATGTAAACAGTAATTTTTTTAAAAATAGCAGAAATGGTTATATTAACAGCAGATAAAGGAGACTTCAGAGTGAGGAAAATTACTAGGGACAGAGAGGGACATCACATAATGGTAAAAGGATCAAGTCACCAAGAAGACATAGTAATCCTAAATGTGTATGCACCAACAACAAAGCTTCAAAATACAGGAAGCAGGGGTGCCTGAGTGGCTCAGTTGGTTAAGCAGCGGACTCTTGATCTCAGCTCAGGTCTTGATCTCAGGGTCGTGAGTTCAAGCCCCACACTGGACTCCATGCTGGGCATGGAGCCTGCTTTAAAAAAAATACACAAAGCAAAAATTGAGAGTGCTGCAAGGCCAAACAGATCTGCAATTCCAGTTGCAGAGTTCAACATCTCCTCTCTGCAACTGATAGAACAACTAGACAAATTCAGCAAAGTTATAGAAAAATTCAACAGCACCATCAACTGAAAGGATCTAATTGACATTTATAAAACACTTCACCCAATGACAGAAGAATACATAGTCTTCTCAAATACTCAGGGGACATTGACAGAGACAGGCCATATTCTGGGTTACAAAACAAACTTTAAGAAATGTAAAAGGAGACTCTCCAAACACTTGGAAACTAAGCAGCATACTTCTAACTAATCTTTGGTTCAAAAAGGAAATTTTTTTATTATTTTAAGATTTATTTATTCATTTTAGAGAAAGAGCAGGGGGAGGGGCAGAAGGAGAGGGAAAGAGAATCGCAAGTAGACTCCCCACTGAGCACGGAGCCTGACATGGGGCTCAATCTCATGACCCTGAGATCATGACCTGAGCGGAAACCACGAGTCAGATGCCCAACCGACTGTGCCACCCAGGTGCCCCCCCAAAAGGAAATTTTTAAAAAAAATATTGACTTGAATGAAAATGAGAATATGACATATCAAAAGCAGAGAGGGAAGTGTATAGAACTAAATGCTTACATTAGAAAGAGAGGAAGAGTCTCAAACCAATAGTCTAAATTCCTACCTCAGGAACCAAGAAAAAGAAGAGCAAAATAAACCCAAAAATAAGGAAACAGAAGGAAATAAAGATGGAAGCAGCAATCAATGGAATTGAAAACAGAAAAACAATGGAGAAAAATCAATGAAACAAAAAGCTGGTTCTTCAGAAAAAAAGTCAATAAAATTGACAAAACTCTAGCAAGACTGACACAAATAAAAAGAGAGAAAACACAAATTACCAATATCAGGAATGAAACAGGGGACGGCCCTACTGGTTCTGCAGCTCTTAAAGGGATAAGAAGAGAATAGTGCAAATAACTACATGCTCCTAAATTCAATGTAGAAGAAATGAACCAATAACTCAAAACCCACAAGCTACCAAAGCTCTACCAAGATGAAATAGGTCATCTGAATAGTCCTACAGCCATTAAAGAGATTGAATCTGTATAATTAAAGAGCTAAAGAGAAATCTTTAGGCCCAGATGTTTTTCCACTAGAGAATTTTATGACACGTCCAAAGAAGAATTGACACCAATTTTACACAATATCTTCCAGAAAATAAGAGGAGGAAACACCTCCCAAATATTGCTCTGATGTCAAAACCCGACAAAGGCAATACACAAATGAGGAAAATTACAGACCAATATCTCTGATTTTCTAAACAAAAATTTAACCTCAATCAACATGATTTAGCATGTCAACAAAGAAGAAAAAAATATATGATCATACCAGTTAATGCTGAAAAGCATTTGACAAAAATCCAATAGCAAATCATGATGAAAACAACAACAACCTCTCAGTACACTAGGAATAGAGGGGAATTTCCTCAACCTCATAAAGAGCATCTCCAAAAAAACCTACAGCTAGCATCATACTTACTGGAGAAAAACTAATGCTTTCTCTCTAGGAATGGGAACAAGACAAGGATATACATTCATCATTCTTATTCAACATAGCACTGGGAGTCCTACTCGCTACAGTAAGGCAGGAAAAAAATAAATATACAGATCAGAAAGAAAGAAAGAAAATTTTTCCTATTTGCAGATGGCATGATTATCCAATAGCAAATCCCAAGGAATCTACAAAGCCACTCCTAGAACGAATAAGTGAGCTCAAGAAGTCCAAAAGAAATAAGACCTCAACACAAAAAAAAGCAATCACATTTTTGTATACTAGTAATAAATATATGGAAACCAAAATTTAAGACATGATACCATTTATCATCACTAAATACACACACACACATACACACACTTACTATAAATCCTGGTCAGGATCTGCATCTGAAAATTACAAAATGCTGATGAAAGAAATCATAGAGCATTTAAATGATTCTATAAATTTAATGCAATCTCTACCAAAATCTCAGCAAGTTTTTTGTAGACATATTTGTGCTTATTCCAAAGTTTATATGGAAGGACAAAGGAACTGGAATGGCTAAAACAATTTGATAAAGAAGAATAAAGTGGGAAGAACTACTCTAATCGATGTTAAGGTTTACAATATACCTACAGCAGTTAAGATAGTGATACTGGTGGAAGGAGAATAGGTCAATGGAACAAAATAGAGAATCCAGAAATGGACTTGCACAAATCTGACCAAATTATTTTTGGCTAAGTTTCCAAAGCAACTTAAAGGAGGGATAGCCTTCTCAAAGCATGCTGCTGGAGCAACTGGACATCCACAGGCAAAACAAAACAAAACAAAACAAAAACCCTAAAGCTCATATCATATACAAAAATTAACTCAAAATGATAACTGATTTAGTTATCAAACAAACAAACTACAAAGCTTTTAGAAGAAAATATAGAAGATCCTCAAAACCTAGGGCTAGGTGCAGAATTTTTAGACTTGACACCAAAGGCATTATCTACAAAACGAAAAATTGACACATTCAACTTTGTGATATTTACAACCTTGTGCTCTCTGAAAGCCTATGTAAAGAGGATGGAAATACAAACTGTAGACTGGAAGAAAATACTTCCAAACCACATGCCTAACAAAGGACTAGTATCTAGAACACTCTAAGCACTCTCAAAACCAGCATATGTAAAAAATTCTCCAAACTCAACAGTAAAATGCCAAACGATCCAATTAGAACATAGGCAAAAGACATGGACAGGCATTTCACTAAGGATATTCAGATGGCAAATACACACATGAAGAGATGGTCAACATCACTGGGCTATGAGGGAAAGGTGAATTAAAACTGCAAGGAGAGGGGCACCTGGGTGGCTCAGTCGGTGAAGCGTCTGCCTTCAGCTCAGGTCATGATCCCAGGGTCCTGGGATCGAGACCCACATCGGGCTCCTGGCTCAGTGGGAAGCCTGCTTCTCCCTCTCCCTCTGCCTCTCCCCCTGCTCACGCTCTCTCTCTATCTCTGTGTCTCAAATGAATAAATAAAATCTTAAAAAAATAAAAATAAAAAAACTACAAGGAGATACGCACTCAGTTTAAATCAAAGTAAACTTACCATACAACCCAGCAATTGCGCTCTCGGGCATTTATTTGCCTCAGAGAAATGAAAACTTATGTTCACATAAAAACCTATACACAATATACACAAACGTTCCTAGCAGCTTGATTCCTCAAAGCTCCAAACTGGAAACCACTAAGATGTGCTTCCATGGGTTAAACAAACAGTGGTACCACGGAATACTATTCAGCAATAAAAAGAAATATTGAATGGCTTGGATGAACACCAAGGAAATGATGTTGAGTGAAAAACATCGGTCTATAGAAGATATAGACTGCATGGTTCCATACACATAACATCTGTGAAATAACATAATTATAGAAATGGAAAGGAGATCATAGGATGCTAAACTGTTCTGAGCACTGACAATGGACTTAGATTGGCTTCTAAACCCAGCTCCACTGTGTGCTAGGGGGAGTTGGGGTAAATGGTGTCATCTCACTAAGCTTTGATTTCCTCTGGCATAAAACGGTTTTCATTCATGTATTCAGTCAGTCAGTCAATGAACATCTAGTTACAGGTGTTGAAGATAGACAGTGGTGACCAAAACAGACAAAATCTTTGCCCTCATGTAGAGCGGACATTCTGGGCGGCAGGGAGGCAGTAAACAAACACACCAGTTAATGTCTATCAGCAGAGATCGTACTCTAAGAAAAAGTAAAGCAAGGTGAGGTCGAAGAAGAGAAAACATATAGTGTTTAGCACAGTGCTAGAACAGTGTTCAAAAGTATTAGTTTTTACATGTTGTTGTTAGTAATGAGAAAAAGGCTATTTTTTAAATAATTTAATTAACTTATTTATTTGACAGAGAAAGCGAGAGCACAAGCAGGGGGCAGAGGGAGAGGGAGAAGCAGGCTCCCTGCCGAGCAGGGAGCCCGATGCGGGACTCGATCCCAGGACCCTGGGATCATGACCTGAGCCGAAGGCAGACGCTTAACCCACTGAGCCACCCAGGCGCCCCAAGAAAAAGGCTATTTTTAAAGGTTTAAGTGTTAGTAAGGGTGAAGGGACATGAATACTTTCATATACTGCGGGTGGGAGTGTAATTCATACAGCCCCCTTGGAGGCCAATCGGCAAGTCTTTTAAAATTAAAAATACCCATGCCCTGTGACCCAGCAAACTGAACTCTGGATCCAAACAGTCTGAGTTCAAATCCTGACCCTCCCTGCTACTGACTAGTTGTGTGACCTCTGATAAATTGTCTAACCTCTCTGTGCTTTGCTTTCCTCATCTGTAAGAGAAGGATGAAAACATGGGGTTGTTGTGAGGATTAAAGGAGTCCGTATATGTAAAGCATTTAGAACAGCGCTTAGCACACAGTAAGTGTTATATAGGTATTTGTTGAATAAATTCCACCTCTTGGTATCTACCTAGGGAAACACATGTGCACCAAAAGCAGACTTAGGGATGTTCGTCTACAACATTCTCTGCAGCAGTAGAAAAACATCAAAACTACCTAAAAAATTTAATTTTTAAAAAAATTTTAAAGGTAGGGCCGCCTGGGTGGCTGCAGCTGGTGCAGCCACTCTGGAAAACAGTAAGGAGGTTCCTAAAAAAACTAAAAATAGAACTACCCTGGGGCACCTGGGTGGCTCAGTCGTTAAGCATCTGCCTTCAGCTCAGGTCATGATCCCAGGGTCCTGGGATGGAGTTCCTTGTTGGGCTCCCTGCTCAGCCTGCTTCTCCCTTTCCCTCTCCCTCTGCCCCTCCCCCTGCTCATTCTCTCTTTCTCTCTCTCTCACTCTCGCTCAAATAAATAAAATCTTTAAAAAAAATTTTTTTAAATAAACTATCTAAATATCCATCAATAAAGCAATGGTGCAGGGTGCCTGCGTGGCTCAGTCAGTTAAGCATCTGACCCTTGATTTGGGCTTAGGTCATGATCTCAGGGTTGTCAGATCCAGCCAGGCGTCAGGCTCATGCACTAGGCAAGAAGTCTGCTTGGGAATCTCTCTCTCTGTCTGCCTCTGCACAGCCCCCCTAAAAAAACAAGCAATGGTGAAACATTAAGTTAACATAAGTTATAGTGGTACTATGGAATACTATGAATCAGCTAAAGAAAATGAAGTAGATCTCTATGTGCTAGCGTGGAAAGATCCCTGAGAGGTGTTATGTACCAAAAAGCTAGATTCAGAATGATACATACACGATGAGCCTATCTAAACAAAACAAAGCATACAATATTTTGTGTGTGTGTGTGTGTGTGTATCCATATGTAGAAAAACAAAATATCTGGAAGGATACACTTCAAATCCATGTTGTTAGAGTTGCTATCTGGTGGGAGTGTTGGGGGAAGCAAGATGGAATGTAAAAGTGGTCAAAAATGATTTTATATTTTACAAGGAGAATATATTCATCTGTGACTTTAAAAAAAAAAGATTTTATTTCTTTATTTGACAAAGAAAGACACAGCTAGAGAGGGAACACAAGCAGGGGGAGTGGGAGAGGGAGAAGCAGGCTTCCCGCTAAGCAGAGCCCGATGCGGGGCTCAATCCCAGGACCCTGGGATCATGACCTGAGCCGAAGCCAGACACTTAACAACTGAGCCACCCAGGTGCCCCTCATCTGTGACTTATATGATTAGAAGGAATTTTTTTTTAAGTTTGATGAGGAAGTAGCCAGAAGTGGCCAAAGGGAATTACGGTTTCAGCAAGTTCTAGAACAGCTGGATATCCATAGGCAATAATTAACACAAAACAGATCATAACCCTCAGTGTAAAACCTAAACCCATTAAATTTCTAGAAGAAATCATAGGAGAAAATCTGTATGATTTTAGGTTAGACAAATATTTCTTAGATACAATACCAAAAGCACAATCCATACAAGAAAAAACAATTGATAAACTGGACTTCATCATTATTAAGTACTTTTGCTTTTTGAAAGACACTGTTAAAAAACCCGAAAAGATGGGGGTGCCTGGGTGGCTCAGTCTGTTGAGTGTCCGGCTTTTGATTTCAGCTCCTGTCATGATCTCAGGGTCCTGGGATTGAGCTCTCACGTCAGGCTCCGTGCTCAGTGGGGAGTCTGCTTGAGGATTCCTTTCCTTTCCCTTTGCCCCTCCCCCTGCTCACACACATGTTTGCTCTCGCTCACTGTCTCTCAAATAAATAAAAATCTCTTCAAAAAATAAAAAACAAACTGCAGACTTGAAGAAAATATTTGCAAATCACATATCTGATAAAGGATTTTCATCCAGAATATAAAAAGAACTCATAAATGCAATAATAAGAAAATAAACAACTCGAGTTTGAGAAATAGGCAAAACATTTGAGCAGATATTTGGATGGCAAAAAAGCACATGGAAAGATGTCCATCATTAGCCATCAGGGAAATGCAAAATAAAACCACAATGATAAATCACTATACATCTATTAGAATGGCCAAAATTAATAAGACTGACCTTCACAGGCAACAAAAGAAAAAAACAGGTAAGTGTACTTCACCAAAATTAAAAATATCTGTGTATCAAAGGACTCAGGACTGTGAAAAGACAACCCACAGAATGGGGGAATATATTTGCAAATCATAGACCTGTAAGTATTCAGAATACATATAGAACTTTTACAGCTCAACAGCAACAACAAAACAAACAGCCCAATCCAAAAATAGTCAAAGGACTTGCATAGACATTTCCCCAAAGAAGGTATACAAATGGCCAATAAGCACATAAAAAGATGCTCCACATCACTAATCATTAGGGAAATGCAAATCAAAACCACCATGAGATACCACTTCTTATCCATTAGAATGGCTATTTTTTTTAATGGAAACTAATAGGTGTTGGTGAAGCCATAGAGATTTGGAATCCTTGCCCATTGCTTCTGGGAGTGTAAAATGGTGCCGGCACTGTGGAAAACAATTTGGCAACTCCTCAAAAGTTAAGTAGAGAATTGCCATGTGGTCCAACAATTCACTTCTAGGTAGAGACCCAAAAGAACGAAAGAAGGGATTTAAACAGATACTTGTACACCCATGTTCATTGCAGCAATATTCACAATAGCCAAAAGGTGGAAAAGACCCAAGTGTCCATCAACAAATGAATGGATAAATTAACTGTGGTGTATTCCTGCAATGGAATAATATTCAGACTTTAAAAAGAGTGAAAATATGAGACATGCTACAACATGGATGAACCTTGAAAATACTCTAAGTAAAATAAGCCAGATGGAAAAGGACAAATAGCATATGATTCCACTTACATAAGATACCTAGAATAGGCAGATTCACATAGAGACAGAAAGTTGAACAGAGGTTACCAGGGGCTGAGGGCAGAAGGGAAAGGGGAACTGTTTGATGCATACAGAGTTTCTGTTCAGAAAGATGAAAAAAATTCTGGAAATGAATAGTGGTGATGGTTGTACAACATGGTGAACATACTTAATGCCACTTAATTCTACACTTCAAAATGGCCAAAACGGGGGCCCCTGGGTGGCTCAGTCGGTTAAGTGTCTGCCTTCAGCTCAGGTCATGATCCTGGGGTCTTGGGATGGAGCCCTGCGTTGGGCTCCCTGCTCAGTGGGGAGTCTTTCTCCCTCTCCCTCTGCCTCTCCACCAGGTTGTGCACTCTGTCTCTCTCTCTCTCTCTCAAATAAATAAATAAAATCTTTTAAAAAATAAAATAAATAAAAATTTAAATTTAAAAAAATTTTTAAATGGCCAAAAGGGTCAATTTTATGTTGTGTATATTTTACCACAATAAAAAAAAGACCAACCTTAACATGTGGAGCAACTGGAACTCTCGTAACTGCTAATGGGAATGTAAAATAATACAACCACCTTGGTTTAAAACTGCCTGGCATTTTTTTTTAAAAAGTGAAATATGTATTTAGCATATGACTTAGCCATTCCACTCATAGGTATTTGCCAAGAGAAATGAAAATATTTGTCCATAAAAAGACTTGTGTAGAAATGTTCATAGCAGCTTTATCTGTAATCGCCCAAACCTGGAAACAACCCAAATGTCTATCCATAGGTGAATGGATGAGCTCATTGTGGTTTACCACACAATGAAGTACTACTCAGCAATAAAAACGATAAACTATTGACCCAATGCAACAATATGGATGGATATGGATGAATCTCAATTATGCAGAGTGAAAGATGCTAGACAAAAAAAGAGAACATACTGTAAGATTTCCGCTTCTTTAAAATTCTATAAAATGCAGATTAACCAGTAGTGACAGAAAGCAGATCCCTAACTGCCTGGGAATGCAGGGGGAGGGGCTGGAGCAAGGGATTACAAAAGACCGGGAGGAAACTTTTGGCAGTAATGAACATGTTTGTTTATCTTAGTTGTGATGGTTTCTTTGGGTATATACATCCAACAAAATTTGTCAGACAGTATACTTTATTTTTTTTAAAGATTTATTTTTTGGAACACCTAGGTGGCTCAGTCGGTTAAGCGTCTGCCTTGGGCTCAAGTCATGATCCCCGGGTCCTGGGATTGAGCCCCGCCTGGGGCTCTCTGCTCAGTGGGGAGTCGGCTTCTCCCTCTGCTCCCTTGTGTGCTCTTTCTCTCTGAAATAAATAAGTAAATTTATTTCAGAGAGAGAGAGAGAGAGAGAGTGCGCACAAGTGGGAGGGGCAGAAGGAGAGGGAGATGGAATCCCAAGCTGACTCCACACTGAGCACAGAGCCCCATGAGGGCCTCGATCTCACGACCCTGGGATCACGACCTTGAGATCACGACCTGAGCTGAAACCAAGTGTTGGACGCTTAACCGACTGTGCCACCTGGATGCCCCCAAACTGTGTACTTTAGATATGTACCATTTACTGTATGTCAATTATCCCTCAACAAAGCTGTGAAGGGAACAGATGGAAGTGGTCAGGAGAGAAATGGAGTACCAATTCACTGATTGGGTCACTACTGTGTTCTGTGACCTTGATACACCGTCTCTGCTCCTTATAACCAACTGAAGAGTAAGGATTGTTATCCTTATTTTCTGATCAGTAACCCTTGGTTCAGAGAAGTGAAGCCACTTGCTCAAGCGCACAGACAGACCAAACTGTGCTCTTTCCACTCCGCCTCACTTTGTCCCAGCAACGTGAGAAATGGAGGAGTAGGCGGTGCTGGCTCATCGGTTGCTGCCAATTGGTGGATCAGGGAATATGAGGCATGAAGGGCTACTCTTTAAGATGGGGAGGCAGGGGGTTTGGACTGCTGCACTCATAGCTTCGCTTATGACCAGGAACCACTCATACATGTCCCTTCCCTCTGGTAACCTGGGACAGGATACTTGGGGACGCATATCTCAGTTCTCTCCTCACCATACACTCCATCTCCCAAGCCCACACTTACAGAAATAGAACCATGTATTATGCGATTTCATTTAATGCTAAGGCAGTTCTTAGAACACAATAGAGCAGGGAAAGATCATTCAATACATTCTATTACAGAAAATAGAATTTTGTCTTTTTATTTATTCTATTTGTCTTTATCAACCCCAAGTTGATACAGAATTAGATATATGCTGTTAAACAGAATTGAGTATTTAGCAGATCTTTGAACTGATGGTAACCTTCTAAGCTTTGAATTGACAAGAAGAAATTGCAAGAGAAAAAAGATCGATAGATTTAGTTCTATAAAATTTTGAAACGTTGTACATAGAAAAATGTAACCGAAAGGAAAATAACCAAATGGTAAAAATATCCGCCTCAAATACGACAAAAGATGAACTTCCATGTTTCATAAAGCACTCATGCAAATTGATCAGAAAAACACAACATGTCCCCCAAAGATAAATGGGCAGAGATACTTCACACAAGAGGAAATGGAAGGGGTTAAGTACGCATATGGCAAAATGTTCAACCTCACAAGTGGTTTTTTTAAGTGCAAATTAAAACAATCACATTAGTGAAAATTAAAAATAAGTAATTACCAGGCTGGCACGAGGATAGTATGATTGCAAGGATCTTCGGAGAAAGGTTTTTGGCAATACACAGACACTACGGCAAAGTGCTCCGACTCTTAACATTAGTGCTCCCTCTCAAACGGTTATTGCCAACCACTCTTGCAGACTGAGCCCAGTTCTTCCAAATGTGAGTCCCCAGCCCGGGTCACGCAGCTGAGCTCAGACCTGGGTCTATAGGGCATCTCCAATCTGATGTCCCCCTCCTCAGCTGTGCATCTCACTCACACCAAGGACGCCTCCTCCTTTTCCCCAGTGAATGCATCACTGAGTCACCAAGCCAGAAACCTGGGAGTCATCCTAATTACCTCTTTGTCCCTCACTCCTGCACATTCATCTTTCCCATCAGATCCTGCCAATACTCCATCTGCAATGTCTTTTGGGGTTTTTTTAAGATTTTATTTATTTATTTGAGAGAGAGAGAGAACGAGAGAGCGTGAGGGAGAGGGAGAGATCACGGGCAGGGGGGAAGGGCAGAGGGAGAAGGGGACTCCCCACTGAGCAGGAAGCCAGACGGATTCGATCCCAGGATCCTGGAAACATGACCTGAGCTGAAGGCAGACCCTTCACCGACTGAGCCACCCAGGCACCCCTGCAATGTCTTTTGAATCTGCCTCTTCCTCCTACTCACAGTCACAGATGTGGGTCTCACCTGCTGTTTCTTGCGTGTATCGTTGAAATAGCCCTGACCCATCTCCTCCAAGCCACTGACACTTCCTTCATTTCATTCTACAGGGAGCCGTCGGAGTTATCTTTATAAAATACAAAGCTGATTTCTGTGTCGTCCTTCAAATCTTTCAACGCCCCCCCCCCCCCCATTGTATACATACAGGCTAAAGTCCAAGATTCTTAAGCTTTAGCAGCCCTCTATGCTCCAGACTGCTTCGCCACCATCTTTTCTCTGGTGAGCTTCTCCTGGTTTTCTGTCCCCTCCTCCCAGCTTGCGCTCCCATTGTAATGTGAATTCCTTGAGAGCCGGAACAAGATCTTAATCATTTCTGCATCCCTGGTTGGTAATACCGAGGTTGACACAGAGTAGGCGCTCAATAAATGTTGGGTGAAGAAATGGATTTCTTCTAAAGAAATCATTCAAAAATTAAAATAAAAAAATAAAGAAATCATTTGACAGAAGGGAAAAGCTTATGAAGGAAAACGGTTCACTACAGGGGCATTCATAACACAGAAAAAGTGCAAAAAACTTCATGTTCAACAATAGAAAACTTTTATTAATTATGGGACATCCATTTAATGAAATATGATGCAGCTGTTAAAATACTAATTATGAAGATTATGTAGCAACTCAGAAAGTGTTTATTATATAATAAAAGCAGAATACAAAATGGTCTGTATGCTAGGACTAAAATTATGTAGAAGTATGCATGCACACAAACCGATCAGAATGAGAACAGGAAAAGGAACAAATGAATACAGATGATGTGTTTAGGGTGTTTGGGGAGGTACTGTTTGTGATTTTCTTAAGCTCTTTGCAAATTCCCCTCATTGTTGTTAGAATGTCTTTGTGCATAAATACAATTGACAGAGAAAAAAACATGTATACTGAGAAAGGTACTTTGATTCCCTCAAGTCCTTTGACAAGCTGTGGTAGGAAAGCAAATAAACCACTGACCTGGGAGGCAAGAGACTTGCTCCCTACCCCACCCCCACCCGGACTGGCTGTGTGATCTTGATTAAGTAAGCTCTGCAGCTCTAGCCCCCATTTCTCTTACCCTCTCTGGCAGGAAGTCCCATGGTTATTCCTCACTCCCAAATCAACGCCCATCGTTTCTGTTCGCTGTGCCACTAGACCCAATGACCTCAGACCGAAAACCTCAGAATCCACCGTCCATTCTTCGTCTCATCACCTTCACTCTCTCTAATCCCCACCTCCAATCAATTGCCCCTCCTTTCCAATAATCATTTATAGCATGTTTCACTGTGGGCCTAGTTTTAGACAAAGAGGAGTCCCTGCCCTCCTAGTTAGCATCGGCTGGTTGAGAAGAGCCAACATTTTTTTCTTCTGTTGCACCTCTGCAGACTGCTGAGGGGTTAAGTGGGGGGTAGAGACATATAAAGTGGGACCTCCTGAGGTGCCTGGGTGGCTCAGTTGGTGAAGCGACTGCCTTCGGCTCAGGTCATGATCCTGGAGTCCCAGGATCGAGTCCCCACATCAGGCTCCCTGCTCAGCAGGGAGTCTGCTTCTCCCTCTCCCCTCTCATGCTCTCTCTCTCTCAAATAAATAAATAAAATCTTTAAAAAAAATTTTTAAAAATAAAGTGGGATCTCCTGAGTAATGAGCTTGACCCCACGGTGGGAGGAGTTTAGGCACAGGCTGGATACTCTCAGGGATAGTGCAGTAAGACTTGGTAGAATGAGTGGGATGTTGACTCAATTTATTCATTCAGCAAGTACTTACCAAGTGCTGGACACAGCGCCAGGCTCTCTGTTGGGTGGCAAAGGGCCTGCCCAGATGAATTAGGGCGGTCTCTGTTATGGAGATTATGGAGATGCTCACAGTCTAGTGGAGGACAGACAAGGACACTACTCGTTACACCCGCAATGTGCTAAATTCTGTCACGGAGTTGGAACAAAGGGCTCTGAGGCAGAGGATTGTGGGATTGACCCTGCCTGAGGGGGCTGCGGGCTCACAGAGCCGGATGGACTTGAGTGGTTATGTATCTCCAAGGCTGAGGAGTGGGATTAGAAGCCCAAAAAGGGGAGTGGGCTGTCCATGGCAGCTCCAAGCTGAGGAATCATCAGGTCCACAGGGAGGACGCTTGAAGGGGGCAGCTTTCTGAGAGCAGTAAATAGTTTGGAGTGGCTTAAGCTTTGAGGTTTAGGATGGGGAGAAGGGAGCAATGAGTGTCTAGGCACAGCAGGCAGCAGGTGACAGGCGGTGAGACCTGAGAGACTGGGCAGGAGGGCCAAGGGCAGTTTCAAAGTAGGAGAGCAGTATGATTAGATCTAAGTTTTAGTGAGATAACCAGATGGTCTCTAATGTCTCCTCTCTTCCCTGAGACTTCATGGTAAGTGCCAAAAGTGTGGTACAGGAAGTTAGGGGCAGGGTGCCAAGGTTCAAGCAAGGACCCTCCGCTCCTAACCCCCTACACTCCATCCCCTCGGGGATCTGAGAGAAGCAAGAGAGAATAAAAATGTTGGGTCTTCCTGGGGCGCCTGGGTGGCTCAGTCGGTTGAGCCTCTGACTCTTGATTTCCGCTCAGGTCATGATCTCCGGATGGTGGGATCCAGCCCCTCCCTGGGCTCCGAGCTCCGCACGGAGTCGGCTTGGGATTCTCTCTCTCCCTCTCCCTCTGCTCCTCCCCCTGCTCTCTCGCTCCCTCTCAAATAAATATCTCTTTTAAAAAATGTTGGTTCTTCCCATCTTGTGGTATGGGCAGGTTGGCTGGCTCAAAAGGGACAAACTATGTTTCCGAATTAATATTAAATACCTATTAAATATATTCTACTGATCATACAGTCTTGTGTACCTGGGACTTCAAGTAGCCTCACTTGGCCCGGTCCTCGAAGGAAGGGACCACGTCCAGCTCATCTTGCATTTCCAGCCGCCAACACTGAGTCGCGCGCCCGGGAGGCGCTCGGCGAATACTGGTTGGGGCGGGGGCTGGAAACGAGAGGGAGAAAATTGCCCAAGCCTCGGCCCTACGACCTCCCACCAGCAGGTGGCAAGAGAGAATCCCGGTGCGCCGGGAAAGGGCGGAACTGGGCGGGGCGCTTGAGGCTCCGGCGCGCGCAGCCTCCGACCCTCTTTTCTCGGGTACCGGAAGGAGGTGGTTCTCTTTTCGTGCTTAGCGCAGCCATGGTAAGGAGGCTGGCTCGCGAGCTCTCGGGGCCCATCAGCTTCCATCCTCCCAGGGCTGGGGCTCCCCGGGGCTCCGGGGTTCCCGCACGGGGTGGCCGGGCGCAGGCGAAGGCACTGCAGCCTGCGGGTTGGCCCAGGCGGGCTCCAGGGCGAGGGCGAACGGCGGCCCCGGAGCAAGGGGGGGGCTCGGTGCTGCAGGCGGGAAGGCCTCGGGCTCTGGCCCGGCCACGCCCGGCCACGCGTCCCATGACCCGAAGGGGAACGGCTTCCTGCGGCCGGAGCGGCCGGCCGGCGGGCCGGGCGGGCCGACGATGGGCCCCGGGATGCGTGCGTGCCGTGTACGCTGGGCCAGGAAGCGTTCACTTCGTCGCTGCTGCTGCTGTTTTGTTTTTTTGATTTTGCAGTTTGTTTGTTTGTTTGTTGGCACGGCCCGACTTGTAGTGTGGCCGGTAAGCATGTGTAGACAGCGTTAAAATGCTTCCGCATTTTAAAGTGAAAGCGGCTCTCAGCGTGTGGCCTTAGAGGACGAGGGAACAGCGCTTGGCACGTGGTTTTGCTGTGAGGGCAGGTGAATCTCGCAGTAGAGACTTCGTAACGAGGTCGTGACGTTGGGAGAAACTTTTCTATGTAACTGATTAACCAGTAGCAGCACAGATTGGGCTCTTGCCCGTTTCTGGTGCTCGCTCGTCCCGGTGCCCCAAGATCCAACCCCCGGCCATTTCGGCAGACTAGTTTCTTAGGGAGAAACCGCCTCGAGAGGCGGACACGCTTTTAAGCGGTAACTTTGTGAAAATACTTCGAACAGTCCTCGAAGACGGTAATTAGTGATCTCTGTCCAGTGGAGGGGGGGTGTTGTAGGCGTCCGAGCATACAGTATTTGCTAGATAACTATGCGTTTGTCACCGCCCCACACTTTCTAACGCTGTACACGTTTTGCTGGAGAGGAAACGGAGAGTCCGTTCTTTGAAGAAGTTGATAGAATTCCTAAGCTGTTCTTGAAACAACCTGTAACCGGTTTAACAGCAACGAAATCTAAAACCCTGAAATTCTCCTTCAGGCTCGTGGTCCCAAGAAGCATCTGAAGCGTGTAGCAGCTCCAAAGCATTGGATGCTGGATAAACTGACTGGTGTGTTTGTAAGTATCCTATTGTGAGCATACGTTTTAAGTTGTAAGTACCTTATAGGACACGTTCAGGCGACCTGTTTTATACTCGTTTATGTACCAGACATCCCTGATTGCTGTATCCATAAGTTACGTGGGCACAGGGCTATGGGAAGAGGGTTCTTGTCGTCTTCTGCTTTTGAAGGCCTTGTGCTACCTAGCTGCACCCCACCTCGCTCTTTAACAGCTCTGTCTCGTTTATTCCACATACCATATGGTACACTTAGATGGACTCTGAACTGAAATTTTCCTAACGCGCCTGGACCTCTGAAAGGGGAAAATGCTATAAAGCTTTCTGGTCTGGAATAGTTTTACAAGTTTTGACCACCTCTTGTTTACCCAGATTCAGGGGCTGATGGACAGTCTGGTGTCTAGTTAATGGATCTCAGGACGCAGGAAGTGGGCTTGCGTGAATTTCAACATTAGTTCAAGCTATTTTTTGTTTTAATCATCTTAACAGGCCCCTCGCCCGTCTACTGGTCCCCATAAGCTGAGGGAATGTCTCCCTCTCATCATTTTCCTAAGGAACAGACTTAAGTATGCCCTAACAGGAGATGAAGTAAAGAAAATCTGTATGCAGCGTTTTATTAAAATTGATGGCAAGGTCCGAACTGATATAACCTACCCTGCTGGTTTTATGGGTAAGTGGTTAGTGGTGGGCATTCAGTGCTGGCTCCTTTGGGTTTTGTCTTCTCTCCAAAATGGCAGTCCTATTGAATATTGGTGGGTTTTTTAATCAGTCGCAGAAGTAAAGCATGACCGTCCCTTTCAGTTTCTTTACTAACCTAGTATAGGGCTGTAAATAATATGAATCATTTCTCAAAACCGAATTTCAATTCACTTTAAGTTTTGCATGTCATAAAAACAGGGTTTTGAAACATTAAAAGATGAGCTAGCTGTCATAAGTCTTAGGAGCTCCTGTTGGTATTTGAAAACGGGAAGCATAGGGTGGTGGTGTTTTTTTTCCCCCTAGTGGCATGGTTGTTACTCAGCGTGGGGTAGTGGGGCTGTATAGTAACCCTAGTTACTGTTTTGATGTCAGATGTCATCAGCATCGACAAGACTGGGGAGAATTTCCGTCTGATCTATGACACAAAGGGTCGCTTTGCGGTTCATCGGATTACACCTGAGGAGGCCAAGGTGAGTGTTCAAACAGGCTGGGTCTTCATTAGGGAAGTTACTTCGTTCTGAGAACCTGGAGTAAGTATGTGGGCTGATGCATTGCAGCGAAGTCGGTAGGTTAAGATTACTTAACAGTCTTACACCTGGAAATAGCCAGGTAACGGTTTGGTGGGGTTCTACTGTGTGTGCGATTTTATGTCATGTTATTAAAAGTCCTACTAATAGGGGCGTCTGGGTGGTTCAGTAGGTTAAGCGTCTGCCTTTGGCTCAGGTCATGATCCCCGGGGTCCTGGGATAAGGGCCGTGTCGGCGGGGAGTCTGCTTTTCCCTCCCCCTCCCTGCCTCCCTCCCTCCCTCCCTCTCTCCCTCTCTCCCTCTCTCTCTCTCACGCACACACACCCAAATAAATAAATAAATCTTTAAAAAAAAAAAAGTCCGAATAGTGGCATCACAGTTCGTTGCTGGATATCTAATAATTGATCCCCATTTGAAGTTTTATGGCAGAAAAAAATTCTAGTTTAACAGTGTCTTGCAGGCTGTCTTTTAGAGGCAAGGAGAGTGGTTTCTAGGAACATTTATTAGTGCCTGAAGTATGGGTCCTTTAAGTATAAGGGACCAGTAAACCAGTACTAGTCCAATCTGATTGGCCCTTTGCCATGTCTCCATTTGTGGCTCTAGCTTTACTCTGGGGGAAAGGAAAGGTGTTAATGGAGGAGACTGGTCATCCTTGGGGCGTTTGTTTGAGATAGTTCCAAAAAAAAAAAAAAGATTACAGACATTGATTATTTAATCCAGTTTGTTGTAGTGGTTTTACACAAAAGTTTAAGGCCCCTTGAATTATTGGCTATAAATGAAGGTTAATTCAATTGGGTGATTCAGCTCCTAATTTCCTTAGCTGCCTTGTTATCAGCAGGCTGGAGGGCATGTCCAATGGCATCAAGGTGATTTGATTTACTTCGGGGAGGTCAGGGAGTGAAAGTCCAAGGTCGAAACGCTTTGTGTGAAATGTTTGTTGATTAGGGGAACTGGTAATGCAATTGCAATTTGTGGGACAAAACTCAGTTGTGTGGTAGGAGCCGCTAAGAGGCACTTGGTAGGGGGCTGATGCGGGTAGGTTGGACGAATTCGAGGGACCTGTAAGGCTGAAACAGCCTCGGGAAAGAAGGGTGATCTGTCCACTCACTGATGGAGTCCCCTGTTGTGGGATTTGGAGGTTGTAAAGCCTTCGATCCCTTGGACTTGAACATGGGGGGTGGGAGTGTGGTACCAGGAAAACCCCTAACAGGAAGACTACCCTGGAGAGGGACAGCATAAGAGAAATTGATGGAGAGTGGGAAGTAAAGTCAGGACGCCGTTCGGTAGTTTGGGAAACGAGCAGCTCCTATGTAGAGCTGTTGCCTTTAGCTAAGTGTGTTTTTAACGCAGTGACTTGTTCTGAAATTACGGTTTCATACATTCTGGAGCGGGGTGCATGTGAGCTAAACTAAACGTGGCTAACTTGTGTTTCCAGTATAAGTTGTGCAAAGTGAGAAAGATATTTGTGGGGACAAAAGGAATCCCTCATCTGGTGACTCATGATGCTCGCACCATCCGCTACCCTGATCCCCTCATCAAGGTGAATGACACCATTCAGATTGATTTGGAGACTGGAAAGATTACTGATTTCATCAAGTTTGATACTGGTAAGCAGTCTCAGTGCTACCTGGGCGTTCTCTTTGTTTCTGGGCACTTTCTTTAAAGTTCGAGCTATTCTTTGCTTCTCTCTCTCTCTCTCTCTCTCTCTCTCTCTCTCTCTCTCTCTCTCTCATGTAATCAAGCATTAGGACTTGTACCGGGCCTGGGTACAGAGGTTGGTTTTGTCTTGAGCCCTCGTAGGTGATTCTGATGTGCACCTAATTAGCAACCAAAGCTAGAGGTCTTTTGATGTAGTAAGGGATCGGGGAGGGGGCAACTCAAGTGACATTTGAAGAAATGGGCAGGGAATGTGTAAAACTTAAGTTGTGTCATTTTGGCATGGCTTTGTGAGGGTAGTAAGGGTTAGAGATGGGGATGTATTCTGAACGGTGGTGGGGGGAGGAGTGGCTTTGCGGAGGTGTGAGGGGTTGAACAGGTTTCTCTTGGGTGGAGGGTAGAAACAAACACCCAGGTGTAGTACAGTATGTTCATTTCCAGAGGCCCAAATGCTCAGAATATTCTGGGTGGGTCTTTAGGTGTGAGGGGGAGGGGTGGGGCAAATCCTAAGAGAGCCCTCAGCGTCCTTGCTTGGCTAACCTATCCATAGCAGTAAATTCAAATGGGAAAAATGACTCATCTGGTTTAGGCCTATGTCTTGTCATTCATCACGTCGGGTTATGAGTTGGCATGGTGCCTGGCTCTGAGCAGATTTTTTTTCTCCCTAGGTAATCTGTGTATGGTGACTGGGGGTGCCAACCTGGGAAGAATTGGTGTGATCACCAACAGAGAGAGACACCCTGGCTCGTTTGATGTGGTTCACGTGAAAGATGCCAATGGCAACAGCTTTGCCACCCGACTCTCCAACATTTTTGTTATTGGCAAAGTAAGTCTGGGTGTCCCTTCCCTAATCCAGGGAAACCCATGGGCGCAGGTATTGCTGGGAGTGCGGCGTCCGGCTGGCTCTTCTGATCATAGTGTAAAGCCTCTTCTGAGATAGGGCTCACACAGAGCGGGGCCAGGGCAAACCTGGGCTCCTGCAGTATCACAGAATCCCCAGGGGGGACCTGATCACCTTGCTTGGTGAAAAGTGCCAGTAATGGGACGCCTGGGTGTCTCAGTTGGTTCAGCGACTGCCTTCAGTTCAGCTCATGATCCTGGAGTCCCGGGATCATTCTCTCTCAAATAAATAAATAAAATCTTTAAAAAAAAAAAAAAAAAGAAAAGTGCCAGTAATGGAGTGAATATGCTTTACTTGGACTTAGGTTCTCCGATTTGCACCTGTGGGGTTGGGGGCGGGGCTAGTCAGCCTTGGACGCTGCTTCCATAATTGCGGGTCATTAACTACGAAGGGTGTTACAGTTTGCATCTAATGTATGGGCAGCACGTTTAATAGGGTGACCCCGGCGGCCCAAGCAGTGAATATTTCTGCTAAACTGGCATCTAAATGTCTTAAGACTGGCTGGCTGTTGCTTAACGCTCTCAGGTCTGTTTCTTTTCTTTTCTTTTTTTTTTTAAGATTTTATTTATTTATTTGAGAGAGAGCACATGAAGGGGGGAGGGTCAGAGGGAGAAGCAGACTCCCCTGCTGAGCAGGGAGCCCGATGCGGGACTCCAGGATCATGAGCTGAGCCGAAGGCAGTCCCTTAACCAACTGAGCCGCGCAGGCGCCCCAGGTCTCTTTTGTTTCTTTAAGGGAGATTACAGGTGCCGCGTGTGCCAAGCTGCCAGTGGGAGTTAGCTTGTGGTGGGTTGTAATGCTGCTCGTTTTCTCCTGCAGGGCAACAAACCGTGGATTTCTCTTCCCCGTGGAAAGGGTATCCGACTCACCATTGCTGAAGAGAGAGACAAGAGACTGGCAGCCAAACAGAGCAGCGGGTAAAATGGTCCCTGGGTGACATGATTGGAAGACTTTGTACTTAATTAAAGGTCCTACGGCGCCATAAATTGTCTCTTTGGTGTTTGTTGTGGCCTGCGTTGGGGTTTTGTGTTCATTTACAGTTGCCTACTCTTTGACTTAGACCATGAAAAGGAGACTGACCCCTCGGGCAGGCTTAGGCGCTCTGTGATGTAGGGCTTCCTGTGTCTTTTTTTAGACTGGACTCTGGGTGGTGGGAGGGAGAACATACCAGACTTGACAAAGGAGGAGCAGCAGCTAACCCAGGAGCAGAGAGAGCCAGGCGGCCCAAAGTTTTGGCCAAGAACTCCTCTGTCCTATTGACTCTTCTTCACTTTACAAAAATCCAGTGCCTTCCTTCCTCCGGTCTTCATTGCACTGGCTCATCTGTTTTTCCCATTCTTGCCCAGCTTGATCTCACCCAGAGTGGAAATCTCCGGCTGTGGACATGGTCATAAATGTCTGGGCTCTTGATAGTACAAAGCTGCGCACTTGCTCGGACTTCGTGTCTCCAGCTGCCACTGCCATGCTCACCTCCATTCCTCGGGGGACAGCAGAACAAAACTTTTGTAGAAAGGCAACTTGTTCCTGCTTTCTGGAGTGTGTAGGTTCATGTCAGGCTTGCCCACCAATCTTTTTTAAGATTAAATTTTAGGGAGGGGGGAGGGGCAGAGGGAGAGAAAGAATCTCCAGCAGACACCCCGCGGAGCATGGAGCCCAGTACCTGGCTCAATCTCATGACCCTGGGATCATGACGAGCCAAAACCAGAGTCGGTTGCTCCACCAACTGAGCCATCCAGGTGCCCCTTGCCCACCGATCTTAAGATTTATTTTATTAGAGGTGGGACAGGAGGAAGAATTCTCAAGCAGAGGCCCTGCTGAGCGCAGAGCCTGCCCTGGGGCTCTGTCCCAGGACCCTGAGATCATGAACCCCAGCCAAAATCAAGAGGCTTAACCATTGAGCCACTCAGGTGCCCTGCCCACCAGTCTTCATGACTGTTTGACTTGCTACAAGGGTCAGCTCTCTTGTTCCTGTTCTCCTATAAGACATGTCTTCTCAAAACAAAAACCACCTTTACCTCCTATAGCAGGGCTGATCAACCTTTATGCTATTGGTCCAGGTAACCTGTGGGTGGCTGTCCTGTGTATTGTGGGATGTTAGACCGCATCCCTGGCCTCTGACCACTACATGTGAGAGCGTGCCTTCCCGTTCTGCCCAGTTGTGATCCCAAAATGACTCCAGGCGTAGCCAGATCCCTCTTGGGGAGCAAAATTGCCTTGTGTTAAGAACCAGTATCCTCCAGGGGTGCATGGGTGGCTCAGGTCATGATCCCAGGGGCCAGGCTCCCTGCTCGGTGGGAAGCCTGCTTCTCCCTCTCCCACTCCCCTTGCTTGTGTTCCCTCTCACTGTGTGTCTATCAAATAAAAAATATTAAAAAAAAAAACAAAACCACTATCCTACAGATCCTTCTGTGTCTCACCACTTTAACATCCTGTTGCAGAGACCATTCAAGCTTACTAAATGATCCCACCATGACAGGTTTGGGGGTCAAAAACCGTTTTGGACATCTTTATCTGAGGCATGATGAGCCCGGGGAAGGTCACTTTGCATGTTTAACTGGGCATGGGATGGTCCTCCCTGGTGCCCAGGTCTGTGGTGCGACAAGAGAAGGAGGCCTGCTGAACAAGTGGCTTGCAGTGTCGTACCCCGCCCCCCAACTCCCCACCTTCGGGGGCTGGATCCTGGGCCTGGAGTCAGGAGCCACAGAACGCTGATCTTGTCAATGGAGCAAGGCGCGAACTAACCACTCAGCTAAAAGAGGGTTGGCCTAGGAGCCTCCCAAGTCAATTTGGCCCCACAAGGCTTCTCTGCCTTTCATACTGCAGACTCCAAAGCCCCACTGGCTGGGGCTTGAGAGCAGTAGAACCTGGGGCCTCCGGACCTCAGCTTAAGCAGGAGAAAGGGAATTTCTGCAAGGACAGGGTCCAACTAAAGCACGTCGGACAGGGACGTGAAAGTGGACTTGCCAGACATGTTGCTTCATCGTAGTTCTCTTATCAAGAGTGGAGCTCAACCAGATAGGCCGTTCTGATGAGCCAGGCCAGAAGTAATCATAAGGTGCCCTTGAAAAATAGGCCAGTGCGACAGCAAAAGGCCCATGGGCAGGAGTCCCTAAATACTGGTGGATTCTCTCGCCGCGCCCCCCTCCTCGCTCAGCAGATGATGGAAATTACTCGATTTTTAGCTAAGGAACCAAAGCAAATGGGAATGGGAGGCCTCCCAGTTGGTTCTTTCCACACGTGAAGTGGTTTCCTAGCTGCCTCATCGGCCAGCCATCCTGCACAACGGGGCACTTGGGGTGTTTGGTGGCAGTCTCCTCACATCACCGGGATTTTTTAAACGCTTTTTTTTATGCTTCTACATATAAGTTTTTTTTTTTTTTGCAGGTTTTTAATTCCAGTTACCATGAGTTACGAGAGTTACATTAGTTTCAGGTTATACAACATAGTGATTCAACAATTCCACACACCACATCTTTATCCATTCATCAATCGACGAACACTTGGGCTGCTTCCGTGTCTTGGCCATTGTAAATAATCCTGCTATAAACCTAGGGCTGCGTGTATCCCTTTGAATTAGTGTTTTTGCATTTTTTGGGTAAAGACCCAATAGTTCGATTGCTAGATTGTAGGGTAGTTCTATTTTTTTAAAAGATTTTATTTATTTATTTGACAGAGAGACAGCGAGAGAGGGAGCACAAGCAGGGGGAGTGGGAGAGGGAGAAGCAGACTCCCGGCTGAGCAGGGAGCCCGATGCGGGGCTCGATCCCAGGACCCTGGGACCATGACCCGAGCCGAAGGCAGATGCTTAACGACTGAGCCACCCAGGTGCCCCAGGGTAGTTCTATTTTTAATTTTTTTAGGAACCTCCTTACTGTTTTCCAGAGTGGCTGCACCAGCTTTCATTCCCACCCACAGTGCACGAGGCTTCCTTTTTCGTCACATCCTCACCAACACCTGTTGTTTCCTGTGTTGTTGATTTTAGCCATTCTGACAGGTGTGAGGTGATAGCTCACTGTAGTTTTGATTTCTATTTCCGTGATGGTGAGCGATGGTGAGTGATGATGAACATCTTTTCATGTCTTGGCCATCTGGATGTCTTTGTGGAGAAATGTCTGTTCGTGTCTTCTGCCCATTTTTAAATCGGATTATTTGTTTTTTGGGTGTTGAGTTGTGTAAGTTCTTTATCCAAAATACTAGCCCTTTATTGGATATGTCATTTGCAAATATCTCCCTTTCCATAGGTTGCCTTTTAGTTTCGCTGATGGTTTTCTTCACTGTGCTTAAGTAAACATTTTAAATGCATTTTGTTTTTTATTTGTTAAACTAACACAGGAATTTTTTTATTAGCAACTAGCCCTAACGTGAGGAAGATTTCCATCCTCACAACAAGGTCGTATGGGTGTCGCCAAAGCAGCCTGCGTATCATCAGACTGAGCTACAGGCTTCCAAATAAAATGGCTGGTGTCTTTGTAGGGCTTTCTAAGACTTCCAGTTTGATTCATAAAATCTTAGAGCCGGAGGGAACCTTAGAGATCATTTCAACAGGGAGGCAGACAAATGGTTATTGAGATGAAACTGACTGAAGCAAACAGACCTTTACTGGGTTTGGCTTACTTCCCTTGTGCCTTCAGTGGGCTGGGCCTCATGTTCCAGTCAGAGAGCCCAATGCGGGGCTCGATCCCAGGACCCCTGAATCCTGACCTGAGCCAAAGGCAGACGCTTAACTGACTGAGCCACCCAGGCGCCCCAAAAGTCGTCTTGATTTTTTGATATCCAAATCCCGTGTTCTTGCTGCTAAACCAGACGTTACAGAAAGAATGATAGCCTCCCCAGTGCCTCCTGACCCACGCCAATCAGTTCTATCCGTAGTCTTCCCCATCTCAGCTCATGGCAAACTGTCTTATCAATTACTCAAGCCAAACACTTTGGACATGTCCTTAATTCATCTTTTCTCACATGCCACATGTAATTTTATTAGAAAATCCCGTTGGGGGCGCCTGGGTGGCTCAGTTGGTTGAGCGACTGCCTTCGGCTCAGGTCATGATCCTGGAGTCCCGGGATCGAGTCCCACATCGGGCTCCCTGCTCGGCAGGGGGTCTGCTTCTCCCTCTGCCCCTCCCCCCTCTCATGTGCTCTCTCTCATTCTCTCTGAAATAAATAAATAAAATCTTTAAAAAAAAAAGAAAATCCCGTTGGTTCTACCTTCAAAATATATCCAGAATCCATACTTGGTGATATTTAGAAACTATTATTTTTTTATTTATTTATTTATTTTTTATTTATTTTTTTAAAGATTTTATTTATTTATTTGAGAGAGAGAGAATGAGACAGAGAGAGCACATGAGAGGGGGGAGGGTCAGAGGGAGAAGCAGACCCCCCGCTGAGCAGGGAGCCCGATGCGGGACTCGATCCCGGGACTCCAGGATCATGACCTGAGCCGAAGGCAGTCGCTCAACCAACTGAGCCACCCAGGCGCCCTAGAAACTATTATTTTTTTAAAGATTTTATTTATTTGACAGAGAGAGAGCAAGAGCAGGAACACAAGCAGGGGGAGGAGTGTTTGCCAATTTCAAGCTACCACTGTGATGTCACTGAACAGGGAGCTGGGGGGGAGATGCACGGTAGCACACGACTATATAGCATTTCCGCCACATATATACGACAGGCATAAATAAGCTCGCGGGCATAGAGATAATAGTAAAATGTAAAATAATTAGGAAGTAATGAGCGTTTAGTATTTATTACCTTTGCATTTAATATAATTTGCTTACTTCGAAGTTTATATATTAACATTTAAAAATAGTTTTAATATTTATATATATATATTTTTAAAGATTTATTTATTTGAGAGAGCGAGAATGAGAGAGAGAGAGAGAGTACATGAGAGGGGGGAGAGTTAGAGGGAGAAGCAGGCTCCTCGCCGAGCAGGGAGCCCGATGCGGGACTCGATCCCAGGACTCCAGGATCATGACCTGAGCCGAAGGCAGTCGCTTAACCAACTGAGCCACCCAGGCGCCCCTTAATATTTATATTTTTTACATTTTTTTTTTTAAGATTTTATTTATTTATTTGACAGAGAGAGACACAGCGAGAGAAGGAACACGAGCAGGGGGAGTGGGAGAGGGAGAAGCAGGCCTCCCGCCGAGCAGGGAGCCCGACGCGGGGCTCGATCCCAGGACCTGGGATAGAGTACTTCTTGTACTATACTCACTCTTCCTCTTCTTCTTGAGATGACATGAGATGATAAAATGCCTGCGTGATGAGATGAAGTGAGGGGAATGACGTAAGCACGGTGACATAGCGTTAAGCTCCTCTTGCCCTTCTGATGCTATGTCAGAAAGAGGACCATCTGCTTCTGGACCACGGTTGACCTTGGGTCACTGAAACTGCGGAAAGCAAAACTGCAGAGAGACTTACAAATACGGTATGATAGAGGCTCTAAAAAGGGAGCACGAGGTGCCCTGGGGGCCCATGGAAGAGCCATCTACAGTGGTTGGGGGGGGCGCCGACTTCCTCTCCTTCCACCCAAGTCTCTCCACCACACACTGCAGCTCAGGTCCTAGAGCCCAGCTTGAATTCTGTCACTTCCTCTTCAAAACCTCTTGTTCAGGGCGCCTGGGTGGCTCAGTCGTTAAGCGTCTGCTTTCAGCTCAGGTCATGGTCCCAGGGTCCTGGGATCGAGCCCTGCATCGGGCTCCCTGCTCAGCGGGAAGCCTGCTTCTCTCCCTCTGCCCCTCCTCCTGCTTGTGCACGTGCTCTCTCTCAAATAAGCAATAAATAAAATCTTTTTTAAAAATTAAAAAAAAAAAAAAAGCACGCAATATAGAATCAGGTCCAAATTCCCCGGGGGATCTTTGCAAGCCGTCCCCATTGTGGTCCTAAGCTGTTTTCTTGATAGAACAACACAGTAGCTCCCAAATCCAGGTCTCCAATCACCACTTCTTTCTTGGACCATCAGACCCTCATAGTCACCTGCCCGCTGGACATCTCCTCTTGGATGGTCCCCAAACCTCTCAAATTTAGCTTGTTTTTAGAACTCATCCTTTTTTTCTCCCTCCCACCCCCACAGTGCTTCTGTTTCTGTAGTCCCCGATTTTCTCGTAGGCCTTCAAATTTACATTGTTCCCATCTCTCTTCATATTCTCTGTTTTTTCCCTTAAGATTTATTTATCTATTTATTTATTTACGTAGCACGAGCAGTGGGAGGGGCAGAAAGAGAGGGAGAGAGAGAATCTCAAGCAGACACTGTTGACCACGGAGCCCGACGTGGGGCTCCATGTCACGACTCTGAGATCATGACCTGAGCTGACAAGAGTCAGACACTTAACCGACTGAGCCACCCAGGTGCCCCTCTCTTCATATCCTTTTGACCCTTTTTTCTTACAGGAACTTTTTCCACTCTCAGCCATCCTTCAGGTCTCAGCTGAGAAGCTGCTTCCTCTGGGACACTTCTGGGAAGGTCAGGGGCCCTCAATACTCCGTTTCTCTGTTCTTCCCATCCTAGAATCTACCACAGTGTATTAAAATGGCCTATTTAGGGGCACCAGGCTGGCTCAGTTGGTGGAGCACGTGACTCTTGATCTCAGGATCGTGAGGTCAAGTCCCACACTGGGTGTAGAGCTTACTTTAAAAAATGTGTCTATTTAATTGTCTGTCTCCCTCAAGAGTCTGTGAGGTCCGTAAGGCTAATCTTGCTCCCCACCGTAATCCCGACTATCTAGCCCAGTTACTGGCATGTTGTGGGTGCTGAACAAATGAATGAATGAATGAATGAATGAATGGAGGAAGAGGTATATCCTGCAGTTCCCCTACAAACCCTCTCCTCCATCTGTCTTATTTCCTCACTGTTTCCCCCAGTACACCTTGTACATTTTCACTTCCAAAAAAAAAAAAAAGGAAGGAAGCCAAAGTTTTTGCTTGTGCTTAAGGGGACAAGGTCAGAAAATGTCACCTTCTGAAATCAGAACTAATAGAATCAACATTGAATAGATGAAAGCCGCCATCTGCAAAATAATCCACTTTAAGGGTTGGTTTGTAAAAGTGGTACTGATGAGACAAGGGTGCTTCTCGGGTCTCTCTGGTGACCAGCATGTTGCCACAGGCTGGAGGTCTGCCAAATATAAAGAAAGTGATAATGTCAATCAGTTGTAACCTGATTGTTAAAGATAATGCCGTATAAGCAGGAGGGCCCTTGCGTACATGGGATCTTGAAAAGACTTGAGCCAAAGAGCAACACATTTTCTGTGTGTGATCATCATGCAGCGCTACATGGGGTCTTTTACAGTTTACAAAGCACCTCCGTGGGTCACCTCAGTGAATCTCCATGATGACCCCATCAGGTGGACCCTAGTCATCATTTTACAGATGACAAAAATGAAGTTCATTTCATTTGACCTTCATTTTTAAGGTGAGTCAACTTGCCCTTAACCTCCCCCCCCCACCCCCCCCCACATTAATACACACACCTTCACTAGGCCCACAGAGCATGAGATGGTTATGAACCCAAGGAGAGAAATACCCCTGGGCAGAGACAGAAAGTTCTTGCAGTGACCAGTTGGTTAAACCACCCACTTTGGTTCATTCTGATTCTGTGCTCTCAGTTAGCAGCTTTTAGCTTTGAAGAGTTTTGGCTCAGGGCCTTGAACCCCCTGAAGGGAGTGAGGGGGCCTCATGGGGGAGGATTGCAGCCAGGCTGGTCTCTTGTTCATTCAGCAAACATTTATTGGACGACTACTATGTGCCCAGGAGTGCTAAGAGCATGAGATATAGTGGTGAATAAGACACAGAGCTCCTCACCAAGCTGACGGCCTAATTACAGGAGTGTGACAAACAAGTAAATAGAGTAGTCCCTCCCTATCTTTTTTTTTAGATTTTTATTTATTTATTTGTCAGAGAGAGGGAGCACAAGCAGGGGGGAGCGGCAGACAGAGGGAGGGGAGAAGCAGGATCCCCGCTGAACAGGGAGCCCGACATGGGGCTCGATCGCAGGACCCTGGGATCATGACCTGAGCCGAAGGCAGAAGCTTAACGACTGAGCCACCCAGGCGTCCCTATTCTCTCCTTATCTGCCGGGGATATGTTCCGAGACCCCCAGTGGATACCTGAAACCGAAGATAATACTGAGCCCTATATATACGATGTTTTCTCCTACATGTACCTATGATAACGTTTAATTCCTAAAAAGATGCAGGACAGCAGCTCTTTCTGCCCACGGGTCCTGTCCCCGTGCTTTAATAAAACCACCATTTGCACCAAAATAAATAAATAAATAAATAAATAAATAAATAAATAATAAATAAATAAAAATAAAGGGACACAGTAAGAGATTAACAACAATGAATAAATAGAACAATTATGACAAAATTCTGTGATAAATGTTATGTGAATGCGGTCTCTGTCTCCCGAAATATCTTCTTGTACTATACTCACTCTTCCTCTTCTTGAGATGACGTGAGATGATAAAATGCCTGCATGATGAGATGAAGTGAGGGGAATGACGTAAGCACGGTGACATAGCGTTAAGCTCCTCTTGCCCTTCTGATGCTATGTCAGAAAGAGGACCATCTGCTTCTGGACCACGGTTGACCTTGGGTCACTGAAACCGCGGAAAGCAAAACTGCAGAGAGACTTACAAATACGGTATGATAGAGGCTCTAAAAAGGGAGCATGAGGTGCCCTGGGGGCCCATGGAAGAGCCATCTACAGTGGTTGGGGGGGGGGGGTTCTGAGCAGGTTGCCCAGAGAAATCAATGCCTGAACTGATACTGGAAGGGACTTAGCAATACAAAAAGAGGTTGGAGCAATGAGGATTGGGAGAGAAAAACTTAACAGGGAGACAGAGTGAGAAAACTGGGGCGGGGGGTGGGGGGAGTGTGTGACAACGAAAGGCAAGGGAAGAGAGGTGAGGGGGTTGTGAGAAGTGTGGCTGGAGAGATAATCATAAAGGCCAAATTAATATAATCATAATGTATAGTACAATTTAACAAGATCCATGATGTCATGAATCATGATTATTAATCATTAGTTGATTAAATCAATAATAATGTATATGGCTGGTACCGATGACTTTATACTTCTCTGATCTAACTAGCAGTGAGTGATTAAAGCGCCTCGGTGTGGGGCACAGAGCTCAGCACCCTCACCTACCATCCTACCGTGTAGGAACTGTTCTGTCCTACTGCGCAGGTGAGAGACTTGCCGGTCAGAGAGGTGAAGAGTGGACCAAAAGTCACACTGGCTGTTATGTGGCTGGTTTGGCATCAGAACTGAAGTTTAATATAAACTCCAGAGCCCATCCTGGAAAATGGCTTGCTTAATAGCACAGGGCTTCCTCAGAGCTGTATAGGAATTTTGACTTAATCCTAAGAGAAATAAAGAAATCAAAAAAAAAAAAAAAAAAAAAAAAAAAAAAAAGAAATAAAGAAATCAGAGGGCTTCGGGCAAGGAGGAAACACCCAGATTTTGTTTTAAAGAACTCGCCCTCGGGGGCACCTGGGTGGCTCAGTCGGTGAAGCGTCTGCCTTCGGCTCAGGTCATGATCTCAGGGTCCTGGGATCAATCCCCGCATGGGGTTCCCCGCTCAGTGGGGAGTCTGCTTCTCCCTCTCCCTCTGCCCCTCCCCCTGCTAGTGCACGCTCGCGTTCTCTGTCTCAAATAAATAGATAAAAAAAAAAAAAAAAAAAAAAAAAAACCCTCACCCTGGCTGTGGGGTGAAGGATGGATTGGAAGGGGGAGAATAGAGGCAGGAAGGGCAGGGGGAAGGCTTTTGCCTTTTACTTCATCTCTCTGATGGTTGTGGCTTGGACTAGGGAGGAAGCGGTGGGGATGGAGAGAAGGGAGAAGATTCACGAGATAGGTAGGAGGTAACATTGACAGGCCCTGGTGCCTGATGGGATACGGGGAGTGAAGGCAAAGAAAACTTGAGGATGACTCCCGGGGTTCTGGCTTAAGCAGATGGATAAATGGTGGAGCCATTTCTCGAGAAGAAGAGAAAGGAACACGGAAGGAGGAAGAGGTTCTGAGGAAGAAGACACCCACTGAGTTCACACTGCAGGTGGAGCGCTAGGTCCCGAGAGACACTAAGCTGGAGAGATGGTTCTAGAGTTCAGAGAAGGGATCTGGACCAAGCGTCAGGATAAAGAAGGCGATTCCAGTTGTGGAGGGATGAGGTCTCCCGGGTGTGCAGGGTGAGAAAGGCAAGGGCAGATGGGCACCACGGTTTGCGGGAGGACAAGTGAAAAGGCTCCGTAAGGCACCACAGAGGGTCTGATTGCTCTTCTGGGAGGAGAAAGCTGGTAAGCCTGAGACAGAGTTGGGACTTCAACTCTGTGAATGGAAAGGACCTTTGGAAGGTATTGAGTTCAATCCTCTCACCTAGAGATGCCTCCCCAAAGAGGGGTACTGGGCAGCCCCATTGCCAATTTGAGCATCCATGTAATTTTCAGTGAGGATGAGGGCTTGGGGCTGCCTCTCTACCCAGGGCGAGGGCTCCTGAGAGCCAATACCACCCCCTCAGCCGATCCCCGTGCCCCTCACAGGGTTTGATCCAAGTTTGGAGAGACAGGTACAGCGTCGTGATTAAGCATAGGGCCTTTGCAGCAAGACTGCCTGTGTTCAAGACCTCCGTCAGCATTCGCCCACTGTTTGACAGTGGGCAAATCAATTCACTGCCCTGGTTCTTACCTCTCCCATCTGCAAAAGGGGGATAATAATTATCCCAACCTCACAGGGTTTGTTTTGAGGATAAAATGAACTAGAACATTCCCTGGCAGGTAGTAAACTCTATTGAATGTTAGCTGCTCTTGGCCAAGAAGAATGTGTCTGACCTATTACAGTTTCCAAATCCATATCCTCTGGGGCCCAATTGCTCAATAAACATGCTTAGGGCATTCAAAAGGCAGGAACAGCAACACAAGTGGGGAAAGAATATGACAGTTGATATTTCAAAGGTCGCCATCATAGTAGTCATCACCGGAAAAATCAGAGCTTGGTTAGACTTTCTTCCCCTTTTTACAGTTTGGTACAATTTTTACACTGAATCACCTAATGATAATTGGTAGCGTTAAGTGTGGAGTTGGGGGCGGGGGTCAATCGACTCTTTTCAGTACTTAAAGCCTCTGAGTCACAGTCTCAGATAATTCCATTAGAGCCTTTCATCAAGCCTGCAAAGGAGGTGTCGTTTATATCCTTCTTTGTGGAGGTGGAAAATAAGGCTCAGAGAGATCAAGCACAGACATGGAACTGGAGGGGAACCCAGGCAGATGCTGTTGGAGACTCCCATTAAGAGGAGGGATTGGATGTCTCATGTTCTGGGGGGGGGGGGGGGTTCCTTTGGCATGGGCCTATTTGTCCCATGTAAGAGGAATTCGTGCTTTTGTGCAAGAAGTAAGTCCGTAAGGGGGCCCTAGTGGAGTGATTCAGGCCAGAAGGCAAAGATAGCTCTTGAGGCCTTTTGGAAAGCCCCCTCCTTGGGGGCCATATGTTCACAATCAGTGAGTATACGGCCAGAGTTGTGTGTGTGGGGGGGTGCTGTCTTGGCCGGTGGCCAAGCCAGATGTTTGTTGTGTGACTCCTCAGAGCACGGAGCTCAGTCAACCCCTCGCCGTGCTGGGAATTTGTATGCCATAGTTAGGACCAGCTTAGTCCTGTAACCGAGAAGGTTTCAAAGGTCCTCTGGGCCAAGGCTGGCCCAAGGCAGAACCAAGGAGGCGGGACGTTAGCCTCCCATCCCCTCACACCTCACTGTTAGGGCCCCTTTCTTTGCACGCGACTTTCTTTTCCTTAAACTCTCTCCATGCTGGAGTGTTCCCTGTCATCCTGCAGCCTTTCCCACCCCAGGACTTCCACTAAGGCCTGCCTGGCCATTGGCTTCATTCCTCATGCCCCCAGCTTGTTGTGAAGAATGAGCTCCTTTGTCCCTCTATTTTTTAAAGTAAACTCTACCCGCAGCGTGGGGCTTGAACTCACGGTCCCAAGATCAAGTCATAGGCTGTACCTACTGAGTCATCCAGGCGCCCCACCCCCTTCCCACCTAACAAAACCCCACTCCTCCTTTACAATCCCTAATCTTGGCTCTGTTTCGAAGCTTCTCCAACTTCCTCAGAAAGGGAGGGACAAGGGGGCAAGTGCTCAGGGAGCACCTACTCTGAGCCAGTTGCGGAACCTGGGTTTTTTTTTCCCTCTCCTCATTAAATCTTCACAACAGCCCTGTAAGTTTCTGCAGGCGAGGGAACCTGGGTTCAGAGATGGCAAACAACTCGCCCAAGGCCACACAGCTGATAAGGGCAGGGGTGTAGCTCAGTCTAACTCTTTTTTTTTTTTTTTAAAGATTTTATTTATTTATTTGACAGAGAGAGAGAGACAGCGAGAGAGGGAACACAAGCAGGGGGAGTGGCAGGCTGAGGGAGAAGCAGGCTTCCCGCCGAGCAGGGAGCCCGATGTGGGACTCCATCCCAGGACCCCGGGATCATGACCCAAGCTGAAGGCAGACACTTAACGACTGAGCCACCCAGGCGCCCCTCAGTCTAACTCTTGAGTCCCTAGGCACTTGAACTCTCTCCAGTTCATACCACAGTGCCTGTCCCAAGACATGTTCCCTCTTGATCACCTCTGACTCCTCGCTTTTCACCCCACTGCATGTCCAGTCTGTCAGCAAATCCCATTCCTTGGCTCTACCTTCAAAATATAACCAGAATCCACTACTGCTCACCATCTCCCCAGGTGCCACCCTGGTCTAAGCTCTCATCATCTTTCACCTGGATTGCCTTAATACTAATAGCCCCCAGCAGTGCTCCTGCCTCACCCCTGCCCCTCACCACCCTTCCCACACACGGTCAGAAGCCAGAGGGATCCTATCGAAACACATGTGCAAATCCTGTGTCTCCACCTCAAAACCCGGCAATGGCTCTCGTTTCGCTGGTACTATCCATCCTTACGTTGACCCACATGGCCCGCGTGTTCTGTCTCTGCCTCTTTCCTGGCGCTCTCTCCCTTGCTCACTCTGCTCCGGCTAGGCTGGACTCACTGCTGTTCCTCCAACACACCAGACATGCTCTTGCCTCAGTGCCTTTGTACCCACTGTTTCTTCTGCCTGGAATATTCTTGGAAATCGGCATGGCTTGCTGCCTCATTTCTTTCTCTCTTTTTTTGTTTGTTATTGTTTAAAGATTGTATTTATTTATTTGAGAGAGAGCACAAGCAGGGGGAGGGGCAGAGGGAGAGGGAGAAGCAGGCTCCCCGCTGAGCAGGGAGCCCGATGCGGGGCTTGATCCCAGGCCCCTGAGATCAGGACTTGAGCCGAAGGCAGCCGCTCAACCCACTGAGCCACCCAGGCGCCCCTGCCTCACTTCTTTCAGGTCTTCATTCAAATGATACCTTCTCGGTGAGACTTTCTCCATCGCCCCGTTTAAATTGGCAGCCCCCACCCCACCAACACTTCCTTTTCCTGTTCTCCTGTATTATTTTCTCCCTTGCTGGCCCTTGTCATCAACTACAGCCACGCCTCTCACTCGGCTGTGATGGTTCATTTTATGTGTCAACCTGACTGGGCCACGGGGGTGGGGGGGCAGATATTTGGTTAACCATTATGTCTGGGTGTGGCTGCTGGGGTTTTTCTGCATGAGATTAACATTTGAATCTGAAGACGGAGAAAAGCAGATTGCCCTCCCCAATGTGGGTGGGCTTCCCCTCACAGTCCATTGAAGGCCTGAATCCAGTACACGATTGAGTAAGCAAGAATTCTTTAGGCCTGACTGTCTTGGAGCTGAGACGGCATTCTCCTCCTGCCTTCGGACTCGGACTGAGACTTCCACCATTGGCTCTCCTGGGTCTCAGGCCTCTGGCCGTGGACTGGAACTCTATATACCACTGGTTCCCCTGGGTCTCCAGCTCACCCACTGCATTATCTCGGACTACCCAGCCTCCAAAACTGCATGAAGTAATTCCTTACGGGAAATTTCTTTACGTATATTTACACATCCTATCCGTTCTGTTTCTCCAGAGAACCCAGACAAATACACCAACTAACAGTATACTCTTATCATGTATTTTCAAAATATTTTATTTATTTATTTGACAGAGAGAGGGAGAGCACAAGCAGGGGGAGCGGGAGAGGGAGAAGCAGGCTCCCCGCCGAGCCCTGAGCCCAATCCCAGGACCCTGGGATAATGAGCAGACGCTCAAGCATCTGAGCCACCCAGGCGCCCCACTTCATAAATATATGTTCAATGGATGAAGGCCCTTATAATTGTACCCTGTTCGTGTATCTCGCTGCCTTTTTTTTTTTTTCTTGGTCTCCCAGGAGTCTGTGCACTCCACCACAAGAACTGGCCTTCGCATGCCCAATGCCAGGCAAAATGCCCACCACCAGAGTGCCCAGTACCTACTGAATGCAATGCCCTGATAGGATCCATCCAGAAGACCATTCAAGTTTCCAGATCCCCCCAGAACAGAGCCCTTTCCCAGTGCCGAATTCAGGAAGACCACCTCTCTTCTCCCCCTAGACCCCTCCCTCAAACCCCAGCCTTGGCAAGGCAGCCGCCGCCTGCCTGGTGCGCCCCCCCCTACCCCCGACCCCGCCGCCTCCCTCCCTCGCTCGCCTCTTGCCTCCCTTCCCCCTCCAAGCCCCCCCTCGCCCGCCTGGGTACAGGCGATTATCTGGGGGTGGTAATTATTGCGAGTCAATGGGAAGTTGTTTTGCACAGGGCTGTGTCGCACGCAGGTCGATTTGTATGCTTCCCGGGCACTTGTGACACTTCAGAGCAGCCATAGCAACGGCCCCGGCGCCGCCGGGCTCACTGACTGCAGGAGATGAGGCGGGGGGCGGGCACGGCCCTCTCGGCGCCTCGGTTTCCCCGTTAGTCCCGGGGCCAGAGGAACCCGCCCCGAGGCCGTCGTGGGGGCGGGGGCGGGGCGGCGGAAAGGAGATCGCGGCCCGAACGGTTCGTACGGCGACCCTTCGTGGGCGTGGCATTGTCTTCGTCCCCGCTCGTCCCCCGCCGTCGTGGCCGCTCCCCGCTCGTGCCCGCCTCGCCCCCGCCCTGACTCAGTGCCTGCCAGATTCCCCCGCCGCAGGAGCGGGTCCCTGCTGGCCCGCCTTTATTCGGTGCAAAAATCACTGGCCCCGGAACACCTTTTAGCGACGAGGCCCACAGAGACGCCGCCAGCTCATCCCGCGGGGACCGAGCCGCTGATTAAATTGTATTCACTCTGCCTCTCGGTCATTCGGATCGGCTGGGACGAGGCCAGCTGGAATTAGTGACAAATTTGAAGCAGAGAATATTGACAAAAGAAGGCCGTTTTATTGCTTGCAATGACACACGATAATTCAGAGGAGGCTCCCCGGTGTTTCCAAGGAGAGCTTTGGTTAGACTTTGTTGCTAATCATTTGGATAGATGCCGACCCCAGGTACTTAAAATCAGTTTTGTTCCCTTCTTGCTGCTGAAAAACAGCCCTTCCTTCTCCGATGGCCTCCTCCCTCTTTAAATCTGAGACCAGGAGGAGGTTTTGAAAACAAGAAAGCCCTACTGAACGGTTCATTCCTTCCGAATATTTTTTAAGCACCTACTGGGCCTCAGAACTAAATGTGGGTATTGGAGATGGAGACATGGAGCTAATGTTCTGGAGGACGAAGAGACCATATGGAAGGAAACAGAGAAGGGAGATACTTCTCCGATCAGCTGCACATACTGGGAAGGGCTCTAAAGGATGAGGGAGGTGGGGTAGCTACTTGAGAGAGACCTTGGTATTCAGGAGAGGTCTCACAGGAGAGAAAGCTGAGATCTGGATGCTAAGATGGAGCCAGCCGCGCTAAGATTTTAGGGGAAAGTGTTCCCGGCAGAGGGAAGAGCAAATGCAAAGCCCCTGTGGTGGCAATGGCCTTGGTTGTTTGAAGAAGAGAAAGAAAGCCCACGTGGTTGAGGTGAAATGAACAAACAGGATGAGATTTGGACCCCTCAGGGCACTAGGGACTTGCAGGCCCTGTAAGGAGTTTGGATGGTATTTTCAGTGCATTGTGAACTCATGAAAGGTCCTAAGCAAAGGAGTGATGTGATCTGGTTTCTATTTTTAAAAAAGATTATTGGCTGCAGTTTGAACAATGGATTAGATTACCCTAATAAGAAAAATGGACTGGGAGACAAGAATGGGAATAGGGAGGCCAATTAGGAAGTGACTGGTAAATGCCAGGTGGCTTAGGCTTGGGTGCTTGCAGTTGCGTGGGGAAAAGTGGAGAGATTCAGGATGTATTTTGGAGATAGAGCATGAAGGGCTTGGCGATGGGTTGGGTGAGGGACAGAGAAGAGACAACGTTCCCAGTTTCTAGGTTTCGGACTTGAGCAACTGGGTGGATAGTGGTGCCATTTATAGGGATGGGATAGACTGGAGGAGCTCAGGTTTGAGGGTGGGTTGGGAATCCATACTTCTGGGTGTTTTCAGTATGGGATGTCAGGGAGGCCTTGATACAGGAGTCTGGGCCTCAAGTGAGAGATCTGGACCTAAGAGAGACATTCGGGAGTCCTTGATATTCAGGAAAGAGTTCTCGGGATTCTTGGTGACTTGTTCAAAGCTAACCCTATGCTAGAACAGATAACCTCCTCCCTCTCTACCTCCAAAATGATACCCTTGTTCTCCACTTGACCTGTCTCAGTGAAGACCTACTCTAAGGGGAAATGCAAAATAAAACTATGAGGTACGACTTTTTAATAAGCAGAAGGGCGAAGATCAAAAGGTTGGAAAACAGGAGTTAGCAAAGGTGTGGGGAAACAGGCATCCTCATACATTGCTGATGGGAATATAATTTCGCCCATCCCTATTAGCAATTTCTATCCAAATGAGAAAGACACAAACATTTGACCCCAACAATTCCACCTTTAGGAGATCATCCTACAGATATGCTCACACATATTCACAGGAATGCGTGTATCAGGACTATTTGTAATAGCCGCAGAATGGAAAAATATCCACCAAAAGGGGACTGGTCAAATAAAGGACACTCTTAGACTGTATGTGGCTATTAAAACTAAGGAAGCTCTTGAATTTTTTTTAATTTTTTGAATTGAGATGAAGTTCACAGAATAGTACATTCACCATTTTAACCATTTTAAAGTGTGAAATTCAGTGTTTTTATGAATTGATATGAAACATCTTCTGAGACATATTGGCAAGTACCCATGCCCGCTCACCTGTTCACACCTGCCTCCCTCTGCTGGTGATCCTAGGAGGGACTCTTTCCAATGGGCACCTTTGAAACGTCTCCATGACACAGGAGGCCGAGAGAGTCTGTTGCTGGGGAAAGGTGGTGGTAATATTAATCGATGCTTCTCCGACCAGCTGCACATTAGTGTCACTTGGGGAGATTTAAAAAAGGTCCTTGCCCAGGCCCCACCTCTAGGGATTTTGATTTAATTAGTCAGAGGTGGGGCCTGGACATGGTATTTTAAAATTAAGGCATAATGTACACACAGTAAAATGCATAGGTCTTAAGTGTACAGTTCAATGAATTGTGATAATTGTGGGCAGTGTGTATCCACCGCCCCAAGAGAAACATAGACCATTTCCACCATCCCAGTCAATGCCCCCGCCCCTGCCAGAGGAACCCACCATTTTTATTTCTACCATAGATTCATTTCGATTGTTCTCCAACTTCATCTAAGTGGAATCGAGCAGTATGTGACATTTTGAGATCGGCTTCTTTCATGTAGCGTAACGCCTTTGAGATTCATCCAAATTGTTGCACTGATCAGTAGTAGTCCCTTCCATTGCTGAATGGTGTGCCCTTGTGTGGACGCACCAACGTGTTTAGCCATTCACACATCCAGGGACTTTTGGGTCGTCCCAGTCTTTCCGCAGGCACATGCACTCATTTCTCTTGGGGTGTAATGGCTGGATTTATGTTGAGCTTGCTCGAAACTGTCAGTTTTCCAAAATTCTTGTACCAATTTGCACTCCCACCAACAAAATATGAGAGGTACGGTTGTCCCACATCCTTGCTAACACTTTGTATTGTCTGTCTTTTTTTTCCTTTTTAAAGATTGTATTTATTTGACAGAGAGAGCGAGCACAAGCAGGGGGAGAGACAGAGGGAGAAGCAGACTCCCCGCTGAGCAGGGAGCCCGATGCGGGACTCGATCCCAGGATCCCGGGATCATGACCTGAGCCAAAGGCAGACGCTTAACTGGCTGAGCCACCCAGGCGCCCAGAGGGTCCCTATTTTTATGAGTCCCCAAATACGCCCTCTGGCAACTATGCCCGATGCTTGTGGTTCTTCAATCCTGTGAACGTACATGGCCGTGGGGATTTGGGGACTGAGGGGTGCCTTGTCAGCCTTCCTCCAGTGGATCTGTCTGGCTTCTTGGATTGGTTCATTTATCTGAACTGAACTCTTACCCTCTGATGTGAGACTTACTTAAGTCTTTCATTGCCTCCACCCTAAAATTTCCCATGTATGAAACTTGACCTTATTGCCTGACCCATTGCTACCACCTGGATAGGGTGTACGTTAAAGGGTTAAAGACATGTTTTCTCCTGGATGGAGCAAGCTATGTCCTAGGCATAGAAGGAGTGTGACTTTCTGTATCCCCTCCCAGCCATTGTCCTCAGGCTGCCTACCTGCTCACTGAAAGGGAGAATCATTTTCTAGTAGCCTTGGCAACCATTTACCAAGGGTCTGGGACTTGATGCCCGGCCCTGGTCTCTTTGAATCTGCTTCGTACTTGCTCTGTGACTTTGTGTAAAGCAGTTAACCCTTCTGAGCCTTGGTTCCTGTTACTGGTAAAGGAGAACAGTCATTTCTTGCTCGTGGTGGGCCTGGCACAAGTAGGTGTTCACAAAGCCATGAGTTCCCTCGAAAGGGGCGCTGGGAAGGCTTGGCTCTGGGAGCAGTGCAGCTGGGCTGTGAGAGGCGCTCTCTGCTTGGGGACTTGCCATGCCCTCACTGTGCCCTGGTGTTGTTTATCTGCCCCTTGCCTCCACACACAGTCTAGGGGACCTAGACTGGTCAAGATCCCTCCTGCTGTGTCGTCCTCATCCTGCTCTTCTTGGCTAATTTGAACAGAGCATCCAACGAGGGCCCCTCGGCTCTTTAAGCTCAGAGCAGATGGCTGGGGAGCCAATTCTCTGGGACATACAGTTCCTGACTCAGATCTAGGCAGGGGGCCAAGGCCTTCGAAGGGCTCTAGAAAAATGTAACCCTCCATCCTCCCCTCCCGCTTGTAGACTTTACTGCCTGTCTTTTGTGGTGCCAAGGAGGAAGGGCAAAGGACCAGGAAGGTTAAGACTAGGTGCCCCCAGGGGTCCCTTCTTGGGCTGACACCAGGGAGAAGCCTTGACTTTAGCTTTTAGGATAGGTGCCCATGCCGTGTAGGGAGCGTTTCTCAGCTGCTGCAGGAAGAAGTTGCGGGAGCTGAGGAGGAACTCATGGGAGCTTCCAGAAATGCTCTTCATGTGGGGAACAAGTGGGCACGGGGCATCTGGAGAATCCACCAACACTAGGCACTGGCTGGAGCCCATTCATTTCACAGCCAGTCATGGGTGGCTTTCTCCCAGCACGAGATTTGGGAAGAGACTAGAAAGGGAGTATCCCATTCCTGGGTGTAACTCAGATTGCTCTGTGCTATTTTTGAGTCCTTCCCGAGGTGGGTTTAAGAGGGAGTCAGGCACAGTGCTGGCCAGAAGTGTGGCTGGGATGGGCAGGTTTGGACCTCCCCACTTCCTTGGATGTATCACTCCTACCCACGGCCTCATTATAGCTCTCCAACATGGTGTCTATTGCTCTCCTTTGAGACTAGGAAATTGACAAATTCATCCATCCATCCATTCATCATCCATCCAAAAGTATTTACTTATTGGCTACTATATGTAGGTACTGGGCTAAACTCTGTGAAGCTATAAAGTGAAAAAGACAGATCTGTCCTTCACAGAGCTCACACGATCATGGGCGAGCCAGAGGTAACCAGGCAGCCATATTCCATGGACTACATCCAATGATGAATGAAGGCAGGGTGTATCAGATTGTGTCCCAGAGGATAACTGTTGGGAAGGATTATGGAAGGTGCCTGGAAGAAGGGAGACTTGAGCTGAGAGCCAAGGAGTGAATAGGAGATAGTGAGACAAAAAGGAAGGGAAGAAAGTCCAGGCAGAGGAAACAGCACGTGAGGCAAGATTTAAGGGGAAGTGGTTCAGTTTGGGAAGAGTGTGGGGGGTGTGTGTGTGTGTGTGTGTGTGTGTGTGTGTGTGTGTAGGGGCCATGGAGAAGTGAGTCATAAGGCAGGAGAGGCAGTCAGGGGCCAGATCAGGAAGGCCTTGAACGCCATGGTGAGGAGGCAGGACTTGATTTGGAGGGCAAGGAGGAGGCTTCAGAGGGTTTAGACAGGGCCATGACATGATCAGATCAGTGTCTTTGGAAGATCACTCTGGTTTCTGGGTGCAGAAACAGTGGGGAGTGAGCACAAGTAAAAGCGGGAAGAAAGTCAGGAAGCTTTTGCAGTGAGCCAGATGAGAGATGACCCTGGCATAGACCAGAATGGTGGCAGGGTTGATGAAGGGAAGCGTTTGGGTTTGGGATATATTTTGGAGGTAGAGCCAACAGGACGTATTAGTGAATTGGAAAGATGCCTCCCAGTTTCTGACTTGAACGACTGGGGGGGTGGTTGGCAGTGCTGTTCACGGAAATGAGGGATGCTGAGGGAACAGGTCTCAGGGAGGGTGGGAGATGAGTTCAGTGCCATGTTGAGTTTGAGCTTCCGGGAAGAGACGTTCCTGTAGCCAGCTGGCCATCTAGGTCTGAGACTCAGGAGAAAGGATGAGGCTAGCGACAGAATTGTGATGTTTGGGGAGTGGATGAGGTAGTCCAAGGGGAGCGTAGAAGGCCCTGGTTCGTGCAGCAGCACTTCCCTGTCAAATGATTCCCTACCCTTTGGTGCCTGCCTGCTTCAGCTCAAACCCAGGTTTAGAAGGCACTTACCAAAGACTGCACTTTAATGCAAAGATCCTGCGGATAACCCTAACTCTTGGCTCCCTCTTTCCCCTCGGTTCCTGTCATTTCCACAGCATGCTGGACTGGCTTGACTAGCTTCCAGTAAGAATTTCTCCAGCCCAGGGGCCAGGCCAGCCGCCATTCTTAGGAAGCTCGGTTTCCGGCTCCCCCTCCTGGCGGAGCTGGAGATGACACACAGCGGGGCCACTGAGCCAGAGAGCACCCTCCCCTCACCTCAAAAGAGGGGACGAAGACCTCAGCCCCAGTACTCTTCTCCAACCCTCCCCACCGAATCCCACCCACTTTAGATCCCTTCCTAGAAATAGCAGGAGACAAGCCCAATTAGGGATCTGGGAATCACAAATTAAATTCTTCCTGTTTCCAAGTTACTTTCTTCTTTTTTCTGCCCCAAACTCACTCTTGGTCTCCTTGCCCATGAAGATTTCATTTGGTTATTTATACCTATCTCCAAAAACACTCTCTTCCATTCTCACTCCCCGTGAGCAGTATTTTGCTGACACCCAGTTTACCTCCCTCCTCCTCATATGCAGGAAAGCCATGATCTGTGCTGGAAAGAGCACTGGGCTGGGGGGCAGGCAACCTAGGTTGAGTCCTGTTTCTGCCACTGATTCAGGGTGTGACCTTGGACCAGTCACTTCCTTCTTTCCCAGGGGCAGTTCCCTCACCTGTGACATTGGACTGGACTCCAAAAAAACCCTTCCAACTCTAGTGTTCTAGGCTTTGCTCCCACCACCCCTAGCCTTTTCAGTTCTTCATGTGCATCAAACTCTCTCCTGCTCCAGGACCTTTGGTTGTGCTCTTCCCTCTGCCTGAAATGCTCTTCCCTTCCCTTTTTTTTTTTTTTCATCAACTCCTCCTTATCCTTCAGCTCTCAGCTCACATGTTACTTCAGCAGAAAAACCTTCCCAGCCCCTTCAGACTGGGTCAGGTACCTCATCATATGCTCTCAGAATTCCCTGGAGCTCTCCTTCTGTGCCCTCATCATGGTTTGTAATTTTCCACATGCTTGCATGATTATTATTTCAAGGCCCACCCTCCAAATCCCCATCAAACTTCAAACTCTTTGATAGCAAGAACCTGTCTGTTTTGCTCACCACTGTATCCCAGCACCCAGATGCTTGCCCAGCCATCTTGTAAAGGCTCAATATGTATCTATTAAATAGATGAATAAGTACATGGATGAATGAACCCTTATCTTCACCTATCAGCTGCTTTCTACATCTAACTAGCATCATGTTTAAGAGCAAAGTGTCAAGGGGTGCTTGGGTGGCTCAGTCGGTTGGGCGTCTGACTCTGGGTTTTGGCTCAGGTCATGATCTCAGGGTCCTGAGATCGAGCCCAGTGTCGGGGCTCCGCACTCTGGGAGGAGTCTGCTTGTCCCTCTCCCTCTGTCCCTCCTCCTCTGCCCCTTCTCCTGCACTCTTGAGCACTCTCTCTCTCTCAAATAAATAAATAAATAAAATCTTTAAAAAAAAAGGCGCAAAAAGTCAAAAGCCAGAGTGCCTGGGTTTGGAACCCAACTTTACCACCCACAAGCTGTGTACACTTGTATAAGTTATTCTATCTTACTGTGCCTCAGTTTCCTTATCTATAAAGGGCAGATAATAATAGCATACACTACCGAACAAGGTTGTTGCAAGCTGAAAAGACTTAATATATGTAAACTGAGTAGAACAAGGCTTGGCACTGAAGGGCTATATTAGTAATAGCTATTGTTCTGATTCTGCCTCATCCATCTCTCCATTTACCCATTCTGAACTCTCCCACAAGGCCTCATTATCTTATTTCCGGTCTTTGAGTGCGGGTGACTCAGTGTTATTTGCAGATTAGATAGCAAAGTTTTTTTTAAAATTTTTATTATGGAAAATTTCAAACAGGCAGAGTAGAGAGAAGAGGATAATGAACCTCTGTAACAAGCTTCAACAATTATCAACATTCTGCCACTCTACGTTCATCTTTCCTCCTCTCATTTTTCTCCCTCCTGGAGTATTTTAATACAAACCCCAGATGTCATACAATTTTATCTGAAAATACTCCATTATGCTTCTCTAGCAGGTAAGGGCTTTTAAAAAAAATACAATACCATTATCACACTTAAACAAATAATAATTAGGGAAGGTTTTTTAAACTCCATCCCCTTGAGAGGAGCTGGGGTAATGGGAGCCCTCACTCTGGGGTAGATGTGAAATGAGGAACAGCCAAGAGAATTAATATAAGTTTAGTGCTTTGAACAGGGCCCGATATATAAATGGGACATAGTAGTAACTATTATTTCGATTCTCCTCCATTTTCTCCATTTATCCACTCTAAATCCTCCCCAACGGCTAGCTTACTTCAAGTCTGTGAATGTATGTGACCCTTTACAAAGGAGGACTAGGAGTCCAGGATGGTGAGTTTCCTGGGTCATTGGCACCCTGCGGTGAGAGCTGGGACTCTGGAAGGCACTGAGAAGGGCCCAAAGGAAGTGACCGTGGGACTGAGGGAGAAGGAGAGAGGGCCGGAGGACTTAGTGGGTTTAAAGAAGGGGGAGTCCTCTGGCTGTGTGAAAATGGCACTGAGAAAAATCCAGTAGCCTAAGGGCAGGCAAGCCGGAAGGTTGGTCCTTTCTTCCTAGTATTCAGAGCCTTTGGAGATCACTGACAGCTGAGAAGCAGGGAGGCAGGAGCCTGGGTCCTGAGGGAGCTCCTTCTAGCTTTTCTCCACAGCCCACAGAAGGGCAGCTGCCTAAGATAGTAATCAGGGTTTTGCTCTGCTTCATTTTGAGTTCCCAACCGTTCCAAGGATATATAAGTGATGATGGTGGACACTGAGCCAAAGGACAACTGGAGATAGCCTTCCCTGGATTGGCGATGAAGATTTTGGTGCTCCCATCACATTTTTTCCTTTCTGTGGAATTCTCCCCACCAGGCCTTCTTCTTATCACACTCATACTTTGCATACTGAGCGCACCTACACACTCCACCTACCCCCATCCAAAGTTGCCTCCAGGAAAAGAAGGGATTCAAACACTTCATCAAGGTAAACAAGCTCTTTCACAGACTGGCTTCCCACTACCTCATCAACCTCACTTCCCACTGCTGTCCTCTTCTTTCCAGCAATAGGCAGTGGACACAGTGAATGAGCATAGATTTTTGTCCATATAGACCTGGTATTGAATTCTGGCTCTGCTGTTTCCCAGTCTGGAACCTTAGGCAAGGTCACTTTATGTCCCTGAGTCTCAGTTTTCATGTCTGAAAATGGGGAGAATAGTATACTAAAAGTCCTCTTAACAGAAGGCTTAAAGCTAAATGAAAATATGACTTCAGGTCACGTGAACCAGAAAAATTAGAACCTTTTTAAACTAATGACCTATGAAATTTACAAAAAGCTTAAAATCCTCTGGACTTGGGGTGGGCATGAGCGGGTCAGTAGGTGAGTTTTCAAATACTGAATGTTAACTACTGCCCTGAAGAATCACAATGTCCGTGTTTTTATCCGTATAAGAACAAGGACAATTTTTGTTGGCCCACAACCCCCTATTTAGAATCCCCCAAGCAAGCCACTTAAACTCACTTAACGCGTTTCCTGCCCCAAGCTCTGAGCTCTGCGTTTGAAAATGATTGCATCCTAGTTGGAGCTTCTAAAGAAATGGTGACCATGCGTTACAGCACTACTAATTTCTTAAATGAGAGCTTTGGCTTGGCTCTTGTAGACCCTTCTTCAGTGTGAGTTTAAGTCACGGGGGCCATGGCTCCCAGGGTGTTTGAATTCAAAGCGTGCTCAGCGCCAGGCAATGGAGAGCATGGAATGGAGGGTATTTGGGGGAGCAGGCTATGGAGAAGGTCTCTGGGGGCCACTAAAATGACTGAGGTCATATCAGGCACTTTCCCTCACTCACGAGGATAGCGTGCAGAAGCACGGTTTGGACTGGACTGAAAACGCGAGAGACAAGAGGAGACAAGCCCACCCCGCTCCGCTGGGGCTGCGGCCGCCTCTTAGGCGCAGGCGCGCGACCTTCGTGGGCGGGCTCAGGCTCTTCGCGGAGCGCGGCGCTGCGATTGGCCAGCCCGGAGGCCGGCAGTTGGCCCTGCCTCGCCTCCAGGCGCACGGCGCATGCGCAGGGCGGGAGCGAGCGAAATTCAAGCGAAATTCAATCGCCGGCTGACTTCCCTGGTACGCAAGCTCGGGGTCATGGAGGCGTCGCGGGGGTCTGCGGAAGCCGCGGCCTTAAGCCCAGAGCAGGCCGCCCTTTACCAGAGGTACGTCTGGGCCTCTGGGCGGGTCGAGCTCGCAGGCCCGGGCCGGGAGTCGGGGTGGGAAGCCCTCGGACCCTCCCAGCGGCCCAGACTGCTGCGGTGGAGCCTGGTGAGAGGCGCCCTCGCGTTCTCCGAGTAGGGCGTGGGAATCTGCTCGGATTTCTAAATCGAAAGCCTGGGGAGCCTCCCGATGCCCCCCTTTTTTGGCCAAATAGCTCTCTGGAAAGCCAGAACTTCCACTGATCAAGCCCTTCTTGAGTCTTTACAGTACCAAACACCGGGCCTGGGGGTTACAGAGATGAGGAAAACATTGACCCTGCCCCCACCCCCAAATTGCTTATCACTAGGTCGTGGAAAGGGATAGGTAAACTAATAATCGATCGCCGTAATGTTTGATAAGTGCTGCAGGAGGTATAATGGGCAAGGAATAGTAAGGGGATAAAGGAGGAAATGGCCAACTACAAGGGTCGTCTTCACAAGGGGAGGAGACGTTGTGTGGAAGAACGAGTGAGCGTTCACCATATGGCTAAGGGTGGGGTGATGTGCGAATGAGATTTAAACTTTTCAGTTGCGATAAAGTAGACACAAGGTCAAATTTACCGCCGTCACCATTCTTAAGCGTACCGTTCAGTGGTATTAGATACATTAGTACTGTTGTTAAAGCATCACCCCGTCCATCTCCAGAACTCTTCATCTTGCAAAACTAAAACTGCCTGTTAACTCCTCACTCCCCGCTCCCCTGGCCCTGGTAAGCATCATTCTACTTTCTGTCCCCCGTGAATTTGACTCTAGGGACCTCCTACGAGTGGAATCATACAGTATTTGTCTTTTGGGGACTGGTTTATTTCACGTAGCATAATTTCATCAAGGTTCATCCATACTGCGTCATGTGACACGATTTCCTTCCTTTTTAGGACTGAGTAATATTCCATTGTGTGCACATGTCACATTTTGTTTATCCATTTGTCCGTGATGGACACTTGGGTTGCTTTCATCTCTTGACTATTGTGAACAGAGCTGCTTTGAACATGGGTTTGCAAATATCTCTTGGAGATCCTGCTTTCAATTCTTTTGGATATCTAGCCAGAAGTGGGATTGCTGGATCACATGGTAATTCTTTTTTTTTTTTTTTTAAGATTTTATTTATTTATTTGAGACAGAGAATGAGAGAGACAGAGAGCACATGAGAGGGGGGAGGGTCAGAGGGGGAAGCAGGCTCCCCGCCGAGCAGGGAGCCCGATGCGGGACTCGATCCCGGGACTCCAGGATCATGACCTGAGCCGAAGGCAGTCGCTTAACCAACTGAGCCACCCAGGCGCCCCTCACATGGTAATTCTATGTTTAACTTTTCTAGGGTCTTTTATGGCAGCTGCACCATTTTATGTTCCCTCCTCCAGTGTCTACGCTTGTTACATTCTGGTTTTGTTGTGGTTGTTGTTACTAGCCATTCTAATGATAATGAAGTGGTATCTCATTGGGATTTTTTTTTTTTTTTTTTTTTTTTTTTTT